>NW_028327181.1:90315106-90628527 GCF_987537825.1 Furipterus horrens
TCTCTGCCCTGCTCAAGGCCCAGGGACAGTGCCGGGGACTTCTCACCTGAGCCGCAGAAAGAGGACAAAAGCCACCAGGAGGGCCACCAGGGAGATGCAGTGGCCCAGGTAGTTGATGATGATAGCGACATGGTAGTGCACCTTGCTCTTCTTCTGAGGCCGGAGAGAGGGGCAGAGGTGAGGTCCCTGAACGGCCCCACCCCTGCAGCCCCTGGACATGTGAGGACAGCCCCCGTGGGTGGCCGGGACAGAGTGGGCAACACGAACAACAGGGACCCCCTCCCGGAGCCCCCACGTGTCACGCATTGCCCTGGAGCAGCACTGGGTCATTTGAGATTGTGTCTCACTGTCTGCCTGTCCCTGAATCCTGTGCTCTGTCCACAGGATTTGGACAAATGTCACTTGACTCTCCACATCACATGGCGTTCTCCATTCTGCTTGCACAACCGCATGTGCACGGCTCACAGGTGTGCTCGCACACGCATGTGTCCATTCAGTTCAAACACTCTGGCCCTGGTGGGTGCAGACACCACCTCCAGGACTTCCTTCCTCCCCCCCATTCCTGGGTGGAGCCACCATCTTCTCCATCACCCCTAAATCCCTTCTGCTATAGCTGAAGTCTGCTCCGATCAGTGAGGGGGAGGAGCTGCGGTGGATTAGCACCCACAGAATCCTGAGAAATCATAGAAACTCTCAGGTTCTATCATTCACTTCCCAGGTCCTACTCCTGGCTCGGGGGTTTGCTTGAAGTGAAGGGGATCCTGTCCCAGGGCTATAACAAAGCCCCAATGTTATTACTCGATTCATTTTAAATATTGATGGTCCAGCAAATCCAGCCTCATCCATCTTCCAGAAGAGAAAACTGAGACCCAAGTCCACTTGTCCAAGGGACATGCCACTGTAGTAGGACAGCTGGCAGGCCAGGAGCCAAGTCCCCCAGCCCCCTGTTCTACCCGGCCCAACCCACCCCTCCTGAAGGTACGTCCTCACCGCAGAACCTCGGAGGTCCAGAGGCCCCAGTTCCTCAGAGGCTCTCCTCTCAGGACTGGTGTTCCTGGCAGAGGCTTTCAGGAACATGGCAGGAAATACATTAGCAGCTCAGGCTCCTGGGGGTTGAGACCCAAGGAGGTGCAAATGGAGAGGGAGAGAAGTAGGGAGCTGTGCTAATGGGGGGGGTCTCTGAGCACCTGGCAGCAGCCACCAAATCCGGACACTCCATGCATACATCCAGCCTGGCTGGAGCTGGCGCTTAATTACCTTTCATTAAATTACCTGCAAATCACCACTGTGAAGTGCCCCCCGCCCGGTAATGACAACCTTTGAGGGCCCCGAATGGTGTGAGGATTGCTTCTTTCACAGCCCAGCTGGGCAAGATGGGCTCAGGGTGCAGGGAGCCCCTTCACCACAGCCTGCCGCCAGCTGCCCCCACCCTGGCCACCACCCCGACCCCCACAGCAGGCCCAGCCGGGGTGGGGTTGTTTTGGGTTGAGTTGAGTCATTTATGAAGCACCTACTCTATCCTGGGCACGGAGGCAGGAGCTTACAGGGGTCTCTGCTTTTCTTTATCACAACTGCCTTCTGAGACTGTCCTTCTGTTCCTGTTTTTCCAGCTGAAGAGGCTGGGTAATCGGCTCAAGCCACCCAGCCAGCAGTCAGAATCCAGTACTGCCTGGTCTTAAAGACCCTCCTTCCCCTGTCCCCACGGTGCATTTCCTGGGGGACAAGCAGGGACGGAAAATAGAGGCATCCTCTCTGTCCTGGGCCTCTGTACGGAGGATGGGGGCCTCTGAGGGGTTCTTTGCACCGAGGCTGAAAGAGGAGAATTGGGACAAACCATTCGAGGGCTGCCTCGCGTGGCTCCTCGGGTCAGAGGCCCAGGCAGCCTGTCCCCCAGCCGCCACACCAGCTGATGCGATCTGAGAAAAAGCAAGCCGGCTTGGGGTAGGGGCAGGGGCCACAGTGCAGAGAGAGCCCGAGAAGACTGCTGGACAGATGGCAGCATTACCTCAAGAGACAACTAGCATCGCCAGGAGAGACAGCCAGCCACACTCAGGAGGTGGCCAGAGATCCCTTTGGGGTGGTCAGCAACACCCTGAGAGGTGGTCAGTGACACCCAGAAAGAACAGCCGGCAACATCCTAAGAGATACCCAGTGACTCTCCAAGAGACCTTAATGACACCGAGAGATGGTCAGCGACCTCTCGAGAGAGAGCACCATTAACTACAGAAGCCACTGAGATGTCCCCAAAACAAGTGGTCACGGTCAATGCCTGGGGACCTGACCAGTACTCTGTCCCTGTTGGTCATGGACGACACCGCAGGCATCCTGAGGAAGGTGGCACAGCATGGCTCTGGGCAGAGGCCTCTCCATCATACTTTCAATGGCCAGAGTCCAATACATAGTGCCCAGCCAATGGTGACCAGACTTTCGGCAAGATGCACCCTGTCCCAAATGGCAGCACAGTCAGACTTTCTGGCAGGGTGTGGGGGAAGGGAGCAGGGCGTGGGGGAGGGGAGAAGGGCGTGGGGGAGGGGAGCAGGGCGTGGGGGAGGGGAGCAGGGCGTGGGGGAAGGGAGCAGGGCGTGGGGGAGGAGAGCAGGGCGTGGGGGAGGAGAGCAGGGCGTGGGCGAGGGGAGCAGGGCGTGGGCGAGGGGAGCAGGGTGTAAGTGTCGTGGAAGGTGGGGGAGAGTCTGGGGCATGGGGTGTCCCTGCAGTGGAAGGAGACAGTGTGTGTGGAGGGTTGCTGACAGGGGGACTGGGGCCAATGTATGTAGTAGGTGCTGGTGCTGTAGGGTCAGCACTCTCTGGGGAGCTCCCGTATTGGGGGTGTGTCCCCTAGTGGTGATGGCTGTGGGCAGGTCTCCCCAGCCTGGCCTCTGGGCACCCTCACAAGTCCCATTTCACAGGCTGCCGGTCTGCCAATCCATTATCTGCAATTCCTCTGGGCGCTGGTGCTTAATTAGAGCTTAGCCTGGGCCCAGAGCTGAGAAACCAAACCCAGATGCTTGGTTAAACGGAGACACCTCTTCAAAGTAGCTCCAAGAGGAAACAGAAAGTCCTGGGAGTGGGGAGGGGCCCAGCAAGGCTGGAGGCTGGCAGAGGGGATGGCATTTTCACTAATTATATTAATTGATTACCCAGAGTGCTAGGTAACAGGCTGGCAGAGGCTGCTTGGGAGAAGGGTGGGTGACAAGGCCCGGCAGGGCAGGCCGGGTGCGGGATCGTGAGTGACAGCCCCTACTGAGTCAGTAGCCAGAGGAAAGTTGCCCGTGTTACCTGTGGTCCCATCAATGACCCCCCACCCCTGGGTGCCTGCTGTAACCTCCCATGACTTCAAGTGAGATGACAGATAGGGGCGGCACCCTCCACAGGCCGAGACACAGGTAGTTAATGCCCCCCTCTACCAGGATGTAGAGACTGTATACCTTTCAACCCTTTTGCAGACAGACCAGGATGCTGGGACCTGCCCAGGGTCACACAGCACATGTGTTGGAACCAGAATCCAAACCCCACACCATCTGCCTCCAAAGCCTGTGCAGTTCCCATGATAATGTGAAAGCGGGGACTGACGAGAAGCTGGTCCTCCCTAATCCTCCTTCCCACCCAAACCCCGCTGGTGGAGAGAGGGAGACCCCTGTCCCAAAGGGAGTGACAGCGTGTGCAGAAGAGGCCAAGGGCAGCTGACTTCTGACCCGGGTCTCTGAAGGCTGTTGGGGGAAGAAGGGCTGCCAAGTGTCCGCCATCGGCCAGCTAGAAGGAAGGGGCTTAAATCAGAGCCAGAGAGATCTGGGTGCACCGTGAACTTGCAGAGACATTCAGGAGGCTCCAGTGCAGGGAGGGAGGCTGGGAGCAGCTGGCATCTCCAGCTTTGCTGATGTCCTCGAAGGGGACTGATGCCTGCTCCGCGAGGGTGGTGGGGTGGTGGGGTGGTGACCTGACCTCCAGAGGGAGATATATGTAGTTGGAGATACACTGTCTGCCTTAGGCTATGCAGGCCCAGCAGGATGGTCAGAGCACAAGGTGGGTGTGATGGAGGCGGGGGAGGGGCTGAAGACTCCTCACCTGAGCCATGCAGCCCCCATACCACCCCTATACCAGCCCTCTCTGGGCATCTCCTGTGGTCCTAAGGGTCACCAACAGCCCCAACCTGCCTTCCTGAGCATGAGCCCCATTTCCCATCCTCCTACACCTCTGTTGTGTGCCAGGGTAGGAGTCCCCACCCCGTGGATTGGTCTACGTGCCCACCCCACCCCGATGCAAGCCCATCTCTTCTGGCTCAACTATGCTTCCTGACCTGGAACCCCAGCTCCCTCCCCAATCCAGGGGGCACCCTCCTCCCCAACCCCAGGGCTCTCCAGATGTGCTGGCTTAGCAACCTGCGGGCAACCTTTGCTCATGTCAGGCTGTCGGGGAGCCGCACCCACGACCCCAGCCTAGGGTGGGCTACGTGGTCTGGCCTGTGTGATCTGAGGTGCCAGGAGCCTCTTGCCCTGCACCCCAAGGGTCTCACCCTCCAGGGCAGCACCTTGAAGGAGCATGCCATTCTTTTAGGCCAAGCTTTGCTCTCTCTCTGTAGGTTCTGAAAGGGAACAGCAGAGCCCCAACCTCTCAGTGATGAGAGGCCAGGCAGCCTGGGGGAGGGGCTAGCCAAAGCACTCGGAGCTGGGGGGCAGGTGCTATAGGTGGGGAAAGCTGTTCTGTTACCATCAACTCACTTCACACCGAGTCCCTGGGGGTGGGCAGAGGAGAGCCTGAACTCCAAACCCCCACCCCACTCCTGGCCATGCATGTAACCTTGTGTGAGCCCCTCCCCTGGGCTGGGCCTCAGTCTCCCTATTTGTAAGCTGAATGGGTTGCATTAGGTCAGAGTTTCTCATTCTTTCCCCATCAGAAGGCACCCCCGGCCCCCGCCCCAGGGTGCAGAGTCCCAGGTCTTCCTTGGAGGATTTCATTTACTGGGTGTTGGGTGTGGCCCCTGGACCTGTATTAGAACAAGGGCTCTGGATGATTCTCATTCCCAGGCAGATCAGGATGGGAAGGCCTCTGAGGTCCTGTGCTGCTTCGATCCTTTAGGCGCAGGCGTTCCCAGGCCTGTCTGGACCAGTCCCTCTGACTTCCACACCCCAGAAGCCTGACATTCCTCAGACAGCTTGGGGCACCCTCCCTCTGCCCTCTGCTTCCAGCTCCACAACCCCCACCTTCCTCAGCACCCACTGAAGGGGTGGGTAGAGTGGGGGGGGGGCGCGCAGCGCAAGGGGACAGGGCAGCAACTGCAGGAAGATAAGATACACGTGTGCATCTGCCACATGTCAGCCTTAAAAGATTATTCATTGCAGCACTGTCAGTAATAACGAAAGACTGAGAATAAAAATTGGGTAAATAAATTACAGTCCATCTGCACGATATGATATTATGCAAATGTAACAAAGGACGAAGCTGCTCTTTATGTACTGATACGAACAATCGCCAAGATGGATAACTTCCACTTGGAAAAAGCAAGGCATCCAGCAGGGTGTATAATATGCACCATTTCGGTAACAGCAGAAAAGAATATATGTACCTGATTGCTCCAATGTGCAGAGAATGTCTCTGGAAGAAGACTTAAGAAACTGGCAGAAGGGTTGCCCTGGGGAGGGAACCCAGTGGCTGGATTGAGAGGGAGACATTCTCTGCATTCCCATCTGCACCTTTGGATTCTGTATTATGTGTGAGCAATATCGTCTCAAAAACATTTCACTATTTAAAAGGCTCTCTAAAAGGGCTTTCTTGAACTGCATGGCCCCCACCCCACCCGTGATTCTGATCTAGTCCCCTGTCTGCACCTGGATATGTTACTCAGGTGGGTGAGGTGGAAATGGATGAAAACCTGTTCCAGGGAGTGCGGGTGTAAGGAAGGACAGAGGGAGGGAAGGACAGAGGGAGGAATGGGGACCCAGCTCGTGGCTGTCAGCCTCCCACCGCCCACTTGGCACGCCCTCCCTTGTGGTTACAGGAACTCTGGCTCCCACAGCCTAGACATCAGCCTCTGGCCCCCCGACCCTGACTGGCCACTGGCCATGCAGTGGGCGCGGGCTCGAGCTGGGGCCCTGAGCCACCCCGACACAGGTAGCCTCGTGGCAGCCTCACCTCCTCACTGAGGATCTCCTGGCACTCGGAGTAGTTCACGCGTGCCGCCCAGCTGCCATTGGCCAGACACTCACGGTAGCCGTTGTCTGGAAAAAGGAGAGAGGGGCACAGTGACCTGTGGTTCCTCTCCCGAACAGCGACCTAGGCATCTGTCTGTCCGCCTCTCCACCCGCCTGGGCCAGCACAGGGGCCTGACTGCTAGGGGAAGCTGGGGAGAGCAGCTTCCCTACTACCCCATCTTCCTGCCTCTTTCTGCCCCCCGGTCCCAACAGGGGTTTAGTGTTGAAGCCAACGCCATGACTGCCCGCTCACACTGGCACGATCATGCCCACGGGACCGGCCCTCGGGCAGTTTTCACCAGATCACTGGACTGTTTCCTTGCAAGCCAGTATGTGGTGGGTGACTTTCTGAGAACTCTCCCACTTTGGGGTCTCTGGTGATAGCAAAAAAGAATGGTGGGATCTGATGCGTCAGTCCTCCCTCCCGCGCTGGTACAATCTGGTGTAAGGGTATGTGGTGACAGCTAACGTGGCACAATGAAATGACAGGGTTTCCTATGGTGACTTTCTGTGTGAGGTTTCCCATGGGGGACCCTCACATGGCAGCGATCCACACGGGGTGAGGCTCACAGGGCACATGTTGTAGGAGAAGGTCCCCGGGGTGGCAGTTCCCCACAGCAGCTCATGTCTTGTGGCAGAAAATGACAGGTAGCAGGAGTGTGCCGGGGCCCATCACGGGGGGCGGGCTCACATAACAAGTATCTCATTCTTAGGATCTGCTACAGCTGGTTTGCAGCCAGGCACAAAGCCCAAGGCAGGGTGGGGGTCTGTTCAGCCATCTGCTTGACTGCAGCCCAGAACCTGCCACCTTCTAAGGTGGCCTGAGGCCTGGCTTCAGGGCTCTGGGGTGACTGCAGCTGGGGATGGGGGTGGGGGGGATCACCAGGGCTCTGAACCTCAGTAGGAAAAGGACCAAGGAAGATCCAAACCTTGAGTCTTTTCTCCCTTGCTGATAAAGGTGGTCCCACCCCATATCCCCTCCAGCATTGGTGGCTCTGACGGTATTTCTTTGGGTTAAGTCTGGCCCTGACTCCAGGTGGAACAAGCTGGAAGATAATTGAGTCCCGGGCCATTTCCACCATGGTCTGTCCTGCTGCAGGCCTTTCTGTGGTTCCCACTGACCCTCACGTCACAGGGGGTGGGAAAGGGCTGGGGAAGCTGCCTGAATCCCAGTCCCTGAGCCTGGGGCTGGGCAGGGGCAGGGCAGTGTGTGGGAGACAGAGGCGGGACGCAGGGCTGGCTGAGTGCTGCTGTGCTGTGTGAGTGACCAGGGTGCTGGACTCCTGTGTACCAGAGACGTCTGGGCCAGATGACTCCCAAGGGGCTGTCCAGCCTGGGAGCTGCCTCTCCATGGCGACATCAGAATAAGCGGGAGATGATGGTGTGGGCGGTGGGGGGAGATGCTGCTATGTCCTCGAGAGAGCTGCGAAGCTGAGGCTCCCTCTTTCACCGCGCTCCCCACCGTAGCATGCCAGGGAGAAAACGGGGCTAAATGGATTTTTAAAGCTCTGCGCAGCTTTCCTGCCCGTAGACCTGAGTCTCGGCAGACTTGAGCCCTTGGGCAGAGTTGACTAGGATGCTGCTGATTCTCTCCTAATTGCTAAATGAGGCATAAGCAGCCAAGGTCTCAGTGACAGGGTTTTCAGGGAGGTCTGGGAGGAGGCAAGTGACCAGGGCATCCAGTGTCTCCTATGTGACCCAAAGTGTCTGGGACCAGAGGCTGCATCAGAATGTCTGCAGGGAAAGGGCCTTGGGGAAAGTGGTTCTTGCCTTAGGAGAGGCAGCACAAAGTACTGTTAAGAGTGTGGCTCTCCAACCAGACAACCTGGATTCAAAATCCGGCTCCACCCCTTGCTAGCCATGTGACCTTGGGCAAGTCACGCAACCTCTCTACTTCCTTATCTGCAAGCACTCCTATCTAATGATTAAGGTGAGCATTTTTAGTTAACTTATGCAGAGTGCCTGGAGCTCTGCCTGGCATGTGGCATTAGCTGGTACTGTTATTATTCAGAACATGTCACTGGGGGTACTGGTGGGGATAACAACAGTCACCCCTTCGGCCCAAGAGCCTCTTGTACGCCTCCCCTTTGGAGCTCTTACAGAGCAGGGTCCCCAAGGAGATGGGAGGGGCCTTGACCATGGAGTGGTGACAAAAAGCTTATGGGCCCTGCATCACAGGCCGCAGTCAGGGATTTAAAATTAAGGCGGCAGCCATTTGCAGAGAACCATGCAGCTTTGAAAGGGAAGGGAGAATTCCACTCAGTTTGCAAGGAGGCTGGGAACTCCACGTGGTTCTGAATTAAGAGCTGGAGAGCACCGTGACACAGGCAAAACCGCTTCAATCACGCTTGAATAATTGGGAGCTGCTGTTAAAACTGAACTGTGTCTGGGAACTAGGGAAACAGTATCTCTGACTTTTCTATTCTAAAACTAGCCTGGTTTGGTAGGAGGAGGCAGAACTATATGTTTGTGGGTGTTTTAAAGAAAGTAAGACTTAAGGGCAGAAATCTGCCATTAATCTAAATCTGTATAACCTTTAAATAAACAATTCCTTTTCTTTTCACCAAACTCTGGTATTGGGAGTTATGCTTTTGGCGGTGGGCAATGGAGCCCCTCAAAAGTGAACAGCTCATGGGTTCTGTTTCAATCGGGGCAGCCTGTGGGTTCTGTTTCAGAGCCAGGAGCTGGAGTCCCTCCCAAGGCGGGTCATCCAGAGGAAGCAGGCTTTGCTGGGGAGGCAGGAGGCGACCCTGCAAGAAAACAGGCCTAACAAGCAGGGAGTGGTTGCCAGGGAGGATTCGACCTCCTTGTCTTTGATTGCTGAGCTGAGCAGTCCTCCTAAAGAATCATGGGAAAATGGATATTTTTGGAAATGCTTCCCATCCCTTTGAAGATCAGATGCAGCCGGAAGGAGGGCATTAAGGAGAAGGCCTGGAAGTCCTGGCAGCACCTCATCAGTAAATGAATTAATTAGTGCTTAATGATTAGGTGCAACTCTGGGTTCTCACCGGCTACTTATTGCATGGGTGTGTCCCTCATTGTTCTGGCACTGGAGTACCTGGAAAGGGGGATCTGCCAGCCCTGCCCCCACGTCTAGGGACCATCACCCCCAGCTCCTCTCCTGGGATCACAGAGGCAAGAGAAAGGAAGCCAAAGAGCAGCACCCCACCCGGACCGCCCACCCACACTGCAGGTGGAGCAATCGAGGCGCAGGCAGAGCCAGGGCCGAGGGTTCCTTAGCCAGGTGCAGACAGAGCTGAGGCTAGAATTCAGGACTCCTGGCTTCCACTTAAGTCAGGACTGGCCAATTGAGTAGCACATCCCAGGCACTAAGTTCTGAAAACATTTTCTTTGGGGCACGTCAAGGCACCCTGAGAGACAAGAGAGGAGGAAGCTCATGGGGAGTGGCCAGAGCTGGCTGTAATTAGGTGGGGCTGTAGCCACTGAGGGCCTGGCAGCCCCACACAGGAGTGTATACTTGATCGTGGAGGCAATGGGGAGTTTCGGAAGGGATAACTCCACGCAAGCGTGTAACAGGGTCAGACGCAAAACAAGGGTTAAAGATCAGGTATCCTGGATAGAGACAGTGGCATCAGGGATGAAGGGCAGGTAGGGCTAGACATGAGAATCACTTCGGAGGTAAAAGAGCAGGACCTGGAACCTGAGAGGGAGAGGGGCCTCATCCCAGCACCCTCCCCCCATTACGCACCAGCCCCAGTGCTGCTTCCTTCCTGTAGGCACTGTGAGTGGAGTAGCAGAGGACTCTTAACTCCCAGTTTGGTGCCGCTTCCAAGCTTTGTGACCTTGGGCAGTTAACAGTCTCTGCCTCCATTTCCTAATTGTAAAATGGGCCCTACTAAATTAGAGGCTGGCCAGCTGTGCACCCCAAGCTTTCCTCTACATCCTTCTGCCTTTCCTCCCGTCTCCATGGCCTCCCCACACGCCTTCCAGTCTTTCTTCTCCTTCTGTGGGTTCCAGACACATAAAACTGCTTGTTCTGGCTGTTCCAGCCACCTGTCCAGTCCCAATGCCTCTCCAGGGCCCTCCAGCTCTTTCCTGGCTGCAGCCCCCCAACTCTAACCCCCTTAGGCCAGGAGGATGGGGCTGGAAAAGGAACTTGGGAGCGTTGAGCTAAACCAAATCTTAGAAGCCATGTCATCAGGCATGCTCCATCCTCCGACGGGGGCTGGGGGCCATAAGAGAGGAAAGACGTGCTAAGGGTCACAGAGCAAGACTCAGAGTAAACCATCTGGTGTCTCTGGTCCCCTTGGTACGCTCTTGGGGGCCTGAGTTCAAGCCCAGCAGACCCCAAGGCTCCACCTGGGACCCCCACCCTCCTCTTGGACAGGTCAGGGGTTCTGGCCTGCAGCTGTTGCTGTCTTGATAAGCAGGGGCTGTGAGTCATTGACAGGGGAGAGCAAATTAATTCTAAGGGTGACAGGTGCCATAACAAGGAGCTGTAAAGCCTGGAGGTGGAGGCTCACAGCCTCATGGGAGCAAGGTGTTTACACAGGGATCAAGTATCTGAACGCCAGGCTAGTCCTCCCCCACGCCCACACCACCTGTGGGGCTGCATGCAAGGCCAAGCTCCCTGGATGTACATCAAGGGCTCTGAGTCTACCCCCTCCCTCCTGTCTGCAGGGCCCTGGGCAGGCCTCTAACATCTCTGAGTTCAAAGTCCTGACAATTCCTGCTCTACCTCATGGGGTTGTTGGAGTTCAAGTCGACTAACCCAGTTTGTCAACTGCAGAAAAAAGTGTCAGACAGATCTGGGTGCAAGTCCAGCTTCACCCCCTACCAGCTGGTGACCTTGGGCAAGACCCTTAACCTGTCTGAGCCTCAGAAGCTTTAGTTACATAATGAACACCATAGAGTTATATATAGCGCCTTCCAGGAGTATCGTGAGACTCAGCAGTATGAGCACAGAGTGCCCAGCACAGCAGGGCTGGCCTTTGGTGGCTGTATCCACAAGAGGTACTGTTATTATTGTTATTGTCATCATTATTTAACCCACCTCCAAGTCCACCCGTGGCATGCCCCCTTACTTGTGGTGTTGTAGCGGACACCGTAGAAATAGGCGGGGCAGGGTCGAACCACCAGCTGCCCCGCGGGGCTCCGGGGCCAGCAGGTGCCAATCAGGTCCACGGATGCATTGCACTGTAGTCCTGTGGGCAGAGACAGCTGTGAGGCAGAGCAAGACCCCCACTCCTGTGTCCTACCCATCCCCCCGAAGGCCACACACACCAGCTGGGGACAGGACAGGAGTGATGACCCTAGTGCAGAGACAGCTCATCCTATGCAGGGAAAGATACCAGGGGAAGGAATTTGAAATTGCTGTGGCACTAGGGAGCCAGAGTGGGCTCCAGAGCAGAGGAGGAACAGAGAGAGCAGGAGGTGGTATTAAAAGCTGAGGTCCTGGGTGGCATTTAGGGGAAGGCTGGACTTGTTTCAGGTCCCCTTTTCTCAGCACGTCACTTGGTGCAGACTGGAGCTCTCAGACATCACAGTGTGGAACAGGCCCAGCCAAGCCCTGGCCCAGCCCTGCTCACACGCCTTTGGAACCAAACCACACCTGCGCTGCAGGGAGGAACCAGCTACGTGAAGCTGGCGCACCTTCTGGCTGGCCTGCTGACCACCTTTACTGAACATACACTATTTGTACGCTGGTCTGTGCTGTGCCCCAGGAGAGGACTGACTGAGAAGGGGACCACGAGGAGAAAACAAAGGGAGACACCCTCCAGAGGAGCAGAGAGGACACCGAACCAGGAATCTGCAACCCTGGCTGTGTTACTAATTTGCTGTCACTTGCCCTCTCTGGGCCTTAGTGTCTTTATAATAAAATGAAGTGATTGGATCTGTTCAGAAATTCTTAATTTCTGTTCATGGAAGCTTTAAGCGTTGATAGAGATGCTAATATTAAATGAAAAATTTGGTCTATACATGCGTTTTACTTGGGAAAGGGACCTTGGCTTTCATTAAGATCCTCAAATGGGCCTGTGACTTAAGAAAGGATGTAAACAGCTGAATTAGAAAGGGAATCTCAAATTCCCCTTCCAAATATTTGCCCTTAATTAAAGAGGATTTTTGGAATGGAGTGTGTGTGTGTGTGTGTGTGCGCGGTGGGGCGGAGTTGAAGGCACAGTAATACTTCTGGAGGGTGGGGGAGCTTTTGGTCTCCAATGGGTGGGGGCTGGGCTGAGAACAGTCCTGCCACCCCCCCCTGAAACTTCCCTTCTTTCTCTGCCTTTTGATGGCCTTTTCCCACATAAGGCTGGCACTGTGGTCCTATTGAGACCCAGTGTGCCCAGCACGATGGGAGGGAGTTAATAACCTGGGATAGCTCAAGAATGTACCAACAATCCAGGGAGAGCCATGAACCAGTGCGGGGGCAGCCTCTTTGGGTCTGGGCATTAGCAGCTGCCAAGCCCTGGCTGGGACCCACCTGCCATCTCCTCCCCAGCTCTCAGGAAACAGCACTGGGTTAGATTGGCGGCCTTTCGTGCTGGACGCAGGGCAGTGCTGAGCAGCATTTGTACTAAATGCTGGTTTTCCATTCTGATCAAAACTATTCCTAGGGTGTCCATGAAAATCAGGGCTCAAGGGGCAGAGGCCTTAAGACCAAGTTGTTTCATTGAAAGAAATCTGGACTGGGGCTTAATGGCTACGAGGAGACGGTGGGCCAGGCGGCTGGGGCGGGCCAAGCCCTGGTGCTGTGCCACACTACCGCATCTGTGAATTGCTTCATGACATGGAAGTGCAGTTAGGGGGGTGAGGAAAGCAGGTTAAGATTTTAATCCCCCAGGGGTCATGCTGATAGTATTGAGCCCAAGGAGGGGGCAAGTGGGGGCATATGGCCATGGGAAGGGAGGGGTCCTATTATGAGCCATGTTCTGCTTTTTCAAAACTTTTCTTCATATATTTCGTTTGATCCTCATCCACCCTGCGATCTACCGTCTGATTTAGTGAGACCATTGTACCTTCCTCAGTAGGCTGTCCATTTACAGAGCCCTAACACGCCCACAGCTGGTCTGGATTTGGGGATAGGAATGGGCAGAGCAGTGGATATCTGCCCATAACTGTATGGATTAGGAGTCCGCAGCACTACCTGCCAACATCGGGTGCTAATTCTCTCTGTTATACAGATGAGGAAACTGAGGCCTGAGCAAATTGCCTATCCAAAGTCACAGAGACACTAAGAGGCAGAACTGGGTTTTGAACGCTGCTGTTTGATGCCTGCCCAGGGCTCTTCCCACTGCACCACAGCCGGTCCCAGCCTGCGCAACCGGCCTCGCAGCATTTGGTTGCACCCATCTCAGCTGCGTGGTGGTGGTGGTGGTGGGGGTGCCGGGAAACACGCCTCGGAGGTGACCTTTACATTAAGAGCTCAGAAAACCTCGGAGGGAACGAAAGTGTGTGGGAGCGATAAGAAGGGGAGGGAGAGGCTACATGATCGATGAAGCCAAACGAAAGGGGTCCGGAGACGGACTACCCCCTACCTGAGGAGTAACAGGCCAGGGTGCGGGCAGCAGGGGCTGGAGCTAGGTGGGCGGGGCCGAGGGAGGGGTGGAGCATAGGTACAAGGACCAATCAGGAGCGACGGCCAGGCTCAGACTCGCAGTACCGGCCAAAAAGTTCAGTAGGGGTTTGGCTGTGGGTACAGTTTTAGGGACCCGGTAGAGCAGGGAGAGACAAGGAGGGAAAAGAAGAGTAATGGGGAGGGTGGAGGAAAAGGGGCGGGGACGCACGGGTATAGGGAAGGGATGCGGTGTGCCGGACAAGCGGGCGCTGCCCATTGCACTTCTCGGCCCGACTGACTCGTAGGCTGCGCACCTCCTGCCACGCGCTTCCTTCCGCGGAGGCGTTCGCGACTCCCGCACAGAATTGCAGCCCACAGCGGTGTGGACGCCGGGCCCCTGGGGGCACTGCAGACTGGGCCTCTGGAAGAGCGTTCAGGACTTGGGGGACGGAGGGGGGGAGACCAACATTGGCGGAACACTACTCGTATACCAGGCAGCGTGAAGGACACTTGACATTTTGAAATTCATGCCACTCAACTCAATTCACTCAGCCAGTCTTTGAGGACAAGAGAAGGGGCGGAGGAGGCAAGTGGGCAAGGAGAGAGGAGGAGAGGGAGGATGTAAAGGAGACAAAAGGCTGGGATTAAAGCAGGGAGAAGCAGACAGAACACCAGGAGAAAGAGATACAAACAACAACGGCAACAACAAAACCAAAAAACCATAGGCTTCAGGAACAGGGAGGGAGTGGATCTCACAGCTGGAAGGGGAGGAGGAAGGAGGGAAGTCTTCGTGTCACTCACCTTGGGGCTATAAGGATCTCGAAGTCTGGGCGGTTGGACTCTGATTCTTGGGCCAAGGTCCCTTCCGGGTCCCACTATCATAAATGTCCAACCTCTCCTGCACTACTGGAGGGTATTTTCCCACCCGGATATCATAGATCCGGGGTGAGTAGCAGTTTGGACTTGAGTAAGCCAGCCTTGCAAATAAATGGCCGAGCCAATTTACCAGCCCCTGTTAGGAGCTAAACCCCCCCCCCTCCCCCCAGCTTCTTGTTCCACAGCGTCCCTCCTGGTCAATTAAATTATAGACGGGAAGAATGCTCACGACTGATCTTTATTCAGTAAGTTTTTACTGATCACCCAAGACATTTTCTAGGTGCTTGGGATACAGTAATAAATAAAACAAATGCCCTGCCCTCAGTGAGATGGGGGGGGGGCAGTAAACAAACAGGTCTGTTAAGCAGTGAGAAATGCTATGGAGAAAAAAAATAAGCAGGGTGAGAAGATAGACTGACCGGGCTGCTATTTTAACTGATGGTGCCTAACACACTCAAACTTAAGGAGAAACCTAAAGGAAGTGAGGGAGGGAGGCATGTGCATCCCTAGAGGAAAAGTGTTCTAGGCAGAGGGAACAGCAAGTACAAAGGATCTGAGGCAGGTGTATGCTTGGTGTGTCTAAGGTGTTGACATTGCTCTCACTTGATGGCTCTTCCCCTCATTCATGGGACAGCTAGATACCTTCAGGTTCTTTCCTGGGTGGGGTGAAGTCAAGTGGACTAATGTAACACCGATCCTGCATCTTCCTCCTTCCCCACATGTGCACAGAGCAGATGCATGGGGACCCACACTCCCATTGCTCAAGGCAGCAGGGTGGTCATACCACTCCAAACGCTTGCGAATGGAGGTACTAGGAGTAGCATGGATGGCTCCCACCTGCCTCCAAGATCATGGTGGGGGAGGGGGACTGCTTTAATGGACAGATAAGAACTCCTTGCAGGTGGCCTATTTAATGCTTATGCACAATTGCGCACTGGTTTCTTTCCCCAAGTAGGTAGCACAGTTCCCTTCCCATCAGGCTCAGGGTCCACATGTGCTCAGCAGATCCTTTTGAGGGAAACTGGCACCTGGTTCCCGCTCCAGTTATGTCGGGTCTCTCATCAGGGGTTTCTGAATAAACCAGAGTAAGTGGGCGCTTGGCAGCAGCTCTGTGGCTGGGAAGCCTGTCCCCCTGTTTGGTTTAAGCCCAGGAGAGAGACACAGCCAAGATTGTCCAGAAGGGGAGCAGCCAGGTGGCCCAAGGGCAGCTTCTGAAACACACACGCTTGCCCATTCAGAGGAAGGTGCTGCCTGCGTCACCTGGCCTGAAGAGGGTGGCAGAGGGCAGGCCGTGAGTCCTGCTCTTTGCTCCACCACTTTCTAGTTGAGCTGCCTCCTCTTTGTCTGGGAAGAGAAGAAAGATGCCTTTGTAGGGTGTGTGATTCATCAAGACAAATGGGTGGGCCTCCTGTCCTGTGGGTCTGTGGGCCCTTCATTTTTGTATTCCCAATAGCTAGCACAGTGCCAGGTACATAGGGGCCATATGCAAACCCAATGTGGGTATGGGAAGTTTCAGGGGTGACTGCACCCCAGGATGACTGACCACGCTGGGCCCTGGGTACCATGGCTCTCTGGGCAGCCACAGAACATGGCGGTAGAAAAGTCTAGAATCAGGCTCACTTGCTTCAAATCTTAGAGTTATTGCTTAGTAACTGTATGTGCAAGTTATTCAACCTCTCTGAGACTTAAACTCCTCTCCTGAAAAATGGGGATGAAAATACTTTCTGACTACATTGTTGTGATGATTGAATAAGATTTGAGCACTTAGAATGGTAAATACGCTTAGTGGGCACAAAATAAATATTAGCTATCGTTTTAACTACTATTATCATTCCTGACCTTAAGACAGCGGATGGGAACTGACGGGTTCTTGTCAACAATATGATTCCTTCTGTCTCTGATGTCATTAGCCAATTAATTATTCTATACTTTCTAACATTGTCATATTCATGACATGATATTATGAGTTGCCAAGTCTGTGATCTGTCACATGATGGCTCTGGGGACCCACCCTCTCCCTGTTCTTGGCATGTGAGAAACCCCCCAAAGGCCCTGGCTCAGTGCCAACTGCCCCGGCCAGACGCCCATCCATCTGTCCCAGTCCCTCCACCCCACTATCACCATCTGTCTACCAGTGCCCATTGGTCTGGGTAGGTCTTGGCATTGGAAGACAAATAGTGCATTATCAGAGGCCATTGGAGAGGGTGATGGATTGTGTGCCATGAAGCCAGGCAGGCTGGGCCAAGCTAGGGGTAGTGGCACAGAGTACAAATTATCAGGGAATGAATGACATTCATCATGGCCTAGTGCCTCCAAGGACAGGTGAGACCTGCAAGGGCTCAGAGATGCCATTCCTTCTGAGCACAGCAAGCAAATTAATGGAGCCTGACCTGGCCCCAGTGCATGGGAGCTGCAGGCAGGGCCTTTCATCTCAGGCTCAGCTTCTGAGCAGGTGCCCTTCCTCCCAGTCTTTCTCTGGTAGCGCTTCAGACTCTTGCTCAAGAACTTCCTATTCCGCATCACCAGCTCAGCCAACTTTGCAGCCAAATGCACCAGGATCCCCATACCGCTCCTTTCTCTTAAGCCCTCTCCTGTTCTTACATCAAACCTGCCTGCTGGTCCTCAGTCAACTATAGTTTTGTCTCAGAGCATTGAGTCTTCTCTGCCAGTCCACGCTCAGAGTCTCTCAGAGACTCACCTTGAAACCTCCTCCTTCAGAAAGCCTTCCTGGATTCACACCACTCCTGATCTAACTTCCCTGCCACCTGCATTATAGTGAGCAATCCATGGCAAAGGCCTTTCCCTCAGCCCAACTACATGGTAAGCACTTTCAGAAGCCTGCAGATGTTACCAACAATAATAAATAATACTCAGTAGTGGTGTGGCACTCTACAGTTTGTGGAATGTTACCATAAAACTTAGTGCATTTAATCATAATGGATCTTTGAGGCAGGTGTCATCCCCTCTCACTTTACAACTGAGCAAAGAGAGGCTCAAAGGCATGCTCATTCTCTGTGGCAACATGTGTCTCCACCCCCACACAGGAGGACACTGAGCATCACTGTGAGCATGGGAACCCAATCAGCCTTCCCCAAGTCCACCCCACCTAAGCCCTCCCTAGTGAAGACAGCAGGTCAAGGTTCCCCCTGCTGCCCACCCCAAAGCAAGGACAGGAACTACTCAGCACACTTGCCACATGCCCCCTCCTGTTCCATGGCAGATGCTGTCACCCATTCACAGCTCTTTTGCACCACAGCGTGAGCATCCTCAGCACAGCATTCCCTCTGTGGAGAGAGGAACTGCTTGGACCCTAGAGAGGAAATCTCTGCTCTTCCTGCCTTGGGCCATAGCTCTGTGTGAGAACCCTGGGAGACCTTGGTGCAGGCCAGTGGTGGGGCTGTGGTGACCTGGACTCTTGCAGGAGCACGGTCAGGGTACTCACCAGAGATGTTGCTGGCCAGGGACAGGCTCTCACATTGCTGGTCCTGGAGGGAGGCAGAGATGGGGTTCAGCCCCAGGAAGAAAAGGGCCTGCGGGCACAGGGCAGTGAGGTACCTGGTTAGACGGCCATGGGTAGTGTGGCCTGCAGCTTCCTCTGCCTCCCCTCTCTTCCCCCTCATCCATGTCTCTTCCTAGACACTCACCCCCACCTCCAGGCTCCCTCTCCCCACCCCCTGCCCTCCATGTCCTCTGCCTGGAAGGTCTAGAGCTGCCTTGGTCTCCGAGTGGCCTGGAAAGGAGGCTGGTAAGAGCAGGGGCCTAGGCTCCCAGGACAGATGAATTTTCTCCCTGAGGACTGGGGGCCCCCAGTGAGAAGGAAGGCCCCCAAAGAAACAATCTGCCTAGAGGAGCTGCCTTCATCCACATGGGATCCCAAGCATGGCCCAACTATGTCCCAACACCCTGAGCCCTGTGGGCACATAGATCCTCATTAGTGTACCCCTCCCCCTCCCCCTTCTCCCCTACCCTCCTTCCTGAGCTCCAGGCTCTCCTGGCCTCTTGTTCAGTGAGCTGCTTCCAAGCCCTCCTCCCTGTCCTGCTCATTACCAGGCCCTACAAGTCGTGCCTCCCCATTTATCAAGCCTTTTTACATCTGCGATGGCATTTAATTCTCCCTGGGGCTGCTGCGGCTGTTCCTTTTTGCAGATGAGTAAACTAGGGTCCAGAGAGATGAAGGCATAAATGTGCCAGGAACGATGGCTGCCCAATGCCAGGGAGAACCTTAACCCCTGACATTCTGCAGGGGATCCTTGTCACTCTGATTCCAGAATTTCAGCCCACTGGGAGGAGAGCAGTGTGGGCCCCACACTTGGAGGGCTGCCCCTTCTTCAGCGAACAGCTCCACAGAATGATTGTCCCCCTCCCTTAGAGTTAAACGGGACCTGGCGTCTAGCTTCAGTTTCACTGTGCTTCCATGGGTAGGTTACTTGATGTCTCTGGGCATAGGTGTCCTCTCTGGCTTTTATGGAAGACTTGCACAGTGCCAGGCCCTGTGCTTTCCACAGTGGGAAAATGAGATCGAGAAGAGGTAGGGGCTTGTCCAAGTCTCACTAAGCAAATGGCTAGTTCAGACCAGAGTCAGGGTGGTGGCTGGCAGCTCACAGCCATCATGCGTGGCCTTCACTCACAGGGCTGGGGACAGGGTGAGGGGACACTGAAGACTTAGTGCTCAAGATAAGTAATATTTTAATGCAACATTTTAAAAAATTCTAAGTTAATGCAAAAATCCACGATGAATGAAATATTTAAAACCTTTTTTTAAAAGACAGGATCAGTGACAGTGCTGGGCCACATTGGAGCTTGGGGAAAAAGGAAAAATCAGAATAATATTAATATATTATTTACCTTGATTACTGAGATTTTGGGCACCTCCTGAAGTTTTGCCTCATTGGCTTTACCCTAGTCTTGGCTCTGCCCTGCTCATGTGTTTTCTGCCAAGCTGGACTCTACCATCACCCCCCCCCACACACACACACACCAAGACTGTGCATCCTCCCTCCCTCTGGACTCCTCCCCACTCACCCCTTCTGGCCCTTACAACCTTCCCCCGATCCTTAGAAGCAAACTGACTTGCCTTTTGTCAGAGGTGAATTTTCCATGCTCACCTGTCTTAAATGTCCTCTCCTACCTTGTCCCCCTGCCCTCAGTGCCACCCACTTTTCCTAGTACCTGTGCCTTCCCATGTCAGTCTGATGACAAAGCCAGGCTCTGCTCCCCTCTCTCCTACCCTACATTCCATGGTGGAATTGAGTGCGCCCATACCCAGTCAGAGCCTGTCCTCCCACCACCTCCTTCAGGAAGCACCCCTTGACTGATGATTTACATATATTGTCCCCTCAGTGCCCTGCCTGAGTCCTCAGTGGGCTTGTTGCCTCTATTCACTTGCTGACACACTCCTTCTGTCACACCATAGGGGTCTCTTTGTGCTTACTGGGTCATGCTCCCAAGCACACCCCCAGCCCTGCACCCCCATCCTGTGCCCAGCACTCCAGATGCTCAACAAATGGGGCTAGGGTTAGCTAACTCACTCGGGGACCCCGGAGATAACAGAACAAGCCCATTCAACTCTCTGGCCCCAAGGAACTTCCAACACTTTATTAATCAGTAATTAAACTTTGCAGTCACCAGAGAGGTGACGAAATATCTTCACCCTCATTTTCCAAATGAAAACGCAGAGGTGGAGAGAAAGGGAAGCCACCAGGCAAGCCAGCGGCTCTTGCTAGCAAAGCAGAGAGCAGTGTCCTCAAGGACAAAGCCACGTTGTTCAGCTCAGCTCAGCTCGGTCAGCAGCCCTGCCCTCTCCCCAGAGCAAAGCTGCTCAGCTGCGATGGCCAGGGGTTCCTTCTCGAAGGGGACTTCCTGCCCCCAGTCGGTCACCCCACCCCATCTCTGCCACCTCCCAACACATGCACACACACACGCACACAGAGAATGAAAGTGGGTTCCAAGGGCTGGCTCAGCCACAGGCAGATTAAAGAAACTGGAAACATCCTCTTCCAAAGTATCAGTCCTGCTGCCTGACATCCCACCGCTAATTGCCCTTCTGATCCTGAAGCTGCGCCTCGGGCTTCAGTCCCTCTTCAGATCCACTTTGAAGGCACACCACGATCTACTCCCACTGAATTACTTACCAGAACCCGAACGCTGCTGGTGGCCCGCACCTGTGCTCCTGCAGGCTTTAGCCCTCCTCACCCTGGCCCACCCTTCACCTGGTGAACTCTGCAGTCCTCAAAGCCAGTTCCGTAGTCCCTCTCCTTGACGGTACCTTTCCCAACCCCTCAAAGTAGAGCAACTCAGTCACCCCGTCCGTCCGTGTGCCCACATCCCTTCTGGATGCTGGTGCTCACAACGCTAGCAAATGGAGACCCCGGACTCATCCCAGATGCACAAAACAGCCTCACTCCAAAGCATTTACACCCCAGGGTCCTAATTAGATGGCACATACACCAGCCACAAAGTCTTCGTCTCGCATCTTAATGTCCTGGGGTTCATTGGGGAGCGGAGCAATCCAGATTCCTCATGAAACCGAACCAAAAGCCATAGGGCGAAGGGCCAGCCTGTCACTGGCTGGCTGCCTACAGCCCTGACCCTCCTCGGGTGCGACCGTTCACGAAGTCATTTTCTGCCGAGAGAGGGCCGGCTTTGCATTATGCAAAGGAAAGGGCTTCTTAATATTTCCGAACCAACCTTTCTGCTCAGGAAAGGTCAGCTCTGTATAGAATCAGCGTCTGCGCCACTTCTTCCTCTGCGGAAGGGTTTGTGAAGGCTTCTGGCTTATTCCTGAATCACATCTCATGAAAAATCTGGAGTTTTCCTGTGCATTTCCTCCCACCATACGCTGATCTCCTGTTCAACGCTCACTGCAGTTTTTCATCTCCATCAACAGGCAATGACCACATGGCACAGGCCCCAAAGTTTCAAGGCTGTGGTTTGTTTCCTTCTAAACCTGAGAGTTCTTAATCTGGGTTCCGCAAGCACGCAGGGTGGGGGGCATGAAACCCTGTTAGTCAGTGACAACCATTTTCCTGGGGAGGGTGCACAGCATCCTCCACTTCTCAAGGAGGTCTAACACCCCCAGAATATGACCAGAGCATATGGGGTCACATCAGAGACCTGGGCCTCACCAAGCTGGACATGTCATCCCCTCTGAAAGCAAACCAGAAGTGGTTTGACCTGGGAACTGCCACTTTTCTGGATCCCTCCAGCTGCTCCTCCCCTCCAACCTCAGCCCTAGCCACTTGTTCTCCTTTTAGACCAATTCCTGACAAACCACATCCTCGCTTCTTTATGCCAGCCCGCCAGCCCCAAGGCCCCCAATAAACCTGTGCCAAGGGGCCCTGCACTGCAGAAAGCAGACGGGCTGGGTCTCCTGTTCCCCACTTTACAAGGGTTTTACAGTTGAAGTGCTCAAGTTCACTGAACTGTTTTCAGCTGTTGAGTGAACACCAGGATCCAGTAAGCAGGCAATCCGTGTTTGTCTTTTAAGTGGATAAAGATGGCGGAGGGGGATGGCCCAGGAGAGGACAGGGCATGGGAAGAGGGGATGGGCAGAGGAGGGTGCAGGAGCCCGCACAGAGGGCAGGATGGGAGGGCCACTGTCTACCAGCCTCCTGCTCCAGCTGATGTCCATCCCCCACAGCCAGGCCAGCACAAGGCATGGCTGGGGTGGAAGCTGCTATCCTGAATCCCAGTGTGACTTTGGCATAAAGGTTAATCACACCCAGAAAATGCTTATTAGAGACCATAAATAACTACATTGCTGGAGCTCAGTTTGGTCTTTAAGACACAAAGTGCAATTTCCTTTGATGGGATGATTTGGTAATTAACCTTTCAGGGAGGGTTGTGAAGGGAAAAGAGGGGTGGCCTGCAGGCATGGGGACCGCCCTCACCTCCTAGAAGTTCATGAGGAGCCAGGAGAAGGGGGTCTACCTTTTCTCCCCTTCACAGCTTTGGCTGATGCTCAGCTTGGGGGAGCCCCCAGAGGCCCAGGTAAACCTATGGTCGGGCCGGGGACGGAGCTGGCCATGGCTCTGACAGAGCCACACCCATGTGATTTGAGACTGGTCCTTCAGCAAGAGTCCTTGCCCATCTGCTCAGTTCTGAGCCCAGTCCTGCCACCGACTGTGTAACTTTGGGGAGTTAACTGGCCCCTCTGGGCAAGGAGGCCTTTCTTACCCATATCACAGGGATGTGGATGTGGGCCACCTGGGGGAAAAGGAGGCATAAGATGCTTTCTGAAATGAAATGTGGTCATTGTGGGCCCCAGAATCTTCCTTGATCACAGAGGTTCGGACCACAGCAGTCTTCCCTCAGGACCCAGCCCTCCCCACCCCCCATTCAGTCAGACTGCTCTGCCTTCTCTGTAAGCTCTCTGGTGGGAGGGGGTTTTGTTTCAGCTTAAAAGGAAAGTTGTTTTGTTTTTTACATCATTAGATTCTGTGATCTCACCAAGATCCTTGCTGGACTGTGGTTCCACATTCGAGGAGTAATTTACTCTCTTAACAACTCTCTGATAAACAACACAGTATTGTTAACTACAGTCACCATGTTGTACATCATACCCCTGAATTTATTCATCTTAAAACTGGAAGTCTGTACTTTTTCACCACCTTCAGCCATTCCCGCCTGCCGCATTCCAGCAACCACTGATCTGTTCTGTTTCTTTGAGTTCAGCCTTTTTAGATTCCACATATAAGAGATCACATAGGATTTGTCTTTCTCTTCTGACTTTATTAGCATAATGCCCTCAAGGTCCACCCATGTTGTTGCAAATGGCAAGATTTCACTTTTTTAAAATGGTCGAATAATATTCCATTATATATACAGTACACCACATTTTCTTTATTCATTCATCCATTAGTGGACACTTAGGTTATTTCCATGTGTTGGTTATTGTAAATAATACTGCAATAAATATAGGGGTGCAGATATTTCTTTGAGATAGTGATTGTGTTTCCTTTGGATATATACCCAGATGCGAGATTGCTGGAATACGGTAGCTCTATTTTTAATTTTTTGAGGACCCTCCATACTGTTTTCCACTGTGCTTGCACCGAGTTATAGTCCCACCAATTGCACAAGGGTTTCCTTTTCTCTACATCTTCACCAGCATGTGTTATCTCTTACATTTTTGATAACAGTCATTCTAACAGGTAATATCTCATTGTGGTTTTGATTTGCATTTCCTTGGTGGTTAGTGGTGTTGAGCACATTCCCATGTGTCTGTTGGCCGTCTGAATATCTTCTTTGGAAAAATGTCTATTCAGGCTGCTTGCCCATTTTTCAATTGAATTATTTGGGGTATTTAGGGGGGGGTATTGAGTTGTATGAGCTCCTTACATATTTTGTATATTAACCTCTTATCAGATATGTGGTTTGCAAAGTGTAGCCTGTTTTAAGCAAAGCCAAGAGAATAAAATCTGAATATGAAAAAGAGGAGGGGTCATAATCAAGATTTCTTTAAAAGCTGGCTCCCCTATTGCATTTAAAAAGTAGGATCTGGTTTGCGGAAATAAACACTTGCGATGCATTATCTGAAACCCGTCTGCGCCTACAGGGGACATATCTGTAGTTTCAGAATGACGATATGGGGAGGGGCAGGGCCCACATGCAATTGCGCAATTTCTGCCCTGCACAGAGGTGCCAAGCAGAGGGGTCAGTGACGGCTAGACTTGCAGGCTGCGTACCAGCAGAGCTGGGACCCTGGGTGGGGGCGGCCTTTTCACTAGCCAGGGTAAAACTAGACTGGGGACAAAGGACAGCGATGCCAGGAGCCTTTTCTCAGCCCTCTTGACTGCCTAGGACTATTGTCTCTTGAGCACCCTCTTCTTGTCTGTCCTGCCCCAGCCAGCTCCTCCCCAACAGCCTTCTCCAGTGACAGCAACGACCTGCCCCCTTCTCAAGGCAAAAAGCTTGCACTTTCCTCTAAAGTGGGTGAGCAATGAAAGATTATTCTAGGCAGACAAGAAATAATTTATTGTCACTTTTCATTAACTTAAATTACCGTTATGCAGAGAGGAAAAAACGGGAATGAAAATCTGCCTACAGTTTCGGGGTGGGGGGGGGCATGCCTGGGTGTTCCCACCTCCAGGCCTTCTCCCTGGAGCCCTGGGCTCAGGGTGTGCCCCGTCCCACCACCTCTTCTTGCTACTTCACTCCTCTGATCTCCTAATGAGCCCCCACCCCCACCCCCCAGGACAGCTGAAAGCAAGGAGCTGCCTGCTTCACTCTCCTGAGGAGCAGGGGGAGCTCAGGAAACCCCAGCCCTGGAACCTACACACACCCTGCCAGGGTCCCAGACAGACTCTGTGGTTGGGTTATAAGCTCCCTGAGAGCAGGGTCTGTGTTTGGCCATCAGTGCATGTTTGTTGAACAGATAAATGAACGGCTGGCCAGGTAAATGAATGGACGGGTTTTCACTTTCTGCCCCCTGGACCAAGAGGTCCCATCATGATTCCCACCAGGACATTTTATGGGCTCACTGCCTAGTCCCCATCTCCCTGCATCGCCCTCCGGCCACCAGGAGCTCTCTTGCTCTTGGTCTTTGCTTCCTGCACTGAGCCCACCTAGGACTCCAGAAGGGTGTGCTGAAGGAAAAAGTGTTTGGGGTGTGAAGTGCAGGGCTGAGACTCTGTTCTGACTCTGACCAACTTGCTCCGTGAACACAGACAGGTCGCTCCCCTGCCCTCTCCCGCCTCGGTGTCCTCATTTGTGAAATGAAGAGGGCAGTGAGTTCCCTACACTCCCTTCCAGGTCTGAACATGCTCAGACTCCAGGACTGGAGGGAGGGTAGAAACTCAGACTTCTAACTTGGGGGCCAGAGGGACCCACATGGAATCTTTTATCTGCCCCTTCCACCCTGTGTGATCTTGGGCAAATCATTTAACCTCTCTGAGCCTCAATTTCCCCATTTATAAATGGGGTTAACAGGCATAAAGTATTTGTACCTTAAAGCTTTTGGAGAGATTCAACTATACGGTGCTGTTAAAACAGGATGGGACCGACACAGAATAAGTGATAGTGATTACTAACTACTGTGTACAAGTTGCTTCCCTCTTGACTTGGCCTTCTCCCCAGAAGTGCTCCGTGACTAGACCCCTGCCCACCCAGGACACTCACTTTCCACCACCACTCTGTTCCCAGGAGCCAGCAGCCACCAGCAAAAATGCAATGCGCGTGACAGTCAGTGATGCAGAGTTGCTGGGCACAGGGAGGGGGTGGTGGGCAGCTCCCTGGGGCACCGCTGAGCTCCCAGTCTAGCCTCCTTTTCTGCCTCTCCTGCATTCATTTTCTCCCGTTTTTGTTACTCTTCTCTCTTAGATTCACTCATTACTGCTTTTCTCATAGTTTGTGCCTTCTTGGCCTCCTGCCTCTTTCTTACCTTCCTGTCTCCTGGTCTTAATCACTCGTCCTCCCTCAGTCCCTCAGTCTTCTCTAGCCTTCATTTACCCTCTTTCTCTTCTTCCCTTTCCAATCCTGGGGCTGTGCCCTTGGCAGTAAAGCCTGTTTCCCTGCCTGTCTTCCCTGCCTCCCTTCCCACCGCCACCCCCAGCAGGGAACTAAAAGAGGAGGTATATTAGTGCCGGCCTGCAAACCAAAGGGTCCCTGGTTCGATTCCCGGTCAGGGCACATGCCTGGGTTGTAAGCCAGGCCCCCGGTTGGGGGAGTGTGAGAGGCAACCACACACTGATGTTTTGCTCCCATTTTTCCTCCGTCCCTTCCCCTCTCTCTAAAAATAAATAAATAAAATAGGAGGTTCAGGTTTCTTTTTTCCTCTTGCCCTCCAGCTCCGGGCTGCGGCCTGGCTCCCCAAGAGCTGGAAGTGGGAACCAAAGAGGATGGCAGCAGGGCGCTGTCAGTGGGGGACTCACTGAGTTTGGTTCTTCACGGTGAGTGGAGCTGAGCTCAGGCTCTGATCCTGTCCCCTGCCCCTGGGAGCTGCTCAGCTGGGGGCTGGGCGTGGCACCCAGAAACCAGGGAACCATCCCTGAGAGGGGACACCTGCTGCTCTGGGAGACAGAGCCGAGGTGCTGTGCTGGGGGAGGTGACAGCGCACGGAGACACTGGCTCTGCAGGTGTGGCTCTCAGCTGTGTCCTCACTTCGGCTCACCCGCAGGCCTGCGTGAAGCGAGGGGGGTTTCGGTGTGGGCAGAACACCCAAAGGGGTGTGAAGAGGGCTGGGAAGGCAGAGTGAAATCGCCTGTCTGTACAAATTAGATCCTATTCGAAAACGGCTAAAGGTGTGAGGCTGCTTTTCCTGGAGAAGCGGCTGCCTTCCAAGGCCACGAGGGGCTGGCTGAAGGGGACTGGTGCCCCACCAAACCCTACTGAGCAGGGAGACGTGGGGCAGGGATTGGAAATAACCGTGTAACTGTCCATAAGACATGGCAAGAACCCTGTTTCTTTGCCTGTAGAAGAGGAAAAGTAGACAAAATCCCAAGTTTCCGGACAGCGCTTGGCACCTGGGAGATAGAAAATTCTATTTCTCAGGCTTTACCCCAGAGAGTCACGTTCAGGAGGCTTGAGAGGAACCTCTAATTTTTAATGCTCTCCAGGTGACTCTAAAGTGTCACCAGAATTGAGGGTAACTGAACTAGTCCAGTGGTTATCAAGCAGGGGCAATATTGTCCCCCACGGGACATGTGTCAAAGTCTGGAGGTATTTTTGGTTGCCATGACTGGTGGTGGGTGTGTCTGGCATTTCATGGGTAGAGGCCAGGGATGCTGCTCAACATCCTCAAATGCATAGGACAGGCCTAGGGCAAAGAACCACCCAGCTCCCTCCCAGCTCTGGAAACACCCACTGTCTGCCCATCATAGCAGTGGAGAAGGAAAAAGGAAGGTGGTGAGGGGAAGGGAACCCTGAAAAGAAGGGGGAAATGGGAAAAAGGGGCCTTCATGACAGGAAGTGGCCCTGGAATTCACTCTGTCTAGCAAAATCCTGTGTGGCCTTGAACCAGCCATGCACTCACCTCCTGGCCTCGGACTGAGGGAAGGGGACTGGTGGGCGTGACTTCTCCTGGCCAGCTGGGCAGTCCTTCCCCTCACTGTGCTCCCTGGGGGTGGGGACATGTATGGCAGCCCTTTCCCCAGAGCCGGCAAGCTGAGCTCAGTCAGCCTGTCTCCAGGGCCAGCTGTTGAGAGGCAGGAGGCAGAGCTGGTCTGGGAGCACTGGAGAAGACAGGGTCCCTTATCTCTGGTGAAGACAAGGGTTTTTACAACCAGAGTGAGGCTGAGTCCTGTGAGCTTTGAGGTAAGCCCACCTCTGAGGAAGGGCTTCCCTTGTCCCACCAGAGCCTTGGGACCTCGGAGGATCAGGAGTCCTCCCCTGACTTCAGTGACAAGGTGCAGGGTAGCCAAGCCCCTCCTGATCCCGGCTTCCTCTCCAGCCCCGCATCCCCAAGCCTCCCGCCCTCTCCCCACCTAGCTCTGTCCCTGCAGTGGCGAGGCTGCTGCTACTTTAGGAACAGCTGGTACTTCTGGAAACCACCTCTGCCAAGGAGGCTGGAGAAACACGAATTGAGATGTAGGGGGAAGGAGGAGAATCCCTGCTGTAAATGGGAAAAAAAATCCCTGCCTCCATTTCTCACTCTGGCCTGTCATCCTAGGCAGGCTGCCTTCCAGCTCTTTGGCTCCATGTACCTGCCAGGGATACTGAACAATACCTTGTCCCAACCCTCCCAAAGGCTCCGACCTCCAGGCGCTTAAAGGTTCAACTGTGCCCCACTGTGCCTTACTACAAGTGGACTCCACATGGTAGTCAGTCAGTCGGCCTAGAACAACCCCACCCCCTCATTCCGAAGCCTGGGAAGCAGATGGACCAGTCTGGCCAGTTTCTGTCCCAGGCTCTGACCTAGGTGCCCTGGCTCATGGCCAGATTGGCAGGAGGTTGGGAATGATTGACAGGTGGAGAGGGACAGGTGGAGAGGGGCAGGTGCGCATCCCACAACCTTCACCTCTAAGCCCCTCACTGGAGCTGCACCCTGAGGCCCCGCAGGGCAAGGGGTGGGATCGTAAAATTGTCTGTTTATATGGTGGAAAGAGGACCCACAAACATCCCAGAAATGGTTCCCTGGCTAACAGGGGGACAGTCACCAAAGAAAGCATTTGGCTTAAGCATTTGAGTCAGATGTTCTATGTGCGGAGGAACCATCCCCTAGAACTGCATCTCAACGTTCCCACTCCACAGAAAAGGAAGTGCATGCCCACGTCCCCAGTCTCTGCCCTCTCCCCCTCTCCTGCTTTCCAGCCTCGCTTTTGTGAAGCAGACACTGCTTACTCCAAAATGAAATGGTTAATAATCTGTTGCTTAATAGAATCCAGCTAGTTGTTTTCAAAATAATTGCTTGCATCAGTGAATTAATCATCTTGTATTATCTTCCCTACCGGTCTCTATTTTTATTGTCAAGTATTCTTACCTGTCAGAGATTTTCAGAGGGCCAATCACAGGCACTTCAGTCCTGCTTTTGAGCTCAGCTGACAGCAGGTGGCCCCATCCTTTCTCCCCAGGGACTGTCAAAAGGCCTTGGAGCAGAAGATTCTACACTACTAAGCACTCCTTCTTCCGCCTCCTATCCCCTCACTACTCCTCCTTTAGATGGCTTTCCTTGGGTTGATAAAATTTGGAAAGGCTTATTAAGTGACTATTATAGCTAATATTTATTGAGCAGTTACTATGTGCCAGGCACTGCACCATTGTGCCGAGTTTCACACATGACATCTCATGAAGTCATTCTGATTACTCCATGAAGTAGGTTCTATTTCCCCCTTCTCGCAGATGAAAAAACCGAAGTTCAGAGTGATGACCCAATTTTCCCAGAGCTTTTTAGCAGAGTCAGCACTTAAGCCCACATCTGCTCCACCTGATGTTTTCATCCACACAGGGAGATGCTGACCGTCACATTGAGTGGAGGGCGGGTGGCTGGCCCAGAGGACAAGTTCAAAGATGAGCAAAAGGACTTGATAGTGTTACTTCCAAGGTACTCTGCTGATAGCAGCCCCCGAGAATCTAAGTATCCAGGAGTCATATGTCACTAACAAATTCATTCTTTGAATATGACACGGTAGCTAAAATTGTAGCTTGGCCTTAGCTCCAAAACAGTCTCACTCTTCCTTTTGTTGGTACCATGAGGGGTTAGGGCAGAGTCAGAGATGGGAGAGGTCACCCACCCCATCTGTTCACTGTGGAGGAAACAAGAAAGGCCCCAGGTCGCCTGCCACCAACCTGCTTTCCCCCAGAGAAAGGGGCTGGAGTTTCACCAGCCAAGGCTCCACCCTCAGGGGATTCTTCAATCACCAGGAACTGCCTTGGTGCTGTTCTTGTCTTTTCTTTTCTTTTCTTTTCTTTTCTCTTCTTTTCTTTTCCTTCCCTTCCCTTCCCTTTCCTTTCTGTTTTTCTTTCCTTCCTTTCTTTCTTCCCCTTCTCCCCTCCCTCCCTCCCTTCCTTCCTTCTAAAAAAATACCCATGGTGGGCTTAAAGGGCAGTTCTCATCTTTCCTGCCTCAGAGACAGCATTTCTGCTTAGGTGGGTTTTGACATCTTTCAGCCTTTCCCGTTCTGCAGGACATCTGCCTCTCATGGGAACAGCAGCGAGTCCTCTCTGCTTGTCTAACAAATAATCAACTGGAGGAAGCAATAATAACGCCCTCCATCTGGTCAACAGATATTTGTGAAATATCTGCTCCCTGCCGTGGTCATTAGGCCCAGTGCTGGGAAGGGGGAAAGAGGCAACAGTGCTGTATATTGAGCGTCCAGGAGCTGCTAGTTGCTTCTCCTGCCTTATCCCACTTCCTCTGAAAAGCAACCGCCTTGGGACTGTTCCCAGCATTTCCATGTACTAACTCATTTCATTCTCACCTCAACCTTATGAGCCAGGTTTTGCCCCCATTTCACAGCTGAGGGCACTGAAGCCCAGAGAGGGTGGTCAGGTCCAAGTGCCAAGTGCTAAGGTCCTGAAGCAGGGACAGGGCAGAGCTGGGAACTGAATCTGCTGCACCGCACTCTCTCCCTGTGGGGTCACGGCCCTAAGGAGTGTTTAGAAACAGACCTTTCACAGAGATGGAAAGGTAATAGGGAACCTAGTTTAATATCCCTGTTTACAAATGGTGCCTTGGAAATGGAAGGAGACCTACCTGAAGTCACAGCCCATGAGGGGCATAGCTGGGACCACAGTCAGGTTTGCCATCTCCCAGGCTGATGGTCTCCCCCACAACCCCCGCCCCCAATCGCTGCTGCAATGGTCAGCCCTGTGCCTCACCCCTGCCTTCTAGGCTACACCATAGCCGGGGCTCAGGCCCGATGACTTGCCAAACTTCATGAGTATTTGGGGAGCTGCCAAGGGGCACCTGGAACCCTCCGAACTCCTTCTTCTGTGCAGCTGAACCCTGCTGGCTGCTGATGCTCTCCAAGAAGCCAAATGTTAGAGAGAGTGAGAAATGGATTTTCCTCCTGCACTCATCCTCACTGGCCCTGGGTCAGTGTCCTGTTTTTCCACAAATCCATACCTTCCTGGAGAACTGGACCGATGCAAGTCATGCCCTTCCCAGGGCTGGCCACATTAAATTGATACAGCTTGGTCTGGCTGTCAGCCCCCCTTTCCTACTTTGCTTTGGTGGTGGCCAGGCCAGTTGTTCCCACACCCCATGGCAGCCCATGGCCCCACCCTGGGCTCGCTTACTTGCCTGCAGTATCCCTCCTGCCAATGCTCCCCTCAAAAACCCAACTTGTGAAAGACACGATTTGGAAATGACCCACATGTGCACTGATACAGGAATGCAAATGTCATTGATTTACAGGGAATACACAGAAGGTAACCATCTCCCTCTGAAAGCTCAGGAATAACATGGGACAGCCTTGGGCTGTGACACAGTGAGAGGGCGTGCCCGATGGCCGCAGCTGTGCCCAAACCTGCACTCGGAAAAGGGCCTGCCGGGATTATCTTAAAAATGGTAACATACCTGTATTAGGAGGGTGAGGTGGTAAGAATTTTCTCCGCTCATTTTTAAAGTTTGTATAATGCGGCTAGATTGCTTTTATAATAATAACAATGCCAATAAAACCAGCTCCCTCTTCAAAACTCCTTTAATAACTCACACTCACCAGACACCACAATTTTTAAGCTACACTGGGGTCTCCCTTTGAGGAGCTGCAGCTGGTGGGTGGGTGACTCAGAGGTGCTCCATAACCCCTCCCCTGGGGGTAGAGACAATATTTCATCTGTTTCCTCCTTCACATCCACAAACACGGGTGTGCAACTGTCTCATGCACATGCGCACGCACACACACACACTTCCCTCACGCACACTCATACCCACACCCACTTCTCCCGTACACTCAGGTGCTCTCGCTCCAACCCTCTCCCCCAGCTCTCTGTAACCAGTGTGGTGCTGGGCCCACAATAAGGTCCCCAGAGTGGATTTTGTCCCCAACACTGGTTGACTTGGTGGGGACAGAACTGGGTTTTGTACTAACTCCCCTAGATTCATACTTTCATACTTACAAAACTACCTGAGCTCTCATCTGGCAGGGCTTAAGTAGCTTATAAGATTTTCTAGTAAAAGCTAACAAAATGAAAACTTAAGAGTCACAATGCCTAGGCCTGAATTCTGGCTCCATCATTCACCGGCTGTGCGACCTTGACCAAGTTACTTAGCCTTTCTGCGCATCAGGAATAATTCCTACTTTCCAGGGCTGCTATGGGGATAAATGACTTAATCTTTGCAAAGCAGGTAGAACAATGCCCAGCAAGTTGTACATGGTACATAAATAAAAGAAAAAAGTGATTATTTCATTGAAACCAGCATTAGCTGCCCATTCATTCACTGCCTCTCACTCATGTGGTATTTACTGAGCACTTACTGAGTTCATCACCGTCACCTCACCATCTAGTTGGAAAAACACATAGGCAACAACAGAAAAAACTTTTTTTCTTTTAGGAAAATGTGATAATTCTAAGCAGAGACTTGCACACAATTATAAGAAAGGCCAAAGAAATAACATTTACCTACTACCAAGTAAACTTAAAAAGGAATAAAAATAACAACAGCCCCTACAGTTCAATCCTTTGAATCCACTTAAAACGTCCAATTCAAATTCGGTCCAACTGATTTGTAACTTCAGACCAAGGCTCGGTCCACACTAGCTTTATGGAAAATATTCCCATTCCATGCCATCTCTTCAACCTCTCTGGATGTTTGTCTTCCTGCTTCCCTCTCTTAGTCTCCTTGATCACCCAGGAAATAATCTGAGTTCCCCCCAGTCCTCAGTTATGGGTGGTGAAACGGATATGGGCTCCAGCGAACCAATACTCAGTCGTTAAAAAAAAAAACAACTTATAAATATTTGGGAGAAGGAGGCAGAGTATGGAGAAGCCCCGGTAACTCGGAACCTCCCAACTGATGAACTGGTAGCAGTTGAATTTTAAAACCTTGGTGGTTTCAACCCACTTTATGAGTTGGCGGTATAGGTACAGTTGGTTTCAACAACCAATGGAAAATGAAATTAAGTCAATCTCCCCTGGCCCCTCAATTCTTGTGAATGTAACCGCTTTTTCATGCCCTGAACCCAGTGAAGACGGCTCAGGCGGTCGGCCCTGCGGAGTCCGGAGCTCCCGGGCGGGTCAGCCTCTCCCTCCCGCTGCTGCTTCCGTGCCCACCCCTGCGGTCGGAGCCATTTCGGAAGGCGCTGGGCAATGGGACGTGGCGGCTGTCACTAGGCGCGGACCCCACTGTTGACCCCTGGCCCTTCCCCCGCGAACACCGCCTGCTGGCTGCGCCCCACCGCCTCCGAACTTCGGCCGGCAGACGCTGGACGAGTGGTCTGGCGACTTTCCTAAACTCCCAGCGCCGGAATCGCGTCGCCAGACTGGGCGCGGGCTGCTGCGCAGCGCCGGGACCGCGAGTAACACGGCTCCGAGAGCGAGCGCCGCTCTCCCGCCAGCGGCCCGCGGCGGCAGAGGAGCTGTGCCCACCGCCCGCTGCACGGAGTTCTCCTGGAGACTGCGATATTGAGCAAAGGCTCGGAGGCGCGGGGGGCAGTTATTTCCCCCGACTTGTAGCTTTCCGCGCAGGGGAAGGGGCAGGAAGGCGCCCGCAGAAAGAGGGCGGGGGCGTGCGGAGTGGGGGGGCTGCTGAGAGGATGCTGGGGCGGGTGGGGGGCCCATCTTCTGAGCCTCCAGTCCCGGCGCGGGGGTCTGCACGGGACGGGTAGGAGGTGGAACCAAGCTTGGACCCCCAAACCCTAACGCGATTCTGTGCACAGAGCTGGTTACCTGGGTGGGCGGATCCCCTCTTCCGACAACATCCCGGCAGCTTCGGCACCATGATTTCTTTTTTCACCTGGGTTCTCCACCCACCCACCCACCCAATGCCGGCTCCAAAGGTCCAGGGAGAAGGATCTGGGCTGCCCTTCAAACCCCGGCCTCGCCCGGACCTTTGCTCCGCTCTGCCGGTTGATCCCCGCCATCACACCCAGTCCACCCACGTCCCGCGCCGGCCCGAGGCTGTGGGCGGCCGGGCTCGAGGGCTGGCCGGCGCGCTCTTACCCTGACTAGCGGCAGCTGCGGGCGCCGTCCCATCCTCGGGCTCGCTCGGTCACCGTCCTGGAAACCTGGGTCCCTCGGACATCCCAGAGGAGCGGCGGCGATTGCGGACTCGGGCAGGCGGGGCGAAGGACAGGGCTCCTCTGTCTGGCCCGGCGGGCTCTCGCTCTCTCCTTCCTAGGGAAGCCTGGCTACGGTTTCCTGAATCAGCTCAGCCAGCAACCACCTCTCGCCCGCGGGGAGCCCCCTAGCCTCCGCCGCCTACCGCGCGGTCCGCGCCGCACTCGCCTCGGCTCCCCGCCCCCTCGCCGCGGTGTCCCCTCCCCTCTACTTCAGTCCCTCCTTTGCGCTTCGCCCCTCCATTCCCTCCTGCACTGCGCCTCCTTGTCCCCTCCCCTTCCCTGGGCTCGCTCCCCGCGCCCTAGCCGCGCTGACCCCCTTTCCCTGCGCCCGGGTTTGCGGCAGTCGGCGGGACGCGCTGGCAGCGGTGGCGGCCGCGGCAGTCTAGGGAGAAGCCGGGGATCGGGGGCGGGGGCAGGAGAGGAGGCAGCGGTTGGGGCCTGGGGAGTCCAAGGAGTCTGAGGGAGACTTGGGGAACCCAGGTGAATCTAAGACAGCCAGGCTATTGGAGGCCCCGACTGAGCAGAGCCGCCGCTGAAGCCGGGGGAAAAAACGGGAACTGCGTTTGGGCAGCTCCCGCCCTGCAGCCGACCAGGTCACGGTCCTCGCCAGTCCCCGCTTCAGCAGGGCAGGGGCTTTGGGCCCGACCCCCAGCACCGTTGGCACTAACACGCCAGGCGCGCGCAAAGACGTGAAAGCTCAGTGGGGTGAATCCTTCCCATGTATTCATTCCTTTTGATCCTTTCATTTTTGCTCGTTTATCCATTCATTCAAACTAAGCGCCTGCCGAGGGGCTGAAGCGGGGTACCCCAAGAGATGGGGAGACGGCGGTGCTGGGCAAGAGCAGCGGAGGGAAGAGCGGACGCGCATTGCGTTACAGCGGGGGGGGAGACAGCCAGGAATCCAGCTGGCTGGGCGCGGAGGAGGCCACAGCGCCCCCTCTCGGCCGAGTCCTCAGGGCGGGTTCAGCCGGCCCGCCAGACCTCCGGGTTTTCATCAGCGGGGCACCCCAGTGCACCCCCAAGCTGTGGAAATCTGCTCCTGCCTCCTCCAGCCCCTTAAGCTCTCCCCTCCAGCGCTTCCATTCGGGCAGAACTTCTGAGTTCTCTTACGTCTTCCTTCCTTCCGCAGCACCACTTCCAGAGCGGTGGCTCTGAAATCAAATTCTGAACCTAAGTGTCCAGGATTCTGTGCCCTGCCCTGCCCACCTCCCCATCCCCTTCCGGCCACTTTTCAACGCGTTGGGCAAGAGCCGGCGCTCTCGTGGGTCAAAATGATTCTTCATCTGGAAAGGGAATTATTGTAAGAAGTTGTTTGATCCAATAGGCAGATTACTCAAGGAAACTGAGGCCCAGAGGTGGGTGGTGACCTGTCCTAAGTCACAGCTGGTGAGCTTAGTTCTCAGTCTCCTGAATCCCAGCTCAAAGTGCCTGTATGGGCGGGCTCTGATGAGGTTGAAGGCTCTGAAGTAGGGAGAGACGTTGCTCTGGAAGCCATCTGCTCATACCGGCTTAGCCACACAGGGTGGCACTTTCTAGATGAAGTACTCAAGTCTGGAGTCTTGCAAAACTCCCATTTGGTTAGTGCTCCAGAGGTGACCTGGTTGAGTTTGGCACCGACTCACCCCAACCAATCCCAGAAGAGATGGGTGCACCAACCAGATTTCTAGTTTATTATTCTCCACAAAAGTGGCAGGGTGGTCTAGTGTGGTGCAGGTCCTGCCTCAGACAGCCTGAGTCTGCGTCTTGGCCCTTCCGCTTACAAGCTGTATGAAACTGGCAAATTACTTAACAGCGCCTCAATTTTCTCATCTATAAAATAGGGGTAGGACTATCTATCTCATAAGTAGGTTTAAGTGAATTATTATTTTTAAATGGGTTAGGATGATGCCTGGTCCACAACAAGAGCTTTAAGAGAGTTAACTGTAGTCACCATCACTATCAGGGGCCCAGATGCTCAAATGGATGGGCAGCATGGTCCCTCTCTCTAGGCAATTCTTTGTGGGAAGCAGAATTCTTGATGAGAAGGTCATAGCAGTGGGAGGTTGTGGAATCAGAGGAGAGAAAGCTGGCGGGTCCTCAGGGAGGTCTGCCCAGATCCTGCAGCGCTTTGCTCCCCAGTCCTGCCCCGAGGCCTTGCAGCTGACTCTCCCGGGACCAGGCAGCTCCAGATCTCCAGATGCTGTGTTTCTCTCTGCTTAATAAACATCAAATTTTGCCTTTCTGAGCCCCTGATCTTCCCCTTGACTTGATCTTTAAATATGCTAATGCCATCGACCAGGCTGTAATCAAATCTTGCTCTTCCTGATTTTTAGACCTGAGGTTTGGACCTTCTCTTTCTAAAGGGGCAGCTACAGAGGGCACATTTTACACCCCCTCTTCCCCCTGAGCGGAGGGGAGGAAGGCTGCTGTGTCACTTCATGGCCTACTTATTTATGGTTTTGGCCTTGATTGCCTCAAGGGGGTTATGAGAGCCTCGTATTTAACGCCCCTTCTGTGAAAGGATTCCATACTCCCTTTCATTTGTCCTGAAACTGCTTCCTTCCACTTTCAAGGTCCCCATCCTCATCTGCTCAGAAGCTACTGCTGGGGCCTTCCATGCTTAGCCCCCTCAACCTCCAGTCCCAGCCTCTCCAGACTCATGGCTCAGGATGTTCTCCTTGGGCATCCTTCCCACACCCTCCTCAGAACAACCTTCTTTTCCACTCCGACTCTCTCTTTCTAGCCCAATCCTCCCCCAATTCTCTTCCAATCCCTCTCTAGCCTTGTCCTCTTCCTGTCTAATCCCAGACCACCATCAGCTTTCATTCATTTACCTTGCTAGATGTGGAAGAAAGGGAAAATATAAGGAATCCCAACAGGAATGAAAGACAATTCTATGTCTTTCCAGATGTGATAACAAGTAGTGATGGGTGGGACCTGGCAAGGGCAAGGGAGGGCTGAGTCTGCAGGATTACCTTGGCTTTAACCTTGAGTGTCCCCAGTGGGGTCCATGGTCTGGAACCATGACTCTTAGGCTACTTGTGCCAAAGAACAGTTTCTTGATCTTTTAAATTTCTCATCTGTTGCAGAATGATATGACTGCAAAATACAGTGGGAATGAATTATTAGAAAAATGAAATAAAAAAATAAAAACATACAAAGTTAAAAATTCAATCTTTAAAACTATTTGAGACTATGGCCATCAAACACTCTGTCAAAGTGCTTCAAAATTTCTAAATGCTCTCTCAATTTCTGCACTTACCTTGTCATGAACTGGCAGCAAATAGTTTGCAGATAGATCATGCTTGGAATAGCGTGCTTCTAAGTATGAGGTCAGAAAAATGGCCTCATGGAGGGAACAGCTTATAAATCCACATGAACAGCAGGGGAGATAGTGTTAATTACTCCATTCATGTATGTCTTCATTCAACAAACATTTAATGAGCAGCAACTATGTGCCAGTCACTGTTGGATGCTAAGGTTAATAAAGATTAATATAACAGGACCCTAGCCCTCAAGATGTTTGGACTGGAAGGGGAGACAGTCACTTTGATGAGTAATTAGAATCCACTAAAATTAGGTCAATAATAGACTGTGGGCATGGAGGCAAGAATATTAATTCTACCCAGGGTCAAAGGAAAAGATGCTATGTTTTGTGCTGTGTTCTAGAGGCAGATCTTCAATCCCATATGGCTAACAGGCACTCATTAAATAAGTTCACTTGTGTAAAGTGCTAAGCATGGTGCGTGGCACTTCCACAGTGTTAGCTGTTTTTATTATTGAATCTTATACATTATCATCATCATCACCATCCATCTAGATCTACCAAGCACTGTGCTTAACTTCATCTTGGGATCGTGGGGTTATAGGAAGCTCAGTTGGGGGAAGAGGGCAAACTGATCTTAATCTACCCCCTTTGTCAGAGGGAAGATCTTCCAGAGGAGGTGGGTTAGGAGGTGGGTATTGAAGGAAGCGGTTGTGAACAGGTGAAAAAAGAGAGAGATCTTCAAGGCAGGAGGGTCTCTTAGAGACGCACAGCCAGAGGAACAAGTATGGGGCAGGGGAGGAGATTGGTCTGCTGGGGACAAGTGATGGGGGTGCAGTTCGACGCAGATAATGCTGGGCTGAGTGAGGATCTCCTTGGATAAAGGGCTTGAAATGATTCATCCCTCATTTAGAACAACAGATAATAACAGTGCGAATTAGAATTTGTATGACTGTTGGTAACATGCAAAGCTCTTTCACAAACATTTTCTTAAAAATTTTTTTAAACTTATTTTTTATTTTTAGAGAGAGGGGAAGGGAGAGAGAAAGAGAGAGAGAAACACCAATTGGTTGTCTTTCACACAACCTGGCCTGCCACCCAGGCATGTGCCCTGGTGGGGAATCGAACCAGCAACCCTTCGGTTCACAGGCCAATGATCAATCCACTGAGCCACACCATCCAGGACACATGAATGTTTTCTTATTTAATCCTTAAAACAACTCTGTGAAGGAGGTATTAATAACCTCACTTTATAGATGAGAAAGCTAAGCTCAGGTTGATCTCTTGCTCAAGGTCACACGGATGGCTTTGACACAGGAAGGATTCCAACCCGACTTCCCCAGCTCCTGGTCCAGATATTTTCCAGTCTACCACAGAGAGGTGAACTGAGCCTAGACCCCTCAGGGAACTGGGGTAGCACCCAGGAGGCCCTGACTCCAGGAAAATGGTGTTCTATAACCAGTCTTTCCCTTCTTCTTTCCCCAGTGGATGAACAAAGGGAGGAGCAGAGACAAGCTACAGGATAGAGTCTGGCAGTGACAGCAGGCAGGGGTGGGCCACTCAGCCACAGACAGATCCTCAGGTGACCTACTGGCTTCTCCTCTCCTCAAGTCTGCTTCTGTATCAACAGAGGGCAAGTGTGCTTACCCTGGGCAGAATTACCATATTTTTGCATTTATTAAGTGCGGTTGAGAAGGACACTGAAGGTGTTTGTTTTTAAGAAAACTTGAAAGGTGCACTGAAGTAAGAAGGGTTGACAGCCTGGGAATGTCCTAGGAGTGACAACAGATCAGAGGTGCCATCCAGAAGTGCAGAGAGAAAAGCAAAGGCACATACTCATATATCGTTACAAATAAATAATGTCCCTCTAGCCTAGACCAGTGGATCTCAACCTGGGGGAGGGCTACTGGCATTTAGTAGGTAGAGGTTAGGAATGCTACTAAACGTCCCACAATGCACAGGTCAGCTTCCACAGCCAAGAGTTACCTGGTTCAGCATATCCACAGTGCTGAGGATGAGGCACCAGGACCTAGGCAACAGAGTGGTACCATGGACAGCAGAAACCCTGGCTTTCTGTGGGGCTTGATGCAAACCTAGACATTCTATTCTGTCTGAATATCACAGAACAGCAAGGGTTCTCCCCTTCACATGTCCTGAACTCCATCATTTCCAAAACATGGAGGCCCTGAGAAGGCCCTGGGGTAGCATCAATGGTCGGGGTGTCCTGCTTAAGGTCACCCCGCTGGTAGTTGATAGAGCCAGGACTCGAGGACTCTGGGATCTTCTATGAATGTCCCTCACTACCTTCTCCCCACCCCCTCAGGCTAGCACTCGTTCCTCCACCTTTTTCATAGGTATACTTTGTACCTTTCCTGCTGGCCTAATAGGTAAGGTGCTATTGTTTCCACTTTCTAGATGGATACACTGAAGTCTAGAGGTGAAATATACAACGTGTTTGTCTGTTTCTCAAAAACACTGTGAGCTCCTCCTGGAGGGAGACGGCTTACGGTTCATCTCAGCAGTCCAGCCTGTGACAAAGTCCTGTGTCTCTGCAGATGCCAAATGAAAGGTTTGCAGTTCATGGTAAGTTTTACCAGTGGATTAGATCCAGGCTCCTGTCTCCAGGGCAGTGCACTCTGTAGGTGCCCATAGCCTTCTGGATTCTTGCACCCTTGACTTCTTAGGTTTGCCCTCACCCAGCTCAGGATGCCCCCCATGCCCTCCCCCCCCCCCCCCCGGCCGAATAAGCACTTACAACTTCCTGGTAGGAAACCACAGCACTGAGCCTCAGCCCAGCCTTTTCACTCCTTCCCTTTTCTTCCCTCTGGTCTTCAAAAAGGTTCAGGGCAGAAGAGATTCTCCCTTCAGGTTCCTGGGAATGTCTTCACAGCGCATGTATGTTGGCTGCCCTGAACTTCATTGGCCACTTACAATTCACAGATCAAGACAAAGAGAGACTGAGAGACGTATCAACCAGTGGCAATATGTGGACCTCATTTAGACCCTGATTCCAACGAATTGTAAGAAAACAAAATAAAACAAACCTGTAAATAAGTAATTGGAAATATGAATTCTGATTAGATATTTTAAAGCGTGATAATGGTATTGTGTTTGTGTATTTAAAACGAGTCCTTACCTTTTAGAGACATAAACGGAAATATTTACAGATGAAATGACATAATGTTTGGGATTTGCTTTGACATAGCATGGGAAGAAAGGAAGTGGGTGGGGATATCAATGAAACACGATTGGTCATAACTTGGCCTCCTTCCTCCCTCTGCTTGGGTGTTGAATTTTGACTTCCAGCCTCTGTTGTTGGAGGTGCTGGCCTTCTGGGTAACTGGCAACCTTATCCACCTCTACCTCCAGGAGGTCCGCTGCTCAGATTTAAAAAATAGAGACTTCCGGTCAAGATGGTGCATCCCACCACAACCACACCAAAATTACAACTAAGCTACAGGACAATCATCATTCAGAACCCCCTGAAATCTGGCTGAATGGAAGTCATACAACTAGGGAATTAAAGAAGCCACATGAAGACTAGTAGGAGGGGCTGAGATGCAGAACAGATTGGTCTCATGCCCATGTGTCACAGATAAAAATCAGTAAGTCTATCTCAGCTACTGAGGTCCCCCTGAGGATCGAGGGGTCCCAGCCCCACACCAAGCCCCCCCAGCCCCAGGGCCCTAGTGCCAGGAAGATAAGTTATCATAATGTCTGCCTGTAAAAAGCAATGGGAAGAGAGGCAGAGGGAGACAGAGGGCTTCTGGAGTCCCAGGCAGTTCCTCTTAAGGAGCCTGTGTGTGGACTTCCTCGGTTTCACTCCCTCTGAGCTCAAGTGCTTTGGCTGCAGTTTGAAAGGCACCAGAGATATTTGAGGAGGAACTGAGTTGTCCGCATCAGGGAGAGTGCTGGTGGGACAGCTTTCAACCAGACAGAAGTGCTGGCAGAGGCCATGTTTCTTTGATGAGCCCTCCTGCCATACAGCTGGCTAAAGGTACCATGTCTGAGAAGCCATCAACCTGGCTCACAGTTTGCTGGTGATTTCCTGAGGTCCCATCCCACGCAACTTTAAGGCCCACCCAAGCTGTTTCCAGTGGCTCATGCTTCAGATTTTCCTAAAGTCTCTCAAACAATCAGCATTTGGCCTCAATGTGCCCCATACCTCTTGTTAGGTGGCCCCAGACCTGGCACTAGCAGCAGCGTGCCTTGGTTTACAGCATGGCTTCATCCGGGCACCTCTAAGCCCAGCGCAAGTGGCAGCCATTTGCAGATTGCTTTGTAGCTCATGCTGGGTGGCCCTGGGCAAAACACAGGCAGTGGCTGACCTTGGCCTCCACCTCCCAGAGCCAGCACACCGAGCAGACAGTGGACCGTTTCAGACCACACTGAAGCATCACCACCCAACCATCTCCACAAGCAACACACTCAAGAGGCAGAATCAGCAGGTGCCAGAGCCCTGCTGAAGTAAGTCCTGCTTTGTGGAGTGGGCCCCTGCACAACTGATCCTCCATGGTGGTTAGAGGTTGGTGGTCAGTGGTCACAGCCAGTCCTTGCAGCTGATTGGCCTGGGGGTAAATCTCTGCCATTGATGGGTCAAAAGCAATCAAGGCTCAACTACAAGAGGAGAGTGTACTCAGCCCACCAGAGAGGGGCGGGAACACATTTTGAATGCCCACCTTGGGTGAAGAAGGCTGTGCCACTGGACCCTACAGCACACCTACTACAAGGACCACACTCTGCCAAGCCTGGGAGACATAGCAGCTCTATCTAATACATAGAAACAAACACAGGAACGCTGCCAAAATAGGAGCCAAAGAAACATATCCCTGATGAAAGAACAGAACAAAACTTCAGAAAAAGAACTAAACAAAATGGAGACAATCTACTAGATGTGAGTTCAAAACACTGCCTATAAGGATGCTCGTGAACTTAGTGAGGACCTCAGCAGAAGAAAAATGGACCAGTCAGAAATGAAGGATACACTAACTGAACTGAAGAATAACTTACAGGGGATGAATAGGAGAGTAGAAAAAGCCAAGAATCAAATCAGTGATTTGGAATAAAGGGAAGCAAAAAACACCCAATCAGAATAGCAAAAAAGATAAAAGAATCCAAAGAAAAAGAAAAAAAATGAGGATGTTATAAGGAGCTTCTGGGACAACTTCAAGCATACAAACATTCTCATTATGAGGATACCTAAAGGAGAAGAGAGAGAGCAAGAAATTGAAAACCTATTTGAAAGAATAATGACAGTAAGCTTCCCTAACCTGGTGCGGGAAATAGATGTATAAGCCCAGGAAGCACAGAGAATCCCAGACAAGAAGAACCCAAAGAGGCTCACACCAAGACACATCATATGTAAAATATAAAAGGTTAAAGACAAAGAGAAAATCTTAAAAGCAGTAAGAGAAAAGTAGTTAGTTATCTACAGGAAGCTCCCATAATATTGTCAGCAGATTTCTCAACAGAAACTTTGTAGGCTAGAAGGGATTGGCAAGCAATACACCAAAGTCACGAAAAGCAAGGCCCTACAACCAAGATTACTCTACCCAGCAAAGTTATCATTTATAATTGAAGGACGAATAAAGAGCTTCCCAGACAAGAAAAAGCTAAAGAAGTTCATCACTACCAAATCAGTATTGTATGAAATGAAATGTTAAAGGGTCTTCTTTAAGAATAACAAGAAAAATAGATTAAAAACATGAACAATAAAATGGTAAAAATACATATCTATCAATAGTTGGATCTAAAAAACAAAATTAATGAACAAGCAGAACAGAAAGAGACTCATAGATACAGAGAACATTTTGACAGTTGCTAGAGAGGAGGGAGTTGGAGAAATGGGTGAAAAAGGTGAGGGGATTAAGAAGTACAAATTTGTTATTACAGAACAGTCATGCGGATGCAAAGTACAGCATATGGAATACAGTCAGTAATATTGTAACAACTATGTATAGTGTCAGGTGGGTGTGAGATTTTGGGGGATGATCACTTAGTAAGTTATGTAATGTCTAATCACTGGGGTATACACCTGAAGTTAATATAATAATGTATTTTGACTATAATTAAAAAATAAAAATGGTTTAAAAATAGAAAAAGAAAAGATTGGCTATGACTTGTTAATTAAATCTGGGTGATGGGTACATTGGAGTTTATGGGAACATTCTGTCTGCTTTTATGCATTAAAAAATTCACAGCAAATTAATGCTGCCTGGGACCATTTAGGGAGCACATAGGCCACGGTTTCTTTTTGTGTAAAACCCCAAGATTCGAAATACATGCCTCAGGGACTGAAGCTAGAGACGGGGTGGGGGAGGAGGTAGTGATGAGGGGACCAAGGAGGGAGCTCTGAGGCTGCACTTTTGTGTGAACCAGCTTTATGTCTTGAAGTTCTAAAGGCGATCTCATTTTGGGAAAGGGGTTCTGTCCAGAAGAGGAAGCAATTTTTCCAAGAGCAGCGTGTTTGTGGCAGAACTGGACAAACAGCACTGCACCACACGGCCTTCCTCAGGCCTGGCTGAGGCCCTGCAGCCCCTGCAAGACTCACTGGACCTGAGACCTAGGTCCTGTGAGCCACAGCTGGGCTGGGGAATGGGCCATGCCATCCCTGCCACGAGGTGCCTGTGGGCACGCTGCCTCCCGTGGGCCACTCGTTGCCTGATTTCCAAAGCCAGGCCTGTGGCTCGGAGCCAGGCTCAGCGTTGCCCGCTGCCATCTGGCCTGGCCCCAGTGGCTCGGCTGGATGGGGGCCAGCACCTCCAGGCATGCCTGAGCCATAGAAGTGCTGAGCAGGGCCCAGCCCACTGGCCACAGCAGCAGCTCATTCCAGAAGAGGAAGGCCACATGCTTGCTCCTTCCTGAGTCCCTCCTGCATGACAGGACCTGCCTGAGACTGGCCACATGGTTCCATGCCCATGGGATCGGGGCAAGGGGGTGGCAAAGGCAGAAATTATTGGGTCCCACTTTCAGGCCCAGTGGGGGAGGATCATAGAGGGCCCCTGAGTCGTGGCGCAGAGGAGGGAAAAGAGAGGGGGACTACCTGAGACGGGTGGGGGATCCATTCGTAGGAAATAGCACCTGGTAAGACTCGTGAGGGCACCAGGGAGAGTGGCCATGTCAGTGATGAAGGAAGTCATTATGGCTGTGTAGGGGACCTCCCATTTGCCCCTCTGCACCTACCCTCCACCTTTCCCTACCTGCTGCGTGCTCCTGGCTGACGCGTGTGATCGCACCAATGGACTTCCTCACCCTCCCACTTCCTGATGGTCCAGCCAATAGGAAGCCCAGCTGTAGACCAGCAGAAGGGAGGGGAGTGAGATGACGGACTCATTCCACCAGCTGTCTCCCTGTGGGGTGGCCATGGGCTGGCTGTGTCCCTGATGCTCTCATGGCCGCCTCTCTCCATGACTGTCCTTCAGCGTTCTGGTAACTTCCTTCCGCCTCGGCCCTCTGGATCTGAGAATGGTTAGTTCTCACTGGCCTCAGAATAAGGCATGACACCTTGTGGTTTCCTCAGTCTGTATAAACCTTTATAAACAATCCCTTTAGTCAACCCTTCTCAAATGATTGAATTCAAGCAGGCCATTTGTTTCCGATTAAGACCTTGGTTGATGTAGACTGCTCAGAGCTGAGTTTGCGAATGTGAGTACACAATGAATCTTTTCTTGCATATAACCCAGTGACCTGGAGAGACGGTGAGGCCTCTCTTCCCAGGGGGCCTGGCTGGACAGACAGGACAAGGGGTGAAGGCAGGATGTGAGGCAACCCGAAACAAATGAGCAGAGACCCCCATGGAGGACAAGCTGGCTAGACATGTGGTTGGTAGAGGTGTCAAGGGGAGACCTGGGGGTCTCCCCAAACCTCACTAGAAAGATAATGTTATGGGACAGGGGTAAGCAGGAAGTGGACGGCCCCAGGGCAAACAGCAATGCCAGGTTCTGCCCGTGCCCCTCCAGCTGTGCACTGCCCCACCCCAGGGATGCCATGGGGGCCTGAACCTGTGGCTGCTAAACTCCCAAGGATAGGCCCCACTGGCTGGACAAGAACCTCCTGCCAACATACCTTCCCTGTCTTGCTCTGCGTCCTCCCTGTAAATACCCGGGGAAGCCAGAAAGAATCCCAGACACTCCCAACTCCTTGCCTTGGCACTTCCCTCCAGCTATGCTGGCTGCCGGGGTGCCCTGACCTCCTCTAACACAGCTGGACTCCCTCGTCCACACTGCCACAGCTCTCCAGGCCCACTGGTTCCCTGCATCAGTCCCCACCTTATATTAGGGCTGTGTCCCAACACCTGCCTTCCATCGTGGTCCAGCTGTCCACTTCCTGTGTGGCTTTGGGCCAGTTCCATCTTCTCTCTGTCTCAGTTTCCTTGTCTGTGAAGTGGTAGTGGTGGTGGGTGGTATATTAGGGGACTCTCCTGTCCCTTTCAGACTTACATACATTGAAGGATCTATGTCCTTTGTCCCACTGATAGGCGATGCAAGAGAAGAAAGCATGCTTCATTCATTCACCTTGTAGGCCCCACGCAGCTGGCAGAGGGCCCAGCCACAAAGGTTGGGTGGCTGGATGGTGAGTAGGTGGGTGGGTGGATGATAAATCTCCCTGGAGTGGAGAAAGGCAATTTAGTCCATGGCCCTAAGTTGATAGAAATGTCCCCCTGGGAACTTCTCAGTGTCTCTGCCCACTTTCTGACTAATCCTGCATGTCCTTATTTATAACCTGGTCTCCTAAGCAGACTATTGAAGGTGCTCCTGGAGTCAGCAATAATAGTGCTCCCTTAACGGAGCACAGGAAACCATTGGCCACTGTTAGTCATCCGGCTGTGAGCCTGGGGGCTCCGGAGACAGAAAAAGTGTCCGTTGTCTTTCCTTTTGTTGTCTTTGGATTTCTTAAAACAGGAGTTACTTCTGTAATATAGAGAAGTATTTTGGGAAAGGAAAAGTCTTAATTCTTTTATGACTTAAATGTAAAGTCATGGTATTTATTTATTCCAAGAAAGGGAACATAAAGGAGACTCACTTGTCAACTTATATCCTTCGGTACCTTTGGAATTTTGTACCATGTGCGTTCATCGCCTATTACAAAATAAATGCAAATATGAGAAATCACTAACCTGTGTGCTGATATTCTTATAGAGAAATGAGGCACTTTTTGCATGCAGTAGCTCACTTCATTCTCATCACAACCCTCAGTAGCCACTGTGATCCGTATTTTCAGATGAGGAAACCAAGACTCATAGAGGATTAAAGGTTTGCTCCAAGTCCCTTTATTGATGACATTGAGATTCACAGCCAGGGTTTCTAATCCTAAAGAAGACTACCAGTGAGGCTGAACTTGCCAAATATGCTTCCATTAGAGAACACCAGATTGGCATTTTGATGTATGACTCAGTCTCTGAAAGGTTTGTTTATTGTGAGTCAGCATGCTGAGCTCTATCCCATTGGAGGCAGCTGGAATAACAAAGTTCCCGGATGCTGCAAAGCTGACGCCAAGACACAGGGCTGAAGAGACCCCACCAAACTGCAGACGTGAGGGGCTCCCCAGGCCACCTCTCCTGTTCCAGCTCCTCTAGATGCCTCAACTTTGTCTTTGGAAAATTTACCTTAAGTCTCACTTCCTCTAGGAAGCTTTCACCAGTGCCCCAGGTAGCTCTGTGGGCTTCCCCTTGCCCCTTGAAACACCTGTTCAAAGTCTGCTTTCTCTGCTACATGCTAAGCACTAATTACATCTTGTTCACAACTACAGTCCAGCATACCTGGCCCAGGGCCTGGCAGAACGCAATAGATACTCGTCAAATGAATGAATAAACCAGTGGCCAGGCCCCTGCTCCTGCCAGGCCACCCTCCTTCTCCCTTTTTCAACATCCTGCATACAGGCCGGTTACCAAAGCCCGGGGGTGTCGGGGGGGTACCCACAAGAGAGGGCTACCTGAGGAGCCTGCACTTGCCAACTCCAAGTCACTCTTCATTCAAGGGCATGGCATGGGCAAAGTACCTGCTCATCTGGTCAAGGAATGAGTATTTGTCCCTCCCAGGGGCTCTGGTGGGTAGGTGAGCCACTGTCCCCCTCTGAGTGGCCACTCCCAGGGTGGCTGAGCTCTGATGGGGAGTAGAGGTGGCAGTGGTTGGGGAGAGGGCTGTGTAGACCTCAAATGGCTCCCGGCCAACCCTGAGTAGAGTCATGTCTGGAATTAACTCAGGAGAGCTGCAGCCACATCGCTCATTTCTGTGTCTCCACCATCTCTCACCTCTCCCTCTGCACATCCTATCCCCGCCCCATCTACCTCCTGAGCTGCTTCTCCCAGAATGACAGGAGGAGACCAAAGGACATCCAGGTCCAATCTCTCTGGTGCTGGTTCAGATTTTCAACGAGCTGCAGCCCCGCTTACCCCCCGAAACCCACCCCAAGCACCAGGCACCAAGCACCGCTGCCCCTGCCCACCTTCCCTCCAACATCCCCTCCTGACAGCTCCACCTCTCTTCCACCCTCTCCTCCTTCGCCCGCCCCTCCCCACAGTCAGCAGCAGGATTTTTGCTCCACTGGCAATTTCAGCATTTCTAAACCCTGGGAAAGCCCAGCCCCACTAATGAGCTAAAGCGGACCTGGTCTCCAGGCTGTGGCGCTGCATTTATTAATCTCTCATTCCGGCAGCTCTGTCAGTGACTTCCGAGACCCTTTCTCATCATTATTCGGCAGTCCAATGGAGCCGTTTGTTGAGCCCCCATACGGGCCAGGCTTCATGGGAGGGGAAGCGGTGCTGGGGACATGGCCGTTGTTTTTGCAGATCTGTAAGCTTGCAACAGCCGCTGCAACATAAAGGGCTCAACGTGTGAGAGGAGAGGGGGCTGTCCCAGCCAGCTGGGCGACCTTGGGCTGGTCCCTTCCTCTATCTGACCTTGGTACTTCTCTTTGTAAAATAAGGGGTTAAATAAGGTCAGCATTTTCCAGAAGTGCAGTTTGTAACCCATTACAAGATGGTGAAATAAATTTAGTGAGTCAGAACCAGCATTAAAAAAAAAAAAAAAGAAGAAGAAGAAGCCACATACCAGAATCTGAGCACTGCACAAAGCAGAGGTAAGAAAGTGTTACAAAGGTCAACTTTTTCCATTGTGGTTAGGTGAATACATGTGTTTTTTGTATCCATGTGTGTTTACAAGTAGGTGCACATGTCTATCTGTTTCTGTGTGTGGTCATTGAGTGTATATGTGGATACATTGTGTGCATATGTGTTTGTGTGTGTCTATTGTGTATGTGCCTCTTCGTGTGTGTGCTAGGTCACAATGTAGAGTGCATTTCTTACCATGGGTCACAGTCAAAATATTTTGACTGTGTAGGTGGTCCCTAAGGCTGTTCTGACTTTAACACTCCATGATTTCAAAGAACAGTAGAAGAGGAGAGGGACCCAGAAGGACTCATTCTAGCCATGGGATAGGAAAGGCTTCATAAAAGAGATGGTGGAATCTGTACTTTCAAAGATGAAGAGTATTTCCACCAACAGATGGATGTGGTACGGGGACGGAGGGGAGAAGGAGAAATGGCGTTCTCAGGTGGAGGCACCGCTGACCAAAGGCCCAGAGATGGGATTGTGCTCGGTTTCTTTGGGGAACAAGAAGAAGTCCTGTGAAGCCTGAGCAGGACATGCCTGGGAGGTTCTGAGGTTGGCAAGGTGGGCTGTGGCCACAGTTTATGGAGGCCCTTGACTTCCACATGGGGGCTTCTCATAGGAGTGGTAGAAAGCCGGGTGAGGCTTTCAATATCCTAACATGATGGGCCCCCCATGAGGGACCCCAAGACTCCATGCTCCTCCTCCTCTTCCAAGAAAGAGCTTTATAGACTCATTTATACTAAGATGTTACTGACTGACAAGATCTCATGAACAACCTATTTACAAGGATAGTTGGTATTTTACTGTTGGCAAGTAGCTCTAAAATAGGAGTTTTGGAATTTTTAGAGCTGGACTGGACTTTTAAAATAACTTTAAAGTGATTTTTTTTTTTTCAGGGGAAAAATTAGCACGCAGCATCTGACAAAGGCTTGTGCCACCTGATGCTCTGTGAGGGGGTTGTGCATTGATGTGTTGGCGTTTCAGGGACCTTGATGTGTGTGAGGACATTTGGGACAAAATACTGGCAGCTGAGTCCACATGTCTGAAATCCAATACACAAACATAGGGACTCATTGAATCGCTCCTTCTGCAGATGAGAAACTGCAAGCCAGAGAGAAGGGATGGGCCCAGGGTGACAAGTGGGCTGGGATGGTGTGCAGGGAGGGGTGTGGGGGAGGGGGGAGATGACGTGGAGGTAGTATTCTGGGAGACCAACCAGGGCGATCTCTGGAAGGTGGATTTCATCGACTGGTGTGGCTCAGTGGGTTGGGTGTCATCCCACAAATTGAAAGGTCGCTGGTTCAATACCCAGTCAGGGCACATGCCTGGGTTGTAGGTTTGATCCCCAGGCAGCCGATCGATGTTTCTCTGGCACACTGATGTTTCTCTTCCTTTCTTCCTCTCTCTCTAAAAATAAATAAATAAAATCTTTGGGGAAAAAAAAAAAGAAGCCTGTAGGGTTAAAATAAAACAGTTCAGCTTGGCTCCCCTCCCCCACAAAAGGCAGCCCCGCTCCCACCTTGCTGGGTAATCCCTTGATAGTCTCATTAGTTAAAGCTGGGTTAAACCTTTGACGCCCCACTGTCAGCACCTAGGCAGGACCTGGACCCCAGACTCATTTCCTTTCTGGCACCAGTGGAGCTTGGATGTTGAGGAGGGAAAGGTAGCCCACAAGCCAACTATTTTTAGCTCAAGAATTGGTTGCCAGGGACATAAGCTAATTCCCTGCCGTATATCAGGGATGTGATAGCGGTGCTGTCTGCAGGGTCTGATTGTGGGATTTGTTGTAAATGCAGCTTGTTGGTGCCGCAGTGCAGGGGCTCAATCTCCCTGTCATCGGAATCAGAGCTGTTTGCCGATTTCTTGGGGGAGGGGAAGGGAGTGGGGTGGCGAGGAGCAGAATCCATGGACTACTCTCCCTGACCTTGCACTGAGAGTCCTTGAGCCCAGGAGAGGGCAGAGAGGATCAAAGGCACGGAGGCTGCACAGGGGACTGAGCAGGAGGGGCTGGGGCTGCTGAGTCCACGTTGACAAGACTCAACCTTGACTTTCTTTGTACATGCAGGTCTGGAAGAGGCTCCTCCTGTAGGACCACACTGACAACTTTTTGTCTTTCCTATGGACAAATGACATAGGAGGCCATGGACTTGGGTAACAGCAGGAAAGTTTTCGGTTAAACAGAAGGAGGATCTCCTTGACATGAAGGTCATTGATGGAGGCAAAGAAGGGATAATGTCTGGTCTCAGTCATGGTCATTCTTCTCCTCAAAGGAGAGGAGAGGGATGAGCAGACACCTAGCAGAGCCCACAATGTGCCAGACACACTGGACGGCCCTTTGATGGGATCTTATTTAATTGTCTGCATGGGAGGGGGGTGTCTCTGTTTCCATTGCATGGATGAGAAAACTGAAACTCAGGTGAAGAGACTTATCTAAGGTCACATGGCAGTCAGGAGAGCTGAGCTGGGATTTGAAGCAGAATGTGTCTAGCTCCAGAGCTCTGCTGACCACCTCTCTCTGACCTGGGATCCTAGGAGCTAGAAATAGAGGTTTCTGTGCCCCTTTGTTCCTCCATGCCTGGAATTCTGGGGCAAAAAGACATCCACCCGTCCATCAATCCACCCATTAAACCAACAAATGTGCCCGGTGCTGCACCAGGCTTTTGGAATACAGAAAGAGAACATGGTACCCATCACAGGGAGCTCACAGGGAGGGGTCGTTCCCCCTGGCCCCCTGCCTGACCTCACCCTCTCCAAGGAGAGTGGTCTGCACTTCAGATCACTTAGTACTGGAAGGGCTGTGGCCTCCCCTGTATTGGGAAGACTGAGGAAGCTTCTGCTATCCCAGGAAAAGGATTGGGGAAGGGAGACTAGGACTCTTAGCATCTTGGGGGAAGGCTGGACTCAGCCCTACTTTCCTTATTTAGAAACCAGAGTAATGATACAAAACCACCTTATGGGAATGCGAAATGAGAAAAGGAAGGTTAAATGCCGCCAGCCACGGGTCCAGCTTTCCTGAGACGAGTTAAAATTGGTTTGATCATTATAGCAAAACTCTGTGATTGGGCATCCAGGTCTATGGTTATTCCTTATAATTATTTTTAAGTTTTTTTTTTAAATAGATACCACAGAGCTTGCACATGATGCAAAAATCAAAAAGTGCTTGAACATATCCCGAAAACATCCCACCCTTCCTGGTTCTCAGCCTCCTCATTCCTCTCTCTAGTCTAGAGGCTCCAAGGTTACCAGTTTCTTGGTGCCTTCCCGGAGTGTCTGTTTATTCACATAAATAAGCAATTTTGGCTGTGTGTTCTTTTTGTTCCGTAGAAACATGCTTATTTAATTGATGGCTACTTTCTCTGCTTGGACATGAGTAGTCAGCCTCAAATGCAAAAGAATAAAAGGAAACACAACCCTTTACCCACCAGGCTCAGGGCAGGACCATGGTCAGGGGTGTCAGCCCTTCAACCAGATCTGCAGCCATTAGTGACAACAAGGTGTTCAGGTGGGAACAGAAATGACCACCCTGACACCTGCTGACCCAAAAGGATGGATGAGCTACGACTTCTGCCTGTCTGAGTCCTTTTCCTGCTTAACTGCTAACAGAAATGCAGAGAGAAAACCCAGCACTCATGACAACTGGCTCAGTGTCAAGGAGGAGACAGGGCAGGTTCAGGGGGCCCCAGAAGTCTGATGACGCCCTCCCCCCTCAACAAGTCCAGCTGGAGAATACTGGGCAGGGCCTGACTCCTCCCTAGATCTCAGCTTACTTCTCTGTAAAACCGGGCTGCTGTACTAAATTCCATTGGTCAATGTGCATTGAGCACCTATTACATGCCAGGTGGGAGGGAAACAAACTTGAACAACACATGGGTCCTGCCCTCAAGGAGCTACCTGTCTAGTGAGACACAGGCACAAGCAAACAACTCCACCCAAAAGGGACAGAATAAAGCGAGGCCCACGGGGCGCAGATGGGCAGCCGGCTACTTCTACCTGAGCAGGGAGGAGGGTAATACCACTGGGAGCCTGAGGGCACCTGAAGTGGGCTTCAAAGCAAAGGTAGGAGTTTTCCAGAGGGAACTCAATGCCTCTTTCAGTTTCTCCAGTGCCCCTCACCCACCTCAGCATTTCCAAATTGCATCCCACAAAACTCTAGTGTCTTCAGATCTGAATCCAGTGCCTTCAAGAACAGTAAGTCTCAGTGATGGGAGAGGTTCAGGAAGCAATGAGTTCCAGTTAAATGGGTTTCTTTGCTGCAAGACTCCTCAGAGCCTTCCCTGAGCTCACTGCATTGTGAATGTCCAGGAAAGGGCCAGAGACTAAGGATTGCCCCTCCTCCCTCTTCTCATCTTGAAGACTTCCATGGAGTTCAGCTGAGAAAGGCTCTCGTGGGGCAGGTCGAGGTGAGTGTGTGCTCTGGCAGCTCCACAAAGGCCTGGGCTGGCTCCCAGCTCCCCACCTGCCAGGCGGCTGCTGCGCCTGACTACCCATCTGCCCAGGGAGGTCTTTGCACGCCCAGGATTCTCCAGAGGGCCCTCGTTCTGCTTCCCTCCCACCTACAGCCAGGCTGGAGGCCCCAGGCATGGTAAACGGGCCTGCCCCTCAGCAAGGCCCAGGCTGGAGAGCTGAGGCTGGTTGGAAAACGGAGGAAGGTGAGTGCAGCTTTCACCGGCCAAGCGGCCTTATCTGGCTTGCCCGGGTCAGGACAGGCTGCTTCTGCTGTCCCCGCCCCCATTTCGCACCTGGCCAGGGTGGGCATTCCTGAGTCTACTGGGCAGCACGGGGCTTCTGGAGTCAAGGCTCTTAACTGGAAGCCTCATCCCACCGAGAGAGAGAGAGAGAGAGCAGAACTGGGCAGGAAGGAAAGTCCACACCAGGGGAACACAGACTGACATTACGTTTCCCTCCTCCTCCCCCTCCCTGCTCCCTCCTCTCTGCCTTTCTGATTCCACCTCCCTTCTTATGCACTGAGTGCTCATTCATACAGAATTCCTGCTCTGTCCCTGCAGACCGGAGCTCCATGCCCACCACACTGGAGATGCCTAGTAGAGGAGAGAGGGGTAGGCTGCTCTGTTCCTAGGAAAGACTATCTGGCATTTAAGTGACCAGAGAGCGGGAATGAAGGAGCAGGGCCCAGGAATCAAACATTACTGCGAGCTTATGCGCCCTGAGCATGTGCTAAGGGCTGTTGCATGCTCTAGGTAATTTCCTTGCCCACCAAATGCAGTGAATGTAATGTCATTAATCATATTTTTACCCATGAGGGACCTGAGGCTCAGAGAGGTTACGCAGTGTGCCTGGGGTCACACAGGAGTGAGAGGAGACCGGAGGTTTTGATTCCAAAGTATTTGCTTCTTGGAGGAGGTAACATGGAAGCAGGTGTTGCTGGACAGGCTGGTAAACTGAGGTTGAGTGAGGAGCAAGAGTGAGTCTGTGGGACATTGGCCTGGCAGAAGGGAGCCCGCCAGGATGGGGAACAGAGGTGAAATGGAAAGGGAGAAGGAGCTGCTGTGCCAAGCTGCTGGCAAGAGGAGGGGGTAGGACTGGCTTCCCAGAAGTGGCTCATCAAAGACCCTTGACAGAAAGATTTCAGGGAGACTGAGGGATCCTGGCAAAGGCCCCAAGACTGTGAAACCTAAGGTTCTCTGATTTCACTGCTGCAGGTTATGTAGCGGGTATTGATTTTCTTTTAATAAGATTTCATTCCGATGTTTTAAAAGAAAGACGAGAACAGATGTACGTGGAGACAGGGAGCTCAGCAGCAAAAAGGTTCTTCATGGGCAATCGCATATAGTTCTGGGGAGGGGGTGGTGGCAGGAGGGTGCTGGGCATGAGAAAGTCACAGGTGTCAGAAGGTTCCCATACATCAGTCCTGCCTCTGCTGAGACACCTGCACCCTTGGTCCACCTGACCTCGGGGGCCTTTCCTGCACCACCGGGCCGCTGAATGCCTGGGCTTCCTCATCACCTCTTTGAGGCTCACCTTGGCTGCAGAACAGGATAATGCCACTTTGTGAATGCTCTGCCTACTGCACAGGAACACTGTGATTACAGAAAATAAAAGCACTTTGCAGAACCCAGAAGTTGGCCCCAAAGCAAGGGACGGGGAGCGGGGCTGCTGATTCCCACCCCTCCGCAGGGCGGGCCTTCTCCCACCAGGAGAGGGAGGTCAGAGGCCTCCCTCCCTGCCTCACACTCTCCTTTCCCCTGCCCACATCTCACCCGTTTTCTCTTCCTGAAATGGAGCTGGCCTTGGGGAGGCAGGACTGTGCCCCGAAGGTTAGTTTCTCTTTGGCTACTTGTTCCCAAATCAATAGCTGTCTCCACAGAGCATAAGTCAGAGGGGTAGTTTATCTCTCAGGAACTGCTACACGCATACATTTCTATTTTACAAAAAAGAATTTAGATTGTGGTAAAATATACATAACAAAATTTGCCATTGCACCATTTTTAATGGTACGGTTCAGTTACTGTATTAAATACAGTCACATTGCTGTGCGACCATTACCGCCATCCGTCTCCAGAACCCTTTTTTAATCTTGCAAAATGGAAACTTTGTACCCATTCAGCAATAACTCCCCACTCCTCTTCCCCCCCAGGCCCTGGCAAGCGTGGTTCTGCTTTCTGTCTTTATGACTTGGGCTACTCTAGGCCGCTTTTACCGATGGAGCCATACGATCGTTGCTTTTGTGTGCCCGGCTTGTTTCACTTGGCATATGGTCCTGGGGCCCCTTCATGCTATTGCGCGTGTTAACCCTACATTTTGTGTAGTCCCGATAGTAATGTCTGCTGTTCCTTGATTTTGGACTTGCCCTTCCTAGGACTGAAGGTCTTCATTTATGTGACAAAATTGTGTTGCAGCATTAATATGTGCCAATGGCAATGCCTGGGGCTGGGATGAGGGCTCGGGGCAAGGATGTGGTTTCTGTTTCTCTCTGCCCTATAACCCCTTTCTGGGGCAGGGGTCATTCATATTCTGCTTCATCAACAAGTCAGACCTTGGTTGTTGAATATGTTGGTTTTTTAACAATTTGGTCTTCGACCAAGTTGTTCATGGAAAAATGTCTTGGATGTCTGACAAAATTTCGGGTCTTGATTCTCTACCCGACAACCCTTCCATGCAGACACCTGTACGATCAGTCACCTGTCTCCAGGCACCAAACAAAGGAGATTCAGTTTTCAAACAAATCGCTTCTCGAACAGTTTTCTGGAATAAGTTAAGTTTGAGAACCAAGGTTCCACTGTATTTGTATTCAGTGATTGAAGGGTCATGCAAGCCTTACCGTCACTGCGGTTCTTCGGTGCTTTGATTTGGGAACACCCCACAGATCACCTAACCCTTAACCTGGCTGGCTTCCAACTTTAGACACCTCGTCCCGAAGCCCCTGCTGTGATCCCTGAAAGCCCTCACTCGGTCCATTCTCAACCCTGTGTTCTCACTGTCCCCCACGACAGGAGGGGGAAGAGAGCCTGAGAATGGGGTCAGGTTCGGCTTCTGGCTCTTGATTGGGGTTGACAAGTTGGAGTGGGACCAGAGAGTCAGATGTGCTCTCCCCAGAGACCTCCTCTGTGCCAAACCACCTCGTCTTTGCCTCCTCCCACTCCTGGGGAGTACATGCACACTTGTAGAAAGGGTACCTGTATTTGCCTGGCCCTGCACCTAAATATATTTGGCCTTGTCCCTGAATCTCCTAAGAGAACATGTTGAAATAGGAACAAACTAAAATAAAAACCCCACAGATTCCCGGGACCCCCTCCAAATCTACAAAATCAGAATTTCGGAGGATGATTTAATTTCTAACAAGTTTCCCTGATAATTCTGACATAACCAGCTTGGAGCTGGGAACCACTAGTATAAAGAGGAAAGAGTCTGTGGAAAGAGTCTGTGGAAGTGGGCAGCCCTAGGTCTAATGTCAGTTCCAGCACTTATTTACTGTGCACCCTTACAAAGTTACTTAACCTCTCTGAGCCTCATATCAACACCTGCCTTATAAGGTGGTGCTAAGAAATGCATAAATGGTGCACTGCGCCTGGAATTCCCAGAACCCTAATAAATGGGGGGCTGATTTTACAGTTATTATTACATAATTAATTTATTCTTGTTGTTATTATTATTACTACTCAAACACCTGGCAGCCCACTCTGTAGTTCTAAAGAGTGCTGTTGCCAGGTTAGGCCCCAGGAGAGAGTGTTTCAAGTTGAAAGCCAAACAGATAAAAGGCAGCAGTGGGGCTATTTGCTAGATGCTGGGCTCAATGACAGTAAAAGCTCCAGGGAGACTGGAGAGATGAAAGGCAGAAACTCACCATGTTGATGACATTATCCCACAGAGTGACATCTACCAAACACGCTTACCCCAGGTAACTCCAGCCGCTACCACCCAGCAGCTTTCTTAGCAGAAGAGGCTTCAAGAAGCTTCAGGACAGGGAAATCATTTGGGGAACGTTCATGTGAGCTGAAGTGGGGTGCAGCTGGCACCACTCCAAGGGAGCCCCCTGCTCCTGGCAGGGAAAAGCAGGGGGTCTTGGAGCAAGGTCCATGGTAACAGAAGGATAGAAGGCCACACTGGATCAGAGAGATTTCTAAGTGCAGTCTCGAGACTCGGTGCTAATGTAGCCTCTTCCAGGCTGGGTTTAGGGCTTCCCCACATGCTCCTGCCTCCATGGCAGCACTTGCCACTCTGCTCCAATTGTTGGCTTGTCTGCCTCTCCCACGGATGGGAGTGACTTGTCAAACCTCATCCTTCACTGTTGTTGCCTCAGTCCCGCTCTCCTGCTATACTGACCTCCTTTCTGGCCCTCAGATCCACTGAGCTGTTTCTAGCCTCAGGGCCTTTGCACTCGCTATGCTCTCTCTTGGCTGTTTCTCTTCAGTCTTTGGGTCCTATCCAAAGTAGGCCACCGAACTGCTCTTCATCACAACACCTGCATATTTCCTTTATATAGCACCTGGCAATCTAGAATCATCTTGCTTATTAATTATGTATTGATCATTGTCTATCTCCTGTGAATGGGGAACATACAAGCTCTGTGGAGGTAGGAACATCTGTCCTATTCACCTCCAGATGTCCAGAATCCAGAACCCAGTGCCAGGTGCAAGTGGGAGCTCAATGCATATTGTTGAATGGTCTCATTGTCTAGTTGAACAGTCTCATCGCAGACCTTAGCACCTAGCACAGAGCCAGGAACCTAGAGTTGCCTAACAAATGTTCACTGAATGAATAGATGATACCCTCAGCCATTTCTGAATTGGTTGATTCCCAAGAAATCTTCTTGGAGTGATCCTCAGACTAGAAATCCATTTATTCAACAATGTTCATTGAACAATTACTATATACCAGGCACAGAGCCAGGCTCAGGAGACACAGCAGAAATGAGTCCCTTAACAGTCTAAATTATAGTGAAGAGGAGATAAACAGGGGGAGGGATTTTCTGGGAGGTGCAGATAGACGCTCTCAACAACCACTCTTCCTCTCATCTTTTTTTCCTGAATTCTGGGATGTTTCAACATGTCATTGTCATTGTGGTTTGGTTGGCAGGCTTGGGGTTTGTTGGGCTTAAATGTGGGAGAAGCCCTGTCTTTGTAGACAGGGTCAAAGCAGCCAAAGCTCAGCCACAAAGCTTCTCCCCTGTCTCTGTCCCTGTCCCTCTGCTTCAGCCCATCTACAACTCAGACAGCATGCGACCAGGCATCCTCATTCTGTACTGATGGTACCCGGACAGGGATCTGAGACAGCTTCTGCTGTGTCTGACTTGCGTGGTAGGAATTTAGAGGCCTTGGTAACCAGACCAGCACAGCTCTGTTACTCTGTGCCCATCACCCAGGCTGAGAAAAAGGTGCCGCTCTAGCAGGACCTGGAATGGGTCCTGGGGGCTAGAACAGCCAGCTGGATGAGATGCCCCAGAGCCCCAGGTGGGCTTTCCAGCCAACGTGCAGGGAGCTGAGAAGTGGATGCCCAGGATGAAAGGGAAGCAGCAGGTCAGGAAAGCCAGGTCAGGAAATGGCGGAGCCTTATTTGGTACAAGGGAAAGGACCCCTGGAGTTGCCCAAACACACACGCTGCCTGTGGAGATGGTTAGGAACCAGAAAGGGCTTCCAGCAATCCCGCATGCTCCAAGGGCTGAGAGACTCCACAGACCACGCCCCAGCGTCCAAAGCAGTAATGCCAGGTTCTGCCAGCTATCGACTGAATGAATGTTTGTGCTCTCCCCTCTCCCAAAATCCATGGTTGAAACATAATCTCCACGTGATGGTATTTGGTGGTTGAGCCTTTGGGAGCCCTCACCAAAGGGATCAAAGAGATTAGCGTTTATCAAAGAGAACCCAGCCAGCTCCCTCACCCCACCCGCCACGTGAGGACCCAGCGAAAAGGCAGCTGTGTGTAAGATAGAATTTGCTGGTACCTGGATTCTGGACTTTCAGCCTCCAGAACTATGAGAAACAAATGTTTGTCATTTAAGCACCCAGTTTGTGCTCAAAAGGACTAAGACATTGCCAATCGGGCCTGGTCCCCCACAAATCCCTCAGGTACAATATACAAATAACCACTTGCTCTGAACCCTCTATATGTCAAGGTCACCTCATTCCTGTCAAGCAGGCTCTCAGCCCCTGGAGTGATGGCCATGGCCCTGGAGGCCTGTGATTCCCTCATTCCCTTGTAGTACCCAAGCAAGGACCACCCGCTGGAGATGGGAAATCTCTGCCCAGAAAATTGGACCAAACCCTGAAGTGCCAGAGCTGGAAGGAGCTGTGAGATCTTTAGTCCAGTCCCCTCATCTTACAGAGAAGAACTGAGTTCCGTGAAAGCACAGAGCTGCCCAAGGGCTGGTGTTGGAATCCAGTTATCCAGACTCTCGCTTTTTTATTTTATGCTTTGCCCAGCACACGGGGGATGCTCTGGATAGACTGGCTGAAGGACTGGATGACTCAATGGACGGATGAACGGATGCATGGATGGGTTGTTTTTATATCTTCAGAAAATAAAAACAAGGATGTCCTAATTTCCTGTGGCATGGTTAGCTCCAAAGATCGTACCTCAGTTATTTATTAATAAACCAAACGATCAATTAGACACCACCCAGAAGAGCAAAACACACTACACAGCAGCGACCAAATTAGCTTTGGGAACAGCAGGCTGTGCCAGGCCAATTTAATTTCCTCTCCAGCGTTAGAGTGACAGGCCTCGTCAGCGAGGGATGAGAAGAGCTGTCATGTATCTTGATTTCAGGGCGACTGTGGGTTCAGTCTTACAAGACATTCTCATAAACTTGCCAGGGAAACATGGCCTGTTCCAGCATCCCCTGGGGGTGGACAACCAGCCTGAGGCTTCACACCCAAGGCCCTTTCCCTATGTCACCTCCCCATGGGCTCTGGGCTGTGCATGCTTTCACATAGGGGACCCTCCCTGGTCTGGATGCAGACATGCATACACACACATGTGGGTAGGAACATCTGTGCACAAGGCTGCATGAATACACATGTGTACTTGCAAACATGGAGAGTGGCATACCAGGTGTGGGTCATTCGTAAGCCCCAGGTGGCCAGCATTTGAGCCTGAGGATGTGGGGGCGGGGAGAACAAGGTGGGGCTGACTTGTCAATCATGGTCTAGATGAGTGAGCTACATAAGTGCTGCCTGATAGAAACAGAATTCAAGCCACACATATATTTTAAATTTTCTAGCAGCCACATTTAAAAAGTAAAAGAAACAGAAGAAATTAATTTAGTTTTGCGCATTGCTCTCTGTATTAACTCTATATCTTAAATATGATCATTTCAACGTATAATCAACAAAACATTTGAGATATTTTATTCTCTTTTTATTTTGTACAAAGTCTTCAAAATCCAATGTGTATTTAACACTTAGAGCACATCTCAGTGTGGATGCTAAATTCAGACAAGTATTTTTCATCGGATATATTAGATCTGCATTTGGGTTTTATTATATTTACAGCTGAAAGGGTAGGTTTACATATGCAAATTATTCCAAACATATTTAAAAGTTTACAATAATTGAACTGAATTACAGTGCCACATTCCAAGTGCTCAAGAGCCCTGGGGGCCACTGGCTGCCGGACTGGGTGGCAGGCTTGAGCCCCAGCAGGTTTAGGAGCAGCAAAGGCTGAGGGGGGTGGGGTGGGGGTGAGGTGGGGTGACAGTGCAGAGGTGTCAGGAGCCCTAAAGGGAGGCCAGAGTGGCAGGAGCCTGGAGCTCATGGCCTCCTTGGAAGGGTGGGCAGGGGTCAGGGTCTGGGGCCACTGGGTCACGAAGGGGCCTCATCCCTCAGGCAATAGGAAGCAGCTGGAGGTCTTCAGGCAGATGGGTGCTACAATGAGCCCGGACTTCAGAGGAGTGATCTGGGGCGGGGGCAGGAGGGGCAGGTGGGGGCAGGAGACAGGAGGGAGGCCAGAACAAGGGAGTGGCTGATGACAAACTGTGCCAGAGTCTGACAAGGGAATGGAAAGGAAAAGAGGGGTGTGAGGAATGAAGACAGCGGGAAGCTACAGGGTTTCTCAATGGCTGCTCCAGAACCAGTGGGGGTGGGGGGGTGGGGTGCGGTAGGGTAAGAGGAGTAGAGAGTCCGAGAAGATTCTGAGGGGGGTGATGGTGTTGTTAACCTCCTGTGGGCCTCTCCCAGCCCCAGGATAGAGCCTCAGGATCCCTTTTCTCTCAGGGAGGAACCCTGGGGTTGTCCATGACCTTGGCTGGGTTCTTCCCAGCTGCTTAGCCATGTCTTCCTATCTCAGCCCCTACCCAGAAGTCTCTCCACCCCGACTCCCATTTTGGCATCCCTAGAACCAACCTCCAGCCATTTGGGCAAGCTCTTGCTGGCTCCGGCTCCAGCTAGGCAAGTTTTGTCCCTAGAGGGTTGGCTGCCCACAATGGGACAGGCCTGGGGACTTCTGTACCCCTGGCAGAGACAGGGGAGGACTGGACATTGTGTTGAGGGTGGGTTTAGAGAGGTCTGGTCTGGGATGTTCTGGATTTGAGAAACACGATGCAGGCTTCCAGGGGAGTCCAGCAGATGGCTGGAGACACTGCACATGAGTTCTGGGTGGGAGGCAGGAACAAGCTTTATCATTTCCCTGGAGGAAGTCACACAGCACCATGTACACACAGGCTCACACACTTCCCCTCCCCCTGGCCAGTCAATGGGGACCTTCCCTCCTCCCGGTGTCCCCTAGTTCTCCCCAAGGTCCCAGGGATGACAGTGCCAGGTCTCAGTAGGGCCATGGCGGAGGAGACCTGGGGAGCAGAGAAGGCGGGTACTATCTTACAGGGGAAGGGTTGGGTCAACAGAGACCCTTGGCACTTACTCATGCTCCCTTCCCCAGTTATTTTCATTTAGTGATACATGCATGACACATAACCCCAAAACTTAGCAGCTCAAAGGACAATTATTGTTATCATGTCTCACATTCTGTGGGTCAGGAATTCAGACAGGGCACAGAGGGAATGTAAATGGAGACTGTAGCCAAATCAGGAGAAGGCTGAGACCCACAGGGGCAGCAACGGAACGATTAGGAAATCACCAAGAGCCAAGACGTGTCATTAGAGACCCAGGCTAAGATCGCCACACCCTCGTATTCCCAGTTACTATGTACAGATGTGAAAGGTGAGCCGTGAAGCAGGCTGATAGGAAAAACATGATTTATTTAAAATATGGTTCTGGAGGAGAGCTCTACAGATACCCCGAACCACCAGAAAGACAAACACGTGGGTCCAGGAGCAAATTAAGCTTGAAGCATCGCTTGAGGCAAAAAGGACAAAACTGGAGCTGTCCTACTTCGGGTACATCATGAGAAGGCAGAAGGAAATGAGGAAGAAAATATGAGATGAATCCACTCCATAAAGGAAGCCATAGGCATAAGTCTCCAGGAGCTGAGCAGGGCTGTTGAGGATAGGACATTGTGGACGTCACTCTTTCGTAGGGTCGCCAGGAGTTGGAACCAATTCAACGGCACATAACACAGAGGGAATGGCTCACCTTTGTTCCAGGATGCTCGTGGCTGCAGCAGTTCAGACGACTGCCATGGCTGGGAGCGGAAACCGACTGGAGGGTGGTCTGGCATGGCTCTCTCTTCCTGCTCATTCTCTCCACGTGGCACCTTGGGCTTCCTTACTGCATGGCAGCCCCAAGATAGTTGGTCATACATAGCAGCTCAAGGCCCCAAGTCCCTAGAGGCTCAGGAACTTCAGGGTTGTTGCGATCTTACCTTAGAAATCCCAAGCGTCACTTCTGTCACATTTTGTAGGTCAAGCAAATCACTAAGGCAAGCCCAGACTCAAGGGGAGGGAAGAACAGAGCTGACCGCTCTGTGGGAGAATGGCGTGCGTGCACAGAAGAGAAGGGAGTGAACAGCAGTTACACGGGGACGAGTTAGCCCTGCTCATCGCCCGGGGCCAGCAGCTGTGTGTTTCACTAGCTCTCACATCACTGCCTTCTGCACAGAGACCACAGCCTCAGGGACATGTTGACATGCTTGTCTTACTTACTTAACTAGAACAAAAACCCCTCAAGAGCTGAGACCATCTATTTTATGCCTCATTGCCCTGGCCTTGACATTTTGGGCGTTTTGCTTCCTGAATTGATGCTTCTCACCTAGTTTCATTGGTCTTCCGCTGCTGGCTGCCCACTGCTTCTAGAAACATCTTTATTGAGTATCCTGGCCCCCTGGGGTGGAAAGAGGGCTCACTGATTCACCACCACAGCTTGAGTGCTGAGACAGATGGAGGAGGACAGAGACGTGGGGTGGACAGAGGGAGAGGAGAATGACTGTGGGAGCCAAGATCGGGAGGAGCTGGAGGTGCTGGAGGTCTGGATTTATGCTCTTGTCGTGGACACATGCCACCTCTGTCTGCAAGGCCCCTACTCCTGCATTTCAGTTCAATGTTGCCCTTGCCTTACAATGCAAACGGCATTAGAGAATTACATTGTTCCTGGGAAGGGGAAAAAAGATAAATAAAAAGGGGGTGGAGGAAAATAGTAGTTTCTTTAGAGAAACTATTTGTGGAAATATTTCCAAATAATGATGGTTAGAATAGATCTAAGTTCAGATCCTTGTGTAGAAATATATGCACATGCGCTGAGAAAGCCATGGATCCCGACGTATTCTGGCCCCTCGCGGAATGCAGAGGCACAATGAGACTGGGCCATGCAATGCAGAAACTGCTGATGGAAAAGATGATTTCTGCGCAGGAGGGCAGGGGCTTGCCTCTATCTGGATCTCTTTCATTGCTCCACAAAGAGCCCTTTCTTCTTCCCAGGCCATACTAAATAGTCACAACCAGGGACTTTTTCTTGCCCCATTTCTGAGCCTCTTCAAGTGTCACCTGGTGAGCAATAAAATTCATACCTGGAATAGTGTCTTTGACCTTGGGTGAGTCTGCATGTTGCCGAAGCGCCCGGCCTTTTGGTGGGATTCTGGGAGAAATAGCTTAGTTTGGAAACAAGATGAGATTGAGGGCACCCTGAAACGTTGGCAGGCCGTGCCTAGATGTTGGGTTTTGTGGAGTGCATAGATTTTCCTATCAGGTGCCATTCGATTGGGAAAATGCATTGTCCAAAAGAAATTCCTTAAGCTCCCCTCCCTGCACATCCACTGGGCACTGTGGCCCAGTTTCTCTGCCAGTTTCTCATTCCCACCATCAGAGCAGTGCCCTGGGGTGCTGTTTTGCTTGGGTTTCTGCCTACCTGTCTTCCCACCAGCCAGGTCTTTGGCTTGTTCTTGGTTTCTGTGTTCATCTGAGTGTGCCTTGTTGCCCTGGCCTTGACATTTTGGCTACTTCGCTTCTAGAATTGGTTCTCCTTACCTGGTCCCATCAGCCTTTGGCCACCCATTGCCCGAGCGATGCTATGGCTCACAGAGTGGGTGGTGAAGAGATCCCAGCCAGCCTGGGAAGCAGGGCTGGATCCAAATCCAGGCTCCACCGCTCGCTGAATGTGGGACCCGGGCAGGGTATTTAAGAAGCTAGAACTTGTGTTTTCTCATCTCTGAAACCGGAATAAGAAAACCCTCCTTGCAAGGTTGATGTGAGGATGACAACTTTTGCAGGCCAAGGGTCCGGCCTTCTAAAAGCATTCAATAAATAGCAGTGCCTCTTACCCCCTCCCCTTTACTGTAGACGGTGGCAGTTGGGAATCGCTCCACATGCCTTAGCTATGGGCTGCCTGGCCAAGGCCTTTGTAAACAAGCTCATTTAGCTGCACAGCCCAAGGGAGCCAGTCAAGAGGGGTCAACGAGAAGCCATCTAACAGTCATCAAGCTCCTACCTCATTTGAGCATTTTGCTGGGAGCTCATTGAATCCTCAGAGAGCCCTAGGCAGGAGGCATGATTATTATGCTCATTTTACAGAAGAGGGAGCAGGGACTCAGGGCAGAAGGAAGGTGTAGATCTAAGGCTGTAGAGCTGGAATCCAAACTCATGCCTGGGCCTGGGATCAGGGTAAAGGCTGGAGTCCCACAGAACTAAGAAGATAGTAGGTGACTTGATGTTGAGTCTATGGACCCCTTAAGTCCTCAGTCTGGGAACAGGACCAGAAGCAGAGCCTGGGGAGAGGGAGACCCTGCTGGTGGAGGCTGTGAAGCCCCCACTGTGGGGTGGAGGGGTGCCAGGGGAACAGGGAGATGGGCAGGCCTTTGGAAGCCTGTGGGGTCTATTTTACTGTGGTTGGCACAATTCCACATGCACAGCAACAGGTTAGCCTGCCTGCCCACTCAGCATGGGTTCCCTAAACAGGGGCATCCAGGCAGAAGGAGGGAGCTGGAGTGGTGGAGGTCAGTGGAAAGGGACCCTCAGCCTCTGAGGACAACCCATTTGAGCCTGTCCCGTCTCTCTCAACACCTACTTCCCAATCCCCCTTCCCTCTTCTTTCCAGCCTGCAGCCACCTCCCTAATCACTCTGGCTTCTCTCTCAACACTCTGTACCCTCATCTTCTGAAATCACTCCTTCCCTCCTTCCACTGGGATCCAAGACCCAGAGAGGTGACTCGAGTCTACTGCCGGGACCTGTCCCTCAGCATCCTGAGACTGTTGCCTGCCCCACTGTGCTGGTCGGGCTGCTGCCTCATCCGAGGGCAGGAGTCAAGGACTGTTCTCTTTCCTCCCCCAGAGGGGAGATGGTACAGCCCCTTAAAATGACAATGTTTGTCCTCACATTTATAGGCAAGAGTCCCATGACTGGCTTTTACAGAACCTTTCACAGCCTGTCCACTCAGGGGAATGTGCACTATCTCCAATCTCCCCAAGCTGTGAAACCAAAATACAGAAACAAAGGCCCGTCCTCAGGGGCCCCTAATCTCCCGGCCAATCATGGTCACAGAGCCCTCTTTCCCTGGTCACACATGCCAGGCTCAGGTTTAAAGCTGAGGGCACAGCAGACAAAGAGGGCAGCAGAGCAGGTGGAGACAGAGCTATTGTGTTGCCTGTTTAGTCTCAAGGTCCCAGCTCGGCCAGCGGGGAGGGGCAGGGGGTCTATTTCACTGAGGTTGGCACAAGTCCTACACACCCAGACTTGCTAATCCACCTGCCAACTCAGCCAGGCCAGAGGCATCCATGCGAGGAGGAAGGAGCAGGAGATGGTGGAGGTGGCGTGAGGGCAGCAGAACAGAATAACGGAGGGGTAAACATCCAGCTTTAACCACAAATGATAACACCCCCATATCTCTAGGTGATGGTGGGGTTGGGGATGGAGGGTAGAGATGCTGCAGAGGGAGAGGCAAGACTTCCAGCGGAACAAGGTCCCATCCAGCCCTGTGATCCCTCTTGGCCAGTGTCTGCTCCTTGAAAAACATGTAGGGAGACAATATGACCAAGAGGCGAACCCTGGGCTTTGGTCTTAGGTGACTTTGGGCTCACATCCTGGCTCTGCCACTTGCGGCGGATAACCTGACCTCCCCTAGCTGCCATGTCGCTCTTTGTAGGGAGGTGAGGATAAGAACAGTTTCATAGAGTTTTAAGTAGATCAAGTGACGTCAAGCTGAAAACTCATGACGCAGGAATGTGCACAGGGCTATCAGTGTATGCTGATGGGTACACATGGCAAGGCACCTCTGCCAGCAGAAAAAAGGAGACAGGGAAGGGATTTGCCTGTGCACCTAGGAACCAGGGTCCCAGCAGGCCTCAGCAGGAGCAGTGCAACCCCCTCATGTGCCTAAGGCAGGACACATGTTCCCTCTGGGGAGCTGGAAACTGCTGGGTTCCTCTCCCAGACTCTAATGACGTCTGGAGCAGATGGCAGGGGTGGGTGTTCCCAGCTGGGCTGCCAGAACCTCATTTGCCTGGAAATTCCCGCCAGTTCCAGGGAATCCCTTCCAGATGTTCTCACCCACAGCCCTGCTGAATGGGAGCAGTCGGGAGGTAAGGAACCAGAGATGGAAAGCTGAGCCAGCCTTATACACAAAGAAAGAAGCTACCATTAGGCCAGCGCAATAGCCTTGCTGTGCTCGAGTACCCACTCACCAACACTTACACCAATCCAGGGCTCCACTATTAGATAGCCATTCCTTTGGATAAGTCATTCCATCTCAGGGAGTTCCCTTTCAGACTTCAATTTCCCCGCGAGGGAATACTACACAAATCCTTGCCACCCAAACTGTGGTCCAGCGACACTGGCATCACTTGTTGGATTCTCCGGCCCCACTCCAGATCTAATAAACGAGAGCCTGCATTTTAACAAGCTGGTGCTCTAAATCACTATTGCCCCCTAATATCTGGAATGAGCTCCAAGAGGGCAGGAATTTTTGTTTGCTTTGTTCACTCCTCTATCGTCAGTGCTGAAATAGTTCCTGGCACAGAGCTCAAAAGCTTTTTGAATAAACGAATTAACACTTTTTAAAGCCTAGTTCCCCGCAGCCCTGAGGGAAGGAAAGGTACACAGGAGAGGTCATTTTCAATATGGGAGGAAGGAGTGGGATTAGAAAGGGACACTACCAGGGCCCAAGGTAGTCCGAGGAGAGGAGGGCTGGAAAGGAGGAGAGGGTGTGCAAAAGGTGTTGTATAGGGTGCTGTATAGTTACTCCCTGAACTAGAAGTGAAAACAGGACTTGGGAGGAAGTGAGAGAAGCCCCTTCTCCTAGCGGTCCTCCTCCTCCACCTTCACTCCCAGCCTGAGCCCTCTGGAGCTTCTTCTCCACGTGGCCTGCTCCTTCAGCAGCCCACTCACTGTCAAGACACCTTGGCTGCCTGCAGGGCTCCTGAGCAGGCTGCGTGTGCTCTCACGTGAAGCTGTCTGTCCCCCCTGCCCCAAGGTGCAGGCTGCCCCCTCCATGTCCCCACGAGGGGGTTTGGCTAATGTGGTGAGTGAGTCCTTGGAGGTGGCAGGCCCTGGCACTGACCATGGTTCCTTCCCAGACCACCTGGGCACAGCATTCAGTCAAGCAGGCCAGGCCACAGTCTCTGTGGCTCAGGTCACAGGGGACAGCTCTAGTTGTTCCCCAGCCGCCACCCAGCCAAGCTGGGCCCTCCATCAGTAGTTGGGGAAATGGGGGAATTACAATCCAAAGAGCTAAAGCAACACAGCCAAGTTCACACAGGTGGGACTGGCCGGCTAATGTCCAAGGCCCTGCCTCTTGCACTGGTGTTCCCTCCGTCCCGCCTTTGGGTAGCCCGGGTATTCCTCCTCTAGGTACCCTGGCTGGCATCTAGCACCTGGTAACTAAGAGGTGGGATAATTGTGGAAAAAATAAGTGAGGAGCCAAGAGCCCCAATGAGCACCAAGAGAATGACAAGGGTTGGAAAGGCCACTGTTTCTCCAACTCTTCCTCCCTGCGAGGCACTGTGCTAAGCACTTCACATCAGTTACTTCTTTAAATCTCTACAGTAACCCTGTGGGAAAGGCACTATCCTCATTTACAGATAAGAAACTGGGGCACAGGGTGATTAAGAAACAAACCTTAATCCTACCAGAGCTGGCGTGGCAACACATTTCTGCCTAAAACTCTAAAGCCCCCAGGCCTCAGCAGGATGCTACGCTGCTCCTTTTCGGTAAACTTTTCTTTGAAAGAGGCCACTGCTGCCCAGATGACCCTGGCACGGGCTCTGAGCCAGGTGAGTTTTTAATTCACTTTGATGGCAAGCAAAGTGTGTCCCCACTGGCTCATCGAGGAGACTGAGGCTTCAAAGAATTCTCTCTGAATCCTGCTCCCCACCTGGAATGCCCCAAGTGCCCCATTCACTCTCAGCAGCAGCTTCCATCCAAACACCAGCTCTCCTGCAGGGCTTCGTGGGTCCTTCGGTCTAAAATCATACCCCACCGACCCCGCCTCTCTCCATCCTCTCTTGCTTCTTTTTCTTCAGAAAAGAAGGGATGGCCTGACATTACTACATAGCCGTGAGCTGTGTTTGTTCTTTACCTGTCTCCCCGCTAGGATGTGGCCTTCCCGGATGGGCCCTCTGTGCAGCCACACAGGGCCCCACACTCAGAAGGAGCCTGCTTTGGGCTCAATGCAGTCTTCAAACTTTTTAAACAAGTGCCCTGTATTTTTATTTTGCCCTGGGTCTTGGAAACTATGCAGCCCGTCCTGATTTTGCACAAAGGTCCTTGACTTCCATCTGAAGGGTTGGGGCAGAGCAGCACTATCACACTGGGAGGATGACCACCCATTCACTGTGTTCTCTGGCAGCAGGGGCCTCGGCTCCCTTCCCTGGGATGAGGGGGATGCTACCCCCTCTTTCCACTCCACAGTCAGCTCAGGGCAGTACTCTCATATTCTCTCTCTGCCTCTCTCTCTGTTTCCTGGCTGTGCATGGACCAGTGGGGCCAGGCAGACATGACACTCCCTCCAGGCTCAGAGGTGTGACTCATTCCCAGGCCTCATCGATGGCCTCTTGCTTCTTACTGACTCCACTGGACCTGTGGCTGAAGGCAGCCCATCAGCTGTCCTGGGACAAGAAAAGTCACAGGACACTTGGTAACAATATTAACATCAGGCAAAGCAGACATGTGTGAGCGACGTGGTGGGATGCTACACAGCAGATAAAAAGGTGACTTAATTAGATCTCGCACGTAAGATCTTGAGTTAAAAAAAAGCATTTGCTGAATGTTAGGTTACTGTGATACCTGTTATGTCAAATGAGCCACACACATACACACACTCACAAAAGACTATATATTTTCCAAAGGCCTGTGTGTGTGTGTGTGTGTGTGTGTGTGTATAAACAATTTTTAGGTGTGGACAGATTACATCAAATTCATATAATAGTTGTTACTTCTGAAAGCGAGGTGGGGTGTCAAAGGAGAGATTATCTGTGACTGTGTGACCATTTTAAGGGAGACTGGCCTGTGTGGCTTCATTTTAAGCGCAGGCTCTCCAATGATGGGGCAGACGAGCGAGATCAATCTCTTCCTCCTGGGCTTCCGGTAGGGCCCACTCCCACCTGACCGCACAGCACGCTGCAGGTGCAAGCACTGTCACCGCCCTGGTCTTAGGTGATGCCCACAGTAACGTGTGAGGGGCAGGACAGGTGTGGCTATCATCCTCATCCTGCAGATGAGGCCACAGTCAGGGACTTGACCACGGTCGCAAAGCCAGGAGGCAGCGAACCGGGACTCTTGGGTCTTCCAGGCTGAGTCAGGTACAGTGGGGCAGACTGGCCGGGGTCCAAGCGGCCGTGTGTTCCCCAGCAGCTATTCAGTCTGCAGGGTTTGCTTACGGTGTCTGTCCTTCTAGGCAGAGGCAGCTTCTCCTCGACCAGCTCTAAGCCTCTAAGGAGACTTGGGATGTAACCCTTATTCCCTTCCCCCACTCTCCCCTCGTGGTACTAGGAGCCGCGCCATGAGACAGCAGTAACCGAAGTACTTTGGCTCCTCTTCTCAGAGACTTCCCTTCCTGGGCGACCCGCCCGGCTTCCTCCCTATCCAGCCTCCCTTTTCCCGTCCCTCACCAGGTGGATCCCAGTCAGGCTGCATCTCCTTCTCTTGATTGGTCTCCTCCTCTGGCTCCTCCTCCTTCCCCATCACTGATTGGCTCCCGTTTTCTGACTCCTTCCACCTCCTTGGACCCTCCTACCTAACTTTCGCCAGGGGCTGTGTCATTTAGCATAAGCTTCTAGGTCATGATCGTCCCTATGTGGGTACTCTGCTGACCCCACGGACACGTTCTTGAGGAGCCTGTTAAACACCCGGACGCCAGGGCCCCAGGCCGAGATGCTGATTCAGCATGTCTGTAGGGTCAGGCCCAGGAATCGGTAGCTTATAAAAACAACCCCCAGGTGATGCTGTTATTCAGTGAAATTTGAAAATCACCCGAGTCCAAACCTTTGAGTCAAAAATCAGGAAAACTAAGGCCCAAAGGGGCTAAGTTACATGTCCAAGGTGACACAGTTAAAAAACTGAAAGCGATACCCCCCCATGCTGCAGACACACATGCCACATGCACACACACACTCCGCCTACCCCCTCCTGACCCTGCTCTTGGCTCCCGTCCTGGGCTGACTACAATCTGGCCCCTTTACTTCTAGGCCACAGAACCCAAAGTCTGGGGCAGAGTAGTCCCTGTGGAGTGGGCAAAGGACGGCTGCTTCTTGATGAAAGCTATCGCCCGGCAGGGGCCAGGGCCTGGCATCATTCTGCTGCCGGTCTGAGCCCAGGTCACACACCAAGCAGTGATGAAACCTGAGCTGCCCCTCCCTGTCCCAGCTGTCCCAGGAGGTCCCAGGGGCCTGGCCTCTCAGCCACCCTCCCCAAGATTCAGGTGTCACACAACTGGGCCCCAAGCCAGGCTTCTGGTTCCCAGGCCCCCTCTCCCTCCCTCGAGCCTGTGAGAATCCCAGGAGATTACAGTTCTCTCTCTTGGAAATGGCTGGAAGGCTTGGGAACCCGGAGAGAGGGTGCTCAGGCAGTGGGGCCACCTCCTGGGCCCCGAGAGACCCTTTCTCACTACCACAAGCCCCGAGAGGATAGACCAGGTGTCCCAGGTCCTGCCATTCTGGATTGCTGTCTCCAAGCTCTTCACTGCCAGCCCTGTGCCCCTCCTGCCTTTGCCCTTGTCCTGATTCATCTTGACACACTTGTTGACAGTCACCCCTTCCTAAAAACTGCAGTTCTGAAGTTTTTTGTGTCCAAAGGAATTCTGGGAACTGGTCCCTCTGCTTCTCCTCATTGTGATCACAGCCCCACTTCACTGGTACCCACGACAGGGGCAGTGGAGAGAGAAAGGAGGGCTGTAAAATCAGAGATACCGAAAAGAATGGCTAAAGCAACAGCAACAACAATAACCAGACAACACTGAGTGCTGAGGGAAGCAACTGGAATCACACGCATTGCTTGTTGGGAATGCAAAATGGTATAACCACTTTAGAAAACAACTTGGCAGTTTCTTATGAAGTTAAACATACATTCGCCATAAAACCCAGCCATCCTCCTCATAGGTATTTACCCAGGAGAAATGAAAACTTTGTACACAAAAAACTGTGTGTGAATGTGTTACAGGAGAAACCCTGGTTCTTCTTGCCAATATAGTAAAGAATTACAGATCAGCGAGCCTATTAGTGTGCACACAAAGTTTATTAGTGAATAGGAGAGCAAAAACAAGGGTGGCAAAAGTAAGGGTGGCCAAAGGGCAACCAGCACCCATGTGGCCAGAGCCCAGGTAGCCAGAGAAGAGAATGGCCAAAGGCCAGGAGGCCAACCTCCACCCCCACCCCTCCGCCCCGTGGCAAAAGGGCCAAGAGAAGAGGGAGTCCTTTGTTCTGAGGACTTACATAGTTGGCTGGGTGGGGGTGAAGAGGTTACCTTTTGATTGATGGGTAAAGAGATGGTGCCAGCTTTTCTGGGGAGACGTGACTACCCAAATGTAGGTATGGGTGGGGTTTGTTAGCCCAAATCCTTATCTTGCTCTAGACTATTTGTTTATTTTGCATACGTGATGAGGGGCAGGCAGTTAACCGAAGTTGTTTAGGGGTTTCTCTTTGTGAACTGTAATCCCCATCCCCTTCCAGGCCTTGAGGTGAATACACAGTCTCAGGGTTTTTCTTTTCCCAGCTAGTGGAGATGACACACACAGACTTTCAAGGGTTCCCCATTCCTGCTCTATCATAGTTTACTTGTGTTGTTTGGAATGCCTGGCAGCCTTATCAGACCAGGCTCAAGATTACTGGGTCAGTGGGTGAGACATGTCTTCCTTTGCTTCAATGGTGAGGGTCCTGCCTTTATTTCCCTTCTGGTGCTCCTTCAACTGTAACAAACATTTACCAAGATGTTATTCACAGTCATCAAAAACTTGAACCCCCCCCCCCCCACACACACATACACACATGTCTCTGAACTGGTGAACAGGTTAGCAAATTAGAATATCCATACAGGAGACTACTACTCAGCAATAAAAAGAATCGAAGTACTGATACAAACAATGACATGGGTGAATCTCAAATGCATTTTACTAAGTGAAAGAAGCCAGATGTCAAAAAATTATGTATTGTCAGAAAGAAAGAAGGAACTCCTACCATTTGTTACAACATGGATGGAACTTGAGAATATTATGCTTTGCGAAATAAGCCAGGTAACGAAAGACAAATACCATATGATATCACCTAATACAGGAAACTAATGAACAACACAAAGAAATGAGCAAAATTGAACCAGAGGCATGTAAACAAGGAGCAGACTGACAGTGACTGGGGCGGGGGGGAAGGGGGGAAAGAAGGGAAAGGGTCTAGTCAAGGAACATGTATAAATGCCCATGGACATGGACAATGGGGTGGGATTGACTGTGGGAGAAGGGGAGAGTGGGGTAGTGGAGGAGCAATGGGGGAAAAAGTGGGACAACTGTAATAGAAAAACAACAAATTTTAAAAAATTATGTATCATATGGCTCTATTTATATAACTTTTTGAAAAAGGCAGAACTGTAGGGATGGATGAGTGATTGGGCTAAAGATAGGGGGAATGGTTGACTAGGTGGGAATTTTTGAATGGGGGGGCAGTGATGGAAATATTCTAAATCATGATTGTGGTGGTGATTACATGACTTGTACATTTATCAAACCTCATAGACCTGTACGCTATCCAGGCTGAATTTTACGGTATGTAAATTATACCACAGTTTTTTTTGAAAGCCTCCCTCACCTCCCCATCTCACCTGCACGGTAGCTTTTGCCATGTCCCTGAGGCCTTTCTTAGTTCAAAATCCACAAAGCTAAACCACGACTACATGCAGTCCAAGATTGGCTCCTGGAACTCAAAAAAGGACATTAGTGGAAATATTGGTAAAATCCAAATAAAGTCTGGAGTTTAATTATTAGTAGCATAGCAGTGTCATTTTTTAGTTGTGACAAATGTACCATGGTAATGAAAGACATTAGCATTACGGAAACTGGATGATGGGCATAAGGGAATAGTCTGCAACTTATCCGTGCAACTTCTTTTGTAAATCTAAAATTATTCCAAAATGATAAAAAAGTATGCACATATTATGACTTTGGAATAATTACTCTCAGCTCCTTTGCACAGAGAAATGAAGACTTATGTTTACACAAAAACGTGTACACAAATGTTTATAGCAGCTTTTTTCCTAATAACCCCAAACTGTAGACTACACAGCTGTCCTTCAACAGGGAATGGTTAAAGAAGCTGTGGCATATCCCATCATGAAATACTACTCAGCAATGAAAAAGGAGGTATTGATACACAACCACCTGGATGAATCTTCAGAGAATTATGTTGAGTGAAAAAAAGGCCCGTCCCCAAAGGTCACATAGTGTATGATTCCATTTCTATAACATACTTGAAATGACAAAATTACAGAAATGAAAAACAGATTAGTTATTGCCACCAGTTAAAGTGGGGGGGGGGATTGGAAGGGAAATAGGTGTGGTTATAAAATGTCAACATGGAAGACTGTCATGGTGACAGAACTGTGCTGTGTCTTGACTGTAACAATGTCAGGGTCCTGGTTTTGCAAGATGTTACTTACCATTTGGGAGAACTAGGCAAAGGGCACATGGGATTTCTCTGTATTACTTCTTACAACTGCATGTGAAACAAGAATTGTCTGAAAATTAAAGAGTTTAAACAAATACATTTAAACTTGGGAAAGAAACAAAGGGAGAAACAGCTGCCGTTTTTTTATCATAAAAGATGAATGGCCAAGGCTCCCAGACAGAAACCTGGACTCTCCCAGAACAGACTCAGGGACTTGGGAGGATGGTCAGCTCCCTCGTTGGGCACCCCGTCTCCTCCTCTCTCCCATACAGCCTCGAGGAAGTCCCTTTTCCTGCCCAAGTGGGGAAAAGCTGATAAGGCCTCTGGTACCAAATCACAGACAACTTTCCAGACAGTGAGTACCTGCTCGCAAAAGGATGTGTATTTTAATGGGAATAAGCCTGGTGAAGCTAAAAAGTGAATCTCCTTAGTGAAATTGTTGACAAAAAAGGGACAGAAGAGGGAAGACATTTAAGATCGTTGAACTCAGGAAAACGCATCAGGCCTGTTAGCTGGGCTGATTCATCAGCTTAGCTGTCTGTGCCCAGCAGGCGGAAAGCAAAGACTTAAGCGCTGGAGTAGGGGACAGTAGGCAGCAGAATGTAAATTTCAGTAGTGGCACATTGGTATTAGACGGGAATCCCAGAGAAGACTGGGATTTGAAAAATATAAGATATTTGTTAATTTTCCCAGAATGTTTCATCCATCCCTTTCTCTGGGCAAAGCACTGCCCGGTCCCATTCTAACGAGGGGAATGAATAGGAGCGGCCAGCTTGTTAAAAACAACTGGCCTACACATGATCACCTGATCCAGACCTGGCCAGTCATGGCACTTTTCTGCCTCTGGCTGGGTCTCAGTCATTGGTCGAGAAGGTGATGGGTAACCCAAGCCTAGCCAATTGAAGTCTTAACTTATTTGTTTCATTTGCTTATTTGTAACTGGAATTGGAGAGGAGTTTTGTTCTTCAGTGGTGAAACCGGAAGTATTAAACCTTGGGTCGGCAGCATGGGAGACGCTGCCTGAGCAGGTGCAGATACTCAGAGGGTCAGACATAAGAGGAAGAGGGTTGCCTGGTGGCCCCAGGGCCCAAGTTTGAGCCGTCCCTGAGGCTGGCTGCATTCCGGCCCAGCCAGTGACCTTCCTCCCCCTTTCCAGAAGCTGGAGCAAAGCTGGGCCTGTATCAGGGTGAAGGGAGGACTCCGTGGGTTTGCAGCTTGTTCCCCATCAGAAAACTCTGTCCCATGCAATGAGCCCTGGCAAGAAAGTCATCAGGGGCTGCGCTAAAGCTCCGAAACCCTGCACGCCGAGGAAGCAGTGGGAACAATCTTCCCACTTACTGAGTACCTGAGCTATGCCAGTTACAGAGGAGGGAGTATCAGTCCAGTTACAAAGGAGACAACGCAGGTGCACAGAAGTAAAATGAGTTGCTCAAGGTAACACAGTAGCAAGAGGCAAAGCCTGAGTTGGATTTCTGACTTGCGAGTAGTTTCTTCCTCACTGGCTGCCCTGTGCTATAGGAACACCAGGATGTCTCTGTTCACAAGTCTCATCTGCTTAGATAAAGCCTTTTTACTATCTCAGACATCTCAGGTGCTCTGAACCTCAAAGCCACAGGTAGCTCATGGTCAAGATTCGGTGTCAGGTGGATGTGAAACAGTGTCCAGCATAGAAAGGGAACCCTGGGAACGCCACTTAACCTCCCTGAACCTCAGGTTCTCCTCTTCCACTTGGGTTAGTAATAGCAACGCCCTCCCAAGGATGCTGTGTGGACTAAATGAGGCAATGAACGGAAGGCGCTTAGCACAGAACAAGTGCTCCGGCAGAACTCGGGGAGCAACCTCTGATCTCTATGGAAGACGAACCCAGGGCCAGACGTCTCTGTCACCGTGTCAGCCATCTGATGCCCCTATTCTCCTAAGCTCTGACCTTCTCCCCTCTCCCAGGTTCAGCTCTGCCCAGGCCATTCTTGTCTCAACTTTCCCAAATGTCACTCTTTGTTTTTTTCTTTTTTTAGGCTCTGTAGCTTTATCTAGGTGACATTTTTCTTTCCTTCCACAGGGACTGGTATGAGAGCAGGAGTGAAAAATAACAGGGCCTCTGGTCAGACTACCCCCCCCAAAAAAAGCAGGGGTAGATTTTGGCCCAGAGGCACCCAGAGGGAGTCCTGAGGGATTGGGGGGTGTGGGGCGGGAGAGGGCGAGAGATGGAGCTGAGGGAACCCTGTGGCCAGGTCTGAAGCTCAGTCACAGGAGGCCTCCCTCTCTAGAAAAAACACCACTGAGTTTTTAAATCTCAAATACGCTGAGTCAATGAAATCCAGCTCTGGAATTCTTGACAAATCTGAAGCCTTCCACATGGGAACATGGGGAGCAGGTTAAAACACCCTCCAGCACTTTCTCTCCCCTTGTGGCTGCGCTGACTGGCTCAGTCAGATCAATCCTAAGCTTCCCCTGGCCGGGTGCGGGGACCAGGTGCAGAGCCGACAGTGACGGGTCCCCCCTCAGCCAGGCCCCCCCAGGGCTCCCGGCCCCTCAGCCTCGGGTTGCTGCAGGTGGTGGGGTTGGGAGTCGCTGGTCTTCACAAGGAGTGTGAGGGTTGTCTCCGTGTCACCTGGTGCCTGTCACACATCAAGCGGAGCTTCAGTGAGGGTCGAAAGAAGTGACAGTGACCCCTGCTCTCTGGAAAAATGGAGTGGGGCCTTCTGAGGGGAGAGAAGTCTAAGGCAGGAGACATCTTCATATACAAACTTGACTCCCCCAGTCTGTCCAGCTCTGCACACTCTCTCTGTCCCTCAGGAAGTGGCCATCACCATGCCGGGGCCCCAGCATGCTCCCAGCTGCCCCCACCCCCTACCCCTGGATGAGTTAGAGCGAAGAGCACCTGACTAGAGTAGCCAGTCAAACTCTTCCAGCCAGGAATGTGACCTTTTTCGCTGAGAGATCAGCAGGTGAGAGGCAGAAGTGGTGACCCTATCTTTTTACTGCCTGTCCCCAGTGGGGCCCCTGGGGACTGGGCTTCTGGCTATCCTCACCGCAAGGCAAGGATGACAGGACAGCCACTCTCTGGGCAATGACCAGCGGGTTGGGCAGTGGATTGTCCTGACAGCTGGAAAGGGGAATGTTGTCCAGAAACAGACCCAGAAACGATGGTGCAGATGCAAATAGTTTATCCAGGAGGAGTGAAGAACACTGGTACAGAGTAGGAGAATGCCACAGGGAAAGGAAGGCAGCTAATAATGTATGCAAATCACGCCAGTCGCCACTGTGTGTGTGTGTGTTGGGGGGGGAAATGAACTTAATCCCACGGGATATCCCAGGGAACCGGCGAGGAGCACATGGCCCAGGGTGAGCCCACTTGAGGGGTGAGAGACCTGAGGTATTAATATCTCGACTCCCCAGTCATTGATGAGGGCCAACAGGAGCGACAGTGTGTAATTCCCCGGCACGTCCTGCCTGCTGTGCAGGTGGAGCTGTCTTTCGTGGTCTGAAAAACGTGCTCAGGCACAGAGATGCAGACACTGCAGGTGGAAGTCCACGTGCAAGATCCAAGGGTATGGCGGGGGGAGGGGCACTGATGGAATATGCCTAATGGTGGTCACACACTGGCTTGTTAAGCTTCCACCTGGAAGTGACACTAACACTTCCACGCAATGTGATTGGCCATGCAGAGCTTCATCGGCGTGGAGGATGCAGCCCTGCTGTGTACCTATGGGGTGACCCTAGGATACTCGTGTGCACCCCACAGACAGCCACAGGGACCAAGTCTGGACTCTCACTGCTCGTGCAGAAAGCACCTGAACTGAATCTGCCATGAGACACCAAAAATCTTGTCCATTGGCCATATCTGGTGCCCTCCTGGAACCACTTCAGGCTGCTTCCCTCCCCCCACTTCTCCTGTGGTCCATTTTGGGTTTCCCTGCTCTCTCTCTTCTCAGTAACAGTCAATTTCCAGTGTACCTTCAGCCCTCCCATCACAGATGCTCAAGGGGAATTTCTCAGCTATTCCTGCTTGCCTCTCAGTCTAAATAAATGAACACTTGCAGTTTGCCAATTGCACAGGCATCCACTGTTTCTTCTCATCTCATGTGGTGGGCACTGTCTTCAGTTCAGCAGATGAGGACACTGAGGCACAGAGGAAACAGATGACCTTCTCAAGGATACACAGTTCCTGGCAGAGCTGGGGCTTGGAAGTCAGCTCTCCTGGCTCCTAGTCCAGTGCTCCACCTTCCCCCCAACGCGGCTCTTCTAAGGTCAGCTCCCGACTCCACCCACCATCCTAAGGCTACCAACACCACCTCCCTCACACCAGCTTAGCTGGCAAGAACTCTGTTCTGTTATTTCACAACTCCACGCCTTTGCATGTGCTGGTCTCTCCTCCTTGAAAGCCATCCTCCACCTCCACCAACCAGAAGGTCCCCTCTTTGGAAGTTGTCTGTCTTCACCAGGCTACAAGTACAGGGTCCCTGGGTCTCCTCCCTACAGGCAGGTGAATTTCCCTTACCTGTGGCTACAGTTGCTCAGGTGCCAATTCCATGGCTAACCACCTAAGATGCAGCCTAACCCTCCTCCTTCTTCCCATCAGCTCTCTCCATTAGTTCAATTACCTGCACACAGGGGAAACTACACGTGCCTGTCAATGTTGGCAGCTGGCAGCCAGCCCAAGGAGGCAGAGCCCTCACCAGAACCCCCACATCTAGCTTGTAGATGGGAAAAGAGTAGGGAGAAGCCTTACCCCTCTCACCTGCCTCAGCCTGGGGTGACATATGTCACTTCCACCATTATTCCCTTGGCAAGAACCAGCGACATGTCCTTACCACCCACCACCCCCACCCCACGCAGGAATGCTGCAGCAGTGAGCCTGGAACCAAGAGGAGGCTGGGGAAGCATTCTGCCTCGGGCCTCAGTGAGGCATGTGGATTTTAATCTAGAAGTGATGAGGAGTTACTGGAAAGATGGAGAACAGATAAGTGAAATGATCCAAGTTGTGTTTTAAAGGCTCACTCTGGCTGCTGGGGGAGGAGAGACAAGGGGCAGGGCTAGACTGAAGAAGCCCCCCGGTCACTTATCTAGTTCAGTGCTACAGGTGGAGTTGGAGCTCAACCAGTCTGATGCCAGAGAGTCACCTCTGGGCCTGCTGCCTCCTGAAGGCATCGCCGATGTCAGGTCTGACCTGATAACTGCAGTGGTCAGCCTGCCTACCCACCTTCTGGCCTCCTGGAAGCATGTTAGGCCAAAGGACAGGTTGCAACTTGGACCTGAGGTCAAAACAGCATGTGAGGCAAGCCCAGGACTTGAACCCCAGGCTCCTGGGTTTCCAGGTAGCTGCTCATCCCATTGAGCCACGTCTGCCTGGCATGCCTGAGAAAGTGGCTTTTGCCCTATTAGGGGCTGCATTTATTGAGTGGATGGAATGTTGGTTTGTGGTTTGCTTTGTTAATGCAAAAATACATGCCATGGATATAAGGTGAAGCCTGCTTGGATGAGGGTCTCAGGGCGCAATCCATGGGGAGAGGAGTGCCAACAAAAAGAAAAACCACTTTCAAATTAGGGCCAAAGGTCCTCTTTCCCCGTTGGGCAGTTTTGCCTGCTCTCCCATTCCAGAATCCTCCCACATTCCTTAAATCCATTCAGAAAGGAGAAGTTGGCCAAATTCTGTCCCCTACCACCCACATCCCGAGCTCACAGGCCCTATAGGACCTTGCCAACGTGAAGAGCTGGGAGTGAAGGCTTGGCGCTGATATTCAGATCTCTGAGGGTCAAAACTTTGAGTTTTTCTGTTGCCTAATGTTCACATTGATTCAAAGGTAGGAAGCTCCAAAGAGATTCTACAAAGCTCTGACCTAAACCTGCGCCTGGCCGAGCACATTTTGACATGCTGAATAGTGATGGGTTGAAGGGCTCAGGAAGAATAAAGAGGGGTTCTGACAAGTCTATGCAGAAAGTGAAGCCTGGGGGTGCAGACTGGGGGTGTGTGTGTCTGGGGTTGTTCAATGGCCACGATAAGGGGACTGGAATTAGGGAACCAAATGGAAACGTTGGGGAGGGTCCACTGAGAGCATTGAGCTAAACCGGCCAGAATGTCCCCTTAAGACACATGCTACACTAGCAGCTGAGATCTAGTAGACAAGTGTGGCCTCAGTGTGGACAGAAATGAACTAAGGGGAGGACAAGAGAGAAAATGGGAAGAGGGGAGAAGAGGGGGCTAAGAAAGATGTGAAAGACAATGGGATTTCAGAGTCCATCCTAAAAGCTGTCCTGCTGCACAGCACCTAGAAATACTGGACAACATACAGCAAACACTCTTCCAAGGAAGCACTGAATTCACAGGCAGGTGAGGGCAACCCTCTGGAGCCCCAGATGAAGAAAGAACAGGAAGTAAGAATGCTAAGGTGATACTGAAGGTATCACCTTTCCTCAGGGTTTTAGACCGCCTCCTTAACATAGGGCCTTGAGTTTTAAAACTCACATAAAGACCCAAGCAAGATGGGAGGCTAGAACTGAGATCCAAGAGTAAAACCTAGATCCTTGAAGGGCTAAATCTGGAGTGAAAAGATGGCCCCACCAGCTAAGACACATCTGTCTTTGTCTGGGCGCTATGTTGAAAAAAAGTCAGTCTTTCCTAACTAAGAACTTGGAATCATAGGCTCCTCCCCTCTGCTGGTTGGGGTTCAAATGTGCACAGCTTATGCGATTTGAAAAACCCCAAACCAAGAAATGTACTTAAAACAGGGCCACATTATTAGTACCTTGGGGGTGCTAATGCTAATCTTCTTTGTAGTTAACGCTCTTAACCCAGACCTCATGGGATTTGCACAGATAAGGAAAGCCTGGGGGGCAGGGGGCATGAGCTCACAACATGAAATTACAAGATACCCAGGAAAATATGCCACCACGTGTGAAAATCAGCAGATCAAACAAACGGCAGAATTAGACCTCCAGAGGACCTCATAGGTTGGAATGATCAAATTTAGACTGTAAAGAAGCATGTTTAAGCTATTAAGAAAATACTTGAAAAGATACAGAGCTCTTAGCCACACAATATTTTGTTTCAGTATCACAAAACTTCTTTGAGGTATGCAGGTGAAGTTGCACTGGCTCCTTTTTTTTTTTTTTTTTTTTAAATAAAGGACTCAGAGCAGAGGCCAGGAGACTTGCCTGGAATCAAATTAGTAACTGGCAGAATCAGGACATGAGACTCAGGTATCCAGCCTGCAAAAGCAAGGCTTGTTTCTTGTATAGTCAATTTATGTCTCATATGCATCCTCAAGGGCTCCTTGGACTGGGAATGGCTTCAGGTGGTCATGAGCTTGTATAAGGAAAGAAGAAAGGGACACACAACGTTGCTCTTGGTTCTGACCACCTGGCGTGACTGTGTGCCATGACCTGTGGAAACTCCATCCTGCTCATCCTAGGAGTTCTGTGCCAGGCAAAGAAGGGTGAGGGGTGTGGTGAGAAGGATGGAGGGGAAGAAAGAACAAGAAAGAGGGAAGAATAGTAATAAATTGGAGGATAAGATGAAAAAAGCCTAATCACATGAAAGGACTGTCAGAGGGGAAAAAAAAATCAGCTTTTGGGTTCACGGTTTTCAGAGGTCAAAGACTATTCTTGATCCATCAAGCTTTATATCCCCTCCTGTCTCAGTAATAAGAAACTGGAGTTTGAGCACATGAGAGCCTAGCTGGGGATCCCTTGCAATGAGGTGCGACATTGGGGCTAAGTTTTCATGAATAGAATGTGAGCAAAGAGAGGGACCCGTTTCCAGGATGGAGCCCTAAGACAGGCAACAGTGTGCCTCTGTGGAGACGCAGCTTTGATTCTTGACCCCTGGACTGTGGGACAACAGAAACACACCACAGAGCAGTGTGTGTGCCGAATGATGCAAGGCTTGCAAAACTTGACGATGAACCTGAAGTCCATGCAGGTGGCTGCAAGGTCTGGCAGAGATGACATAATTGAAATGTCACTGTCACCTGTGTCATGCTGCAGGGCTTCTGGCTTTTTTCTTGATTTTATTTTTATACTACTTCATCACAAATGAAACCTTGACTTCTGTATCATAACTTACATTACTGATTTTCTGTATTCTGACAATTCTCATGGACATGTTTTTCCCTCTGAGGAGTCGAGGGGGCAAATGCTCCTTCCAGGAGCTCCTCATGCTGCACTGATGGGCAGAAAGGTTTTCTGCTCACCAGGCTGTCGCCCCCTGCTGGACTGCGGCCCCAGGCTGGGTCCCTGGGAGCCTACTCAGACGCTACCTTGCTTCTAAAACACAGATGTGTGTGAAATAGCTGGAGTGGGGACCGTAAGCCCCATGACCACTGATGCGCTGAGCAGAAGGTCCAGTGGGTTCCCCCTAGGGAGGCCTGAGCGTGTTTCATGCAGTGGGTTGCCTGGGACATAGTATCATGGGCCTCTAGCCTTTTCAGAAAATCAGAGCAGATGAGAGCTGAAGGGCCTTCAAAGACTCTTGAATCCAACCCCCTCAATTTACAGGTTGGGAAACTGAGACTTAGAGAGAGGAAGTGACTCCCAGATAAAGCTTAAGTCTCAGCTTCTCAGCAAGAAGATTTTCTAAGAAAACTCCACTAATTCCCTATAGATTTGCATCGGTGGCCTTACATCCATGGCATGTATTTTTGCATTAACAAAGCAAACCACAAACAAACATTCCATCCGCTCAATAAATGCAGCCCCTAATGGGGCAAAAGCCACTTTCCCAGGCCCTCTTTCTCAGAGCTGGCTGGACCCCGTAAAGCATAACCGACCCCAGTTGTTTTATGAGCCTTTATCTTCAGGACTAGAAAATTACTGGAAGTGCCCTGAAGGCACAGAGGCTCCTAGAACTTAAGAAACAGGACGTACCAGACCACAACGACCCGAAAAGAGCCGGACCCCACACCCAGCACCCAAAGACAACTTCAAAACAAGTTGCAGCCCAACTGAAACATCCTGTTCTGCAACCACCCCGTTACCCCGCTACAAACTCACAGCCCCCACCCCTCAGGGCTGGTGCTGGTACACAGCTCTGCACCTAGCCCTTCCCCTCTCTTGGGAAAGTAAAGTAAAACTTACTTTCTGTATTTCCTTCTCTTTGTGAATTCTTTCACAGTCCACATCACTGACCACCCTAACGGCCCCCAAAAGCACTGACCCAGCCCAGGCCTAGTGCAGCCCGAGAGCCACAGGGAGGAGGGCAGGGGCCAGGGGCGGGATGCTGACTGCAGACAGCACGCAGGAGGAGGAGGCCCCGAGTTGGGTGAGAACCTGGCAGCTAGAAGCCCGCGACCTGGGCTCTGGTCACAGCGGTGATCTCGGTGATTTCGTTTACTGTGCGGTGGCGGGACCCCTGAGGGCCCTCGCTGAGCCTCAGTGTTTCAGGTGGAAAGTTTCAGAGGGGGCTGGACCTGATTCCATTCTGTACTTTGAACTGCTAAGCGAAGAAACCCTGAGAGGTCCTCGGGCTGGCAACCTGGCACCTGCTCCCAGGCCAGCCCAGCCCAGGAGGGAGCAGAGAGCAGAGCCAGCTTCCAGGCAGGAAAAGGAGGAAGAGAGTCCCAACCACCCTGGACAGGGGCTCCGGAGTGGGGTGCCGGCCAGCACAAAAGCAGCTCCCTGCATGCGCGGGGTCTGCCAGCAGTGTGCCGGCCTGCTTGGGGCGGAGGGGGTCCTCACGCAGGGACCCCTTCCTGGAGTGAGAATGCCCTGGGAGGGAGGGGCACAAAGCCTTGGGCAGACAGGGAAACCCAGGCTCTTTCTCACGCACTCACTCATTTCCCTCTGCATCCACACTGTTGCGGAATGCGACACAGTGGTGAGCCGGCCGCGATCGGGCCCATACAGCCCTCCTTCTCTCCCCTGTGCCTGCCACCTCCCTCCCTGGGGCATTCCCTGACGCCACACTCAGAGTTCCCAGGACTGCCCACCTGCCGCCTTCGTTGGCCTGGAGGATTTACAACTTCTAATTAACCCGCAGCGCCCCCTCGATGTGCTTCCGTTGTAGCCCCGGAGGCAGAGCCACAACACGTGAGCGGAGGTACTCGCTGGATCACAGCAGAAACGGCAAACCCCATGCCGTGGTTCCTCTGCAAGGAGGGGCCCTCTGTCGCAAAAGGAGCCTGAAATAGGGCTTGTGGGAACCAGCTGGCCCAGCAGAGGCTGCCTGGAGTTTCTGGCTTGGGTTCTATTTCTGCCTGTCTTTCCCTCAGCCAGGGCACCTTCTCCCTGAAGCCCTGGACATGCAGGACTCGGGTTCACTGCCTCTCTAAACACGTCTGACTTCCAGCAATTCCAGGCTACCCCCAACCTGGCCAGGCTCAGGCCTCCCAGCTGGTCTCCGCTTCCTCACCTGCTCACTCCTTTCCAACCTCTGTAAGGAGACCTCCCTGGGGCAGCTTTGAATTTGGCTCCTCTTCCTGGAAGCCTCATCTCACTCTTTCTTTTCTCCCCCGGAGAGTAGTGTCTTCAATCCACACTGCCAGGAGGACTTCGTCCTTCCTCGTGCTGAGATTCTCTTCCACCTCTCCTTTTGCTCCTCTAACAGTGGCAAATGGTAATGGCAGGAAATTGTAACCTACCCCATCATTCCTTTGACATAGTTTCTGTAAGTGCTGACTCTGACTAATATGTAGCTTATGGATAATCAGCATGTTTGTATAAGAATCCTAGGAACTAACTTTAAAAGATACAACTCTGACCTTTAGGCATCGCCGCTCCAGGAGATTTGCTGACCTTCAGCCATGGGACCAGGATGATATGAAGCCAGGACAACTAAACCAGGATGATGCACATGGGACTATCACTTGCCTTATCGGATGAAGAGAACTTTGCAACCCCCTCCCTTGATCTCTTTGTCTGTCCTCCTCTTCCTCCTTATTAAAACCTCTGGGTTAGGTTTGTGCCCAGAAGGGAGGAGTCGGGAGGACTAGTTCAAAGCCTTTACTGAGGGAAGTTCAAGCAGGCGGCTGAGTCTGAGCAGCCTGCAGCACCAAGGGAAGGGATAGAGGGATCCTTCAGGGCTTGGAGCAAACCCTCAGGGGGTGGGTCACCCTGCTGGTCAGCTCCAGAGTCCAGGGTACAGGTGTTTGCAAAAGAACAATGTCCCCTGATTAGGGGTGGCTGTTAAGAGGCTTATGGTAAAGGATTAAAGGAGAGGGGAAGGGGCAATGGGGTATAATTAGTTCTCAGCAGGATGTGGCGGCTGTGCCTTAGCCACCTCTGTGAATGGGGAACCTTGTGATCGCGTGCATGGCCGGTGACGCATGCCCTCTGTTTCAGCACAGGTGGTGGCTCAGGTCCTGCATGACTGCAGGTGATAATTTCCAAGGACACAGTGACCACTGGCTACAGGTGACAGGTTACAGGGCAGGCAGCATGGGGTCTCTGGCCGTAACACTCTGCCTGTACTTAAATGGGGAGACGGGCTTTGAGACATGAGTTCCCCCATCTTCCCAGGAGATGATGGGCTTTGAGACATGAGCCCCCCATCTTCGAGGTGGCCAGCGTCTGCAAATAAACCACATCCTTTATATCATCACCTGCCTCTCGAGTTTTGGCTTTCATAGTGGGAGATAGCCAGACCTGCATTTGGTTCCACTCCTGTTGCTTCTCCCTCTTCTCTGCCTTCTCCACCTCTTTCTCCAGAAAGCCGCCTTACTTAAGGGGGAGTGGAAAGAGAACACCCATGAGTCCCCTGTAAGCTGTTCAGCACCATCCTGCATTCTGACTTCTGTGTTGGACCATTGGAGTCGGTGGGCAGCATGTCCCATCCACACACGCCACCCACAACATGACTTCCTTTTTGAAATTAGTCAAGTTCATTCCAAAGTTCATACAGAAAAATGAGCAAGCAGGAATAGGCAGAAATCTAAAAAAATTGCAAGGGGGCCTATAGGTACTGGATATTTAAAATAGTATAAAGCTGTGTTGGTGGAAAAAAAAAACACGAATAGACAAACAGATCAATGGAACAGGAAAAATAAAATACAAAACAGCCTCTGGAATGAAAATAAAGAGCAACAGCAATTTGGCATGTGGTAATTAGCGTGTTTCAAATCACTGGCGTTAAGATGGTTAATTCATTAAATGGTATGGAACAACTGGAAAACAAAGTTGAAACCCTGTCTTGCAACTTACATGAAAATAAATCTCAGAAGCACTCAAAATAAAATCATACAAATATGATTAACAAATTTTTATAAATTAATTTGGAGGTAGAAAGATCTTTTAAAATATGATACAAAACCTAGGAGCCATAAAGGAAAAGTTAATAAGTTCAAATAAGCATAAAAGTCAACATTTCCTCCACAGGAAAAATTCCCTAAGCAAACAACAAACTGGCGTCTCTGAGCAGGAGCAAAATGGTTGTTTTCTTAATATGTAGAGATTCCTCCAAATCTGTAAGAAACAGGAACCATCCAGGTGCAAAACTAGCGAGTAAAGAATATGAACACAGTTCCAGAGGCAGAAGGAACAAACAGCTCTTAGACACACCAGAAGAAGCACTCAGTCATTAAAGAAATGCAAATTAGGCTTCAAGGAGATGGAATTTTTTTCACCTACCAACTGAGCAAAGATTTTAAAAAATGCTTGCTCTAACAACTTTCATATATTGCTGGTGAGAGTGTGAATTGGTCCCACTCTGAAGAAAGCAATTTGGCCTGATCAAGATAAAAAAATCATAATGTCCTCTGACTCAGAAATTTTACTCCTAGTTATTTATCCCACAGATGAAGCAGAGAAGTGCACACTTGCAGGTCTATTGTATTGAAGCAACTCTTGTAAAACCAAAGGTTGGGAAGTGACCTAAATGACTAACTGATGAACTAAATGAATCGTTCAGAAAGTGGAGTACCAACAACTGCTTTAAAAATGGGCCTCCTCTCTTTGGGCTGATATGGAAAGATCTTCAAGTAAGCAAAGTGGAAAAGTCCAGGGGCAAAAGAGTGTGTATAGTATGTTACCTTTGGGGGGAAGACAGAAGTAATTTTCCCACGTATGTGTTTATTATGGACATAGACTTCTCTGGAAGAATCTGTAAGAAAGTGGAGCAGTGGTTGCCTGTGAGGTGGGACTAAGTGGGTGAAGTGAAGGGGGCACCTTTCCCAGGGTACATTTTTGTAAATTCTGGATTTTGTTCTGATTCTAACAAATAAAATTATTTTTTAAAGAAGTTCTTCCCACAGTCTAAATGAACTTTCCTGTCATGATTGACCCTTTTTTCTTGCTAATCACGTGTTGCTCTTCTTATTCCAAAGACTGCTCTGATTGAAACTGGGTACAGAGCTTCTCCACAGCCCACAGTTTTGGGGGTGGGGGAAGGAGATAATACAGCTTTTAAGGTACTTTGCCCATCTATGGCAAGTTGGTAACTAAATAACAGCTGTGCTGCTGCCCTAGGGCAAAAGATGTACAGGACTTTGGGGATTTAAAAGGAGGGGCCGGCAGCCCTGGGAGAAGAAGAGAGGAGCAGGATGGAAGGGTGCCGTGATGTAGGCGGATGCTATAGGGCTGTGTGGGAAGCCACAAGCGGCTATGCTGCCTGGGCTGGTAGGAAAGCAGGCACACTGCTGCTTTGATCGTGCCGCTCTAGCTGACTCTGAAGCCACCAAGGACCCTGCCCTGCAGACCTGGACTCTCTCTGGACTCTTGGAACTTGGAACATATGGAAAGGACACTCTCGTAGGACTTGGGCCTTTCCTGGACTTCACCATGATCCAGTATAACACGGCGTATGCTTTCCTGGACTATTATGCAGAGGCTGAGGACAACATACCCCAGATCCTGAAGGGGAGAGCTGGCACTGGGCTTGGTTTTGGTTTATAGCCTTTTGGGGAGCAAAGGAAGTGCTGGGTCCCATGGGAGAACAGAGCTTTGAGCTGAAGTTTTCCCAGCCCCTGCAAGGTTGGAATATTTGTAAATAAAGACCTGTTTTTCTGAACACTAATTGTTGGGTCATACACCAAGGCGCCATGTGAACGAGCCTCGTCTTGTTCGGTAACATAATAACCCATCCCCATCAGTCTCAAAAAAAGCCCGCATTTCCCATAGGAATACCCCCCCCCCCAAACACACACACCCATAGCAGGTACGTGGAGCCACGTCCCGCTGGAAATAAGTGAAAGCCTAGCTTTCCCCTTCCCCCACCCCATCTCCAGCAATTTCCTTATGTCCGGCTATTTCAAAGCATGGGCAAAGCCAACACCTGGACCATAACTCAAATTAGATTCCTTGGGGGTTTCGTGTGTGTGTGTGTGTGTGTGTGTGTGTGTGTGTGTGTATGTTGGGAGGAATGAAAAAAGAACTCTAACCATATCAGTGTGAATCTTCTGAGCTGAGAAGTGCCTGGTTCCCAGTAGAAATCGGAGCAATTCCCATGGAGTTTGTGGTTGTCCCAAGGCATCTGGCAAGGTTCCTGTATGACCTGGAAAATCATTCCTCCATCTAACCAGCATGACCTAATCCCTTGCTGCAACCACTCATCTCTGGGGTGCAGGGTGACCCCAGAATGAGAGCGCCACACAGAGATAGAGGGGCAGCATGTTCCTACTCAGAACAGCAGCCCAGGGCACTGGGAAGAGCTCAGAGACCAGGCTGATGGTTCCCAGGCCTGACTGGGCATCAGCATCTCTGGGGAAACATTGAAAAATACAGATTCCTGCCCTGATCAGTGTGGCTCAGGTAGTTGGGTGTCATCCCCACAAAACGAAAGGTTTCTGGTTTGATTCCCAGTCAGGGCACATGTCTGGAGTTTGGGTCTGGCTCCTGGTCAGGGCATATGAGAGAAGCAACCGAGTGATGTTTTTCTCACATCAATGTTTCCCTCACACACTGATATTTCTCTCCCTCTCTTTTTCCCTCCCTTACCCTCTCTCTAAAAATGAATAAATGAAATCTTAAAAAAAAAATTAAAAACATAGACTCCCAAGCCCTGCCCCATCTACTGAGGCAAAATTTCCAGAGGGTAAGGCCAGGGATCTGTATTTTAAAATCTTTTTTTAGATGGTTCTGATGCCACACATCCAAGAGGTGCTGCCTGGGGCTCCTGATCTAGGCAAAGCCACTTGTGAGACAGGTGGGGGAAACTGAGTCCCATAGAGAACAAGTGATTCATCCACGTCCCCCAGAGAGCTAGAGAGGAGCTGGGAGAGTGTCACCCCCCCGTGGAGCCTGTGCTGCGTGAAGGTCACAGACACCGCAGCAGTGCCCAGGACTGATGCACCGGAGACCCATGCAGCAGCAGAATGGGAGGGGACTCAGGTGGCTGATGACTGGAGGGACCCCAACTCCAAAACCGTAAGTGGGGAAGAAAGAGGGATTCCCCTTTCTTGTGCATCTACTAAGCACCACGTACTGTGCGGTCCTGCTTTGCACCCCAGTGTTCATGTAACCCTTGCCACAGGTAAGCATCCTTCACACCCGTTGTGCAGAGGAAGGAACCGAGGCTGAATAGTGCCAACAACGCGCAAAGGCCCAAAGTCAAGAGGTGTGGAATATCAACCCCGAGGGGTATGGCTCTGAACCTAGTCTTTTCACAGCCCCACTGCTTCTTCACGGGCCTCATGACACACTGGGACTCCCCTGAGGGAACAGGTGTCAGATGGGGCTTCACCATGGACACCCAGCAGGCACTAGTTTCTTCCCACAGCTGTGAGCAACGGCTTTGGAGCCTCAGAGAGTTGGGCTCAGTGCCTATTTGCTGTGCATCCTTAGGCAAGTTAGTTAACTTCACTGAGTCTCCATTTTTCATCTGTAAAAGAGGAATATGGTAGCTACTTCATAGGGTCATTGGGAGAAGTCATCTCATCATCAAAGTAATTATACTCTGACATATCTGACGATCCTTTATTTAAATTTTTAAATTATTGATTCGAGAGAGAGAAAGATGGAGGGGGAGAGAGGGAGAAAGAGAGAAAGAGAGAAAGAGAGAGAGACATCAGTTTGTTGTTTCACTTACTTATGCATTTATTGGTTGATTATTGTATGTGCTCTGACTGGGGATCAAACCTGCAACCTTGGCATATTGGGAGGATGCTTTAACCAATTGAGTTACCCAGCCAAGGCTATCTGACAATTCTTGAGCTCTTCTTATGTACAAGCTACTCCACTGAACACTGTGCAAGCATTACCTCCTTTATCTCCCAAGACAACCCTAACAGCCAGTACTCTTACAGCCCCATGTTACAGGCATGAGAACCGAGACTCAGAGAGGTTAAGTCATTTGTCCATGGTCACACTGACGAGCTGGGATCCAAACCCAGAACTGGAGCTCTTAACCATCACCCTAGGAACTACCTTTCAGAGTCACGCCTACCACAAACGAGTGCTCAGCCAGTCCTCGCCATCAGGGATAATGATATCCTGCCACTGTCCTCAGAACAGAGAGCAAAGTTCAGGCCAAGAAGATACAGACAAGGAACATGGGAAGGGAGAGCAGTCTTAGCCCCCAGGAGGTTGATGCAGGTCACTGTGGCCCAGTCACTGATGTAAAAATAGGAGGCCTGTGCTAAAAGCAAAACAAGACCCAACAAAACAAAGCAAAAACCATGGCGTGGTCCTCACTGCAGTGAAACGCTCCTCCCGCCTTGATTTTTCCCTGCCTGGTGGGATCATATTTCCAGTCCAAACGTAAAGAGAAATCCAGTCACACAGGCGAGAGCCTGGCCACATTGTGAGCGCCAAGTGTGGACAGGCTGACCAGCCCGGCCCTGGGTAGTGCGGGCAAGTGTGAGACTGGCAGTGGCCCGAGAAATCCAGGCTGTCACTCAATGCCATGCACTAATTGTTTTAATTAAGGTGCAGGATGGTGGGTCACAGGAGCACATGATCACGTGTGAGGCATGCAGATAGGATCTTAAATGAATTTGCGATTAGTTCTTCTCTGTTTTGGCATCAGCTGTCAGGTCTTTAGCTTGTGATTCATGCGTTCCTGGACAAGAGCTTTGTCCTAAAGGGGGCTTCTGAGTAGAGTGGAGACCTTGGGAAATCTGTTTGGAGAAGATGTGACTTGCATATGGTCATTAAAAAAAGATAGATGAGGGGTAGTGGAGAAGAAAGAAAGGAGAAAAGGATTTTAGTTTTGAATGAAACAGGTCCATCCCCATTCAGAGCTCTGGATCATCCCCCACAATACCCTGAGTTAGTTTTGTGCTCCCATGCTGTCGGTGAGGAAACTGAGGCCGGGAGTCAGCTCTAGATCAGGGCTGAGTCACAGAGCTAAGCAGCAAAGACAGACCAGAAAGAAGGCTCAGATTAGTCAAACCCTTCCCATGTGTGGCCAGCGCTTACCGTTCGTGGTTTTACTTTGATACTTATCAAAACCCAGTAGCATAAATATATTTATCACCATTTCACAGAAGAGAAAACTGAGGTCCAGAGAGCTTAAGTGGCTTGCTGGTAAGTGGTCTGTCTTATAATAGGGTTCGTGCTCTCTCTCCCAGTACCTCGGAGTCTCAAATTGCAAGGAATCCACAAACCTGTAGTGAATCAAACAATGATAGCATCCTGGTGGGAGCGGGTCTGGGAGGAAAGTGGGTACTCCTCAAAGGGAATGAATTTGACAAAGGGCCGCTCTGGCTGAGGGGCAAGAGGATGCTTCTCCAACAGGGTGCAGAGGCAGAGGGGCCAGGAAGGGGAAGTCTCTCCTGTGGTTCTGCTGTGTGGCAACCTCCCAGAACTCCGTGTCTTCCAACAATGAGCTCATGAGCCGGCAGCTGGCTATGGCGCCTGCTCCTGGCTGTGGGTAGGACTCAGGTCTGCTCCACGTGTCTCTCATCCCAGGACGCAGGTTGAAGAAGAAGCAGCGGCTACGTGAGGCACGCTCTTCTCATGGGGCAAGGCTGGAGCCTTACAAGCCAAGCCATCCATGCAAGCACTTTTAAGCCTCTGCTTGGATGGGCTGTGAGCCACATCCACCTCCATCCCACTGGCTAAGCCAAGGTCAGGGGGGCAGGGCCATATTCTCGGCTGCACAGCAAGGAGAGGAGAGTGCATATTTGGTGAACAGTAACAAATCTACCACAGAGAGGGAGTCTGCCTACGGTCACGTGGGCAGAAGGGCTGGAGGACCATTCTAGGGGAGTAGGTCTCAAGAAGCCAACATTTAAAATCTGCAGTAGTCTTAGACCTGGGCACACAAGGCAGTCACCCTTCAGAGCCCCTTTGCTGAGTCTGATTCTGCACCTGATCTCCGCAGGGCACATCCCCTTTGAGCTGTGGTAGTTTCAGACTAGGAGCTTCAGGACAATTGAGCCAGCCCTAATGCGAGGCTTTCTTCTGCCTTCCCAGCGCCCTACCCCACCTGTCTCATGGAGTTGCTCCCCCACCCCGCCACTAGCTTGTAAAACATTCATTTCTCCTAATTCAAATATTTTCACCCTTTAAAAGACTTGTTAATACTATATTTTAAGAAGCATTTAGAAAAGTCATTCTCTGGATGGAACAGTAGTTTGTAAATAATTGATTTCTGCTGGCAGTAGATGAGTGAGGATTCTCTTCCTCTTGGAACAGAGTAGACATGGCCTTGGCTGGGATCTCAGAAGGACAGGCAAGTGGTAGGGACGGGGGTGTGTAGGAAGGGGGTCTTCACCCACCCAGAAGGGGAGGAAGAAACAGGACCCTCTTTTGTCCACCCCTAATGTGGTTGCAGTTCCTGGCTTTCCTCACCCTGGTTTAGGCAATGGGCCTGGTGGAATTCCTGCCCTGCTTCCTTCCAGCTGTGTTGTCCTGGGCCAGCAGCTTGGCCTCTCTGAGTTGCAATCTATGTGCCTATAAATTGAGCAGTGCTGTTGGGAGGTAAAGAATAAACGCGAGGCCTGAAGAACCACCATCCACCGTCATCTACCGGGTTCTAATAAATGGTCATCTTCTTCCTTCTTCCTCTGCCTTCAAATTCCATTGGAACAGGGAACCTGAACTTGCAGCCACCAGGTTCAGACTCTGAACTCAGCTCTGGAGCGGGCCCAGGGCAAGAAGAACGTCCACCCTGAGCTCCCCGGGATGCCCTCTGTGCTGCCTACAGGTCCCCGCAGGGCAATCCAGCAGTGCCCTTGACCCTGGCTTGTCCCCCGAAGGTAGGAGTGACCTTGATCAGGGTGTCTCAGGGGCGTCAGAGCCACTGCTGGCGCAGTGCTCAGTGGGAGCTGCCAACGCAATCTGCTTTCCCTGTGCCAGCCTCAGCCCCAGGGGATCTATTAGCATCTCACACTTGTGCAAGGCTTGGTAAATCAGCCTCCTTATGTGAGGTGTTCTGTTTGGCAGGGTTCACTGCAGACATGAGAAAGGGACACAGAGCTGTGGAAAGAGGGAGCAGGGCCAGAGAGTGCACCAAGCTGGAGTTGCGGAAGCCCTGTGCCGCAATCTGGGCATTCGACCCCCTTTCCCAGCCAACGTCTGGTGTCCACGCCAAGGGGAGATGGTGTTAGGAGGTCACTGCAGCCCCTGATCAGTGAGGGCCGCGGGGGCTGGGCACCCAGTCCTGGCCCAGCTTTCTCCCACTGAGGGCCTGAGTCCTTAGGCACCTAGGAACCCAGAACCAGGGTGGCTGTGCCCCTGAGAAGAAGGGCGTGGGGAAAGCTCGAGTTTTTCAGGACAGTAAACCAGGTGCTGGATAGATCATCCTAAACATGGGCAAAAGCTTTGAGTTCTGTTATATCACTCAGGACAAGTGCAAGGGTTATTGTTCATTCTGATGAATCTTTTGGAGAAGGGAGGATAAGGGTTTGCATTATTACAGCCCCAGGAGTGGTCCCAAACTAGCCTGTGGGAGGGGTACGCATGTGCTGTCACCAACGGAAAAAAATAGTCTGAGAGTCATTAATCTGGTCCAACCTCCACCACCAGGTTTCTTTAAACTCAGAAAACATAAAAAGATTGGACAGAACCAAAAAGTCAGTTAGAGTGAAGCCTGAACCAGGGCCCAAATCCCAACTCAATTTCTTTTCAGCTTTTACACTCTCTCCACAGCCACTAACCACTGTGGGTCTCATTCTCCCCACCTGCTGCGTGGAGCTAATCACACATCCTTTCCACCCCCAGGGTCTTCCTGGGAGGCCTCCACTGGAGCTGATGAAGCAGGGTGAGATCAAACAGGACCTCAGCTGGGCCTTTGCCTCCAGGCTGAAATCACAGGACCCTGCAGTGCAATCCCCCCTGCCCCGCCCCAGGGTCTGGGGGAAGCTCAGCCCCCACTCCGCCCGCTATTTGTCAGCTTAACCTGTTTCTGAATCATAGCCCCACGCAGCCCTGATAAACTTTTCTTTCAAACTTATTCTTCCTGGATCCCCAGTCTGGGTTTTATTCGGATCACCTGTCAGTCAGGCAACACACCACGGTCAGGGCCAGAGCCAGGCTGAGGAACAGGTGAAACTGTGAATCTCCTTCACTACCAGTCATCCTTGGCCTTGCGAGGAGGACCCAGCCAGAAGTCTCCGTCAGCCTGTGCCCTTCAGCCCATCTCTCAGGGGGTCTGCATTTTAAAAAAGGAAACGGGAAATGCCTGTCCCCAAAGTACAGAGGGCTCCTGGTTGGATATCAGGTTCTTGGTTCTTACAGGGAGGAGGGGATTCGGCTGTCTCTGTGACAGTCCAGGTGGGCAACCCCTTCCTCCCTGATGCATGAGACCCCCCTGACTGCCACTGGCCACCTTGGCTTTTGTTTACTTTGTAGCCTTGTGATACGAGCTTCACAGAAAAGCCCCCCCCCCCCGCCCCCTATCCTTCTCTCCTGGGCAAAGAGGCAAGAGATCTGAATTCTAATCCGAGCTCTGACACTGACTGTGACTTAGAGCAAAACATTCTTATTCTCTGGACTTTAGTTTCCTCATCTTGAAAAGGGGGAGATTTGACCTGAGGATGGTTAAAACCCTTCCAGCTCTGAAGGGCAATGACTGTGCAGTTCTGTGAGGTCCTCTGTGTGTCCAGCAGAGGCCTAGAGGGGCGCCTGATGTTCGTGCTGTTGACCAATTGGGAAGACAAAGGATGAAAAGTTACCAGCACTAACTAAATAGCAATACAGGACGACCTTACAAAGTCCATCTGTCACCAGCAAGTTCTCACTAAGGCCAACGGGGCTGAGAATGACCTTGAAGAGGTGTAAGAAAGAGAGGAGGCAGAGAAGTGTTCTGGCAGAAAATGGGGGCAGAGCTGAGCTCAGTAGGATGGGTGGGGTTTGACTCAATGGGGAAGAGCTGGGCAGGGAGACAGCATGGGCAGAGGAGGGCATTGGGAAGGGACAATGAAGGTCAAGTTTACAGTTCAGACAGGGCGACTGGGAACAGCCCTTTTTCTTTCTCAGAATCCACTCTGGGAGCCCCAGCTTTCAAGACGGTATTGAAAACTCAAACGTAACCCCAACCCATTTGGCCTTTTCAACTGCCTTTCTAGATCAATCTTCCCCATCCACCCCCAACCTAAAGGGAGAATCCATGTACCCTTCCACCATGCACCGTGTCATTTTTGTCCCTTTTGAGGGCACAGGAGCTTGGCTGAGGGATGGGCACGTGACTGCTCCATTCATAGACGGATTCAAGGGCATCAGAAATGTTCTCTTGAGAACGTCACTAATACTCACAGAAACTGTAGTCAGGAATGGGGACTGAACCCAGAAAGCTGTGACATGGAGAAGGCGGAGGCAGCTAAGCTCGCCCTTGTGCAAAGTGAGTAGGCTGCGGAGCCCCCAGAGAAGGGCTGGAGTCCCTGACCTTCCAGCTCCAGCCCCCTGTGGCCCCCTGTATTGCCCTGAGGCCCACCATCAACACACCCAGGCTGTGATGGGTCCCAGGTCCCTGTAACACATGTAAGTAGAATGCATCTCAGGGCAACTGAGAAGCTGTGACCACAGCAGGCCAAAGCTCCCCTTGTCCCTTGTGTCTTGAATTCATATCAGCAATGATCACAGAGGCCCTGGTCCCTCCCACCCCAAATTCCTTGTTCCTATGGGCCTTTGTAAGTGTTGTTCTTGTACATTTAGAGCCCAGCACAAGACTCCCTCCCTCCAAGAAACCACTAATTACTCCAACCCTACTCACCTGACCACACCATCCCACGGGTCAGGGTGAGGAGGACCACGAAGGCAGCCTTGATCACTTACAATGTGCTTTAACCTCCATTGCCTCGCCTGTGTTTCACAGCTACCAGGAGGGACCCAGAGGGGGCTAATGTACTGCTGGTGAGAAGCAGGGCTGGGACTTGAACCCAGCTCCCCCAAATTCCACTGAGACCTTATCCACTTCATTCTCATTGTTGGTCAGATCACCTGTCCTGGCAGTGATCAGCATGTCTTTGTTAATTCACTAATTCAACTAAGATTTATTGAGTACCTTTTTTATGCCAGGTGCTTTTTTAGGTGTAGGAGATGCTATAGTGAATAAAACAAAAATCCTTACCATCATGAAGACTAACTTCTAGTGGAAAAAGGTATCCAATAAACATAGTAAATAAATAAAAGATACATAGTTAGATAGTGCTAAGTAATATGGAAAAAATAAAGCAGGAAATGGGGGATAGAAAATGCTGGTGGTGATGTGACATTTTAAAATGGTGTGGTCAGGGAAGCCTTGCTGAGAAGGTGATATGTGAACAAAGACCTAAGAGAGGTGAGGGAATTGGCCATCGGATATGTGGGAGAGGTGCCCTCATGTGATGGAAACAGCATGTGCAAAGGCCCTGAGGCAGGTGATTGCCAGTCTTGTGTGGCTTGTGGGTGCATCCCCTGCTCTTTTCCCTTATATAGTTTGGTCTCCTTGGACCTCTTTGCCATCTGTTTCTTTCAAGGCACTGGCCATAGAAGGAAGGCAGCAGCTCATAGCTGCCAGGATAATATCCCTCTCCCCATTTTCCAAAAAGAGAGACCCACAAAGGCCATTGCCATGCCTAGTGACTTGGAAAAACACTTCGGAGTCCTTCCCCATGGCAGATTCTGCTTCAAAACTCAGGCCAGTACACTGGTCACTAGCTTCATCCACCTCTGAGGGACATGGACCCAGTAGCTGGGGAGCCATTGACTAAAGATTCCCTGAAACTTCTATTCACCAACCTACCCTGGCAAAGATGGGATAAAAGGATCAAAACAAAATATACAGGGAAGCACTGAAGAATGCAGATAGGACAACATCAAGAAGCAATGCCAGCAATGCCATACACACAGATGACCCAAAGAGAGACCTGGGAATGGCAGAGCTATCAGGCTCACAGGGCATCAGCGGGCACCAGCTGCTCCCACTCCAAGGTCCCTGAGTTTCCATATTTCCTTGGACAGCTAAAGATGTGCAAACCCCTTGTCTTCACCCACATCGTATTCCCTTCACTGAGTCACATTCTCTCTGTCATCTCTTCCCACTCAGAGTGACTCATTCATGTCAACAGACCCAACATCTTTCCCTACCCTTCCTGAAGCTCCCAAGAAGAATTCTTGGTGCCGATAGGGTTAGTGGGGGCACAGAGTGGTGAACTCCAGCATTTGCTCCAGTGTTGATGCCACTGGGGAGGGAGTGGGGGTGAGGGAGACCCCGAAAGAAAAGGCACTTGATTTCTGCTAAAGGCAATACAATATCTGGAAAGTAGGGAAGAAACTGGGGCTGCAGGTGAGAGATGAGAGATTTCTGCATCTACGTGGCTGCTGGAGTCCCATGGCCCACCCTCTAAGGAGGGCCCCAGATTCTCCTCTAGGTACCCCCCCAGCCCCAAAACATCCTCTCCTGTCCCCAGTCATGCCAGATGTGACAGAATTTTTAGAGGTATGTAGGGGATGCAGGATCTACTGGGACAGCAATTGAAAATAACAAAATCGATGGACTGAAGAGAAAGAAATCTATTTCTCTTCCCCAAACTAGTATTTACCACACATTAAAGCCCCTTTCTTCTTCTTCCTGGCAGGGAAGGAATTATACAACCTGACAGCCAGTCCTTGGGCTAATTACCAATTACTAGTAAACATCAAATTAATACTCTGGACCACATTAAAACTAATTTGGGTCAAACTATAATGACCCAAATGAATTTTATCTCTAGTGTCTCTTCCACACATTCACACCAATTTATGTCTGAGCCCTAAAATCTCCCCAAGTTTGGGAGTCCCAGGACAAAAACCCAACCCACAGAGACCCAGCATCAGGACCAACAAGCTCTCTTGTTCATATTGAGGCAATTCTAGACTCCAGCACACAAAGCCTTGGTCTTCTGCCCACCCCTCAGTCTGACATCTCACCAAATGCATCTCATACTGCCTTCACTGGCGCCCACTGAGCCCTCCTTCTCTCTCCCCACAGACATTCAACTCTGCTATTTCCCGAGATCCAGCATTATATGAATTGCTTAGGATTGTTCCAAGGTGTTCCCACGTGGGTGTTTTTTTGTCTCCAAATTGATTAAAGGACCCTTTATGACAGGAACTGGGCTCCCTATGCCCTTTGTGTTCCTCAGAGTACACGGCTGAATGCTGAGCCTGGAATAGAAGCTCCGTAACTGATGAATTCTGAGATTGTCGTTCAGCACCATGGGCAAATCTCTCTTCCTATTTCCTATGTCTCCCTTCTAATTTCCTTCAAGAAGCCCCCAGCTGCCTCACTGCCCTCAGATGCACTTAGCTATTTCTCTTGTGGGTGATGCACTGGGAGCCACCATAAGCAACATCGTGCCAGGTGGTAGTAGAGATGAAGGGCCCTAGAAAGGAGGGGACTTCACAGCCTCTCTTGCTGTGCTTACACCATCTCAGCCATGACCATAGTCCCCAACTCCCCCAAGAGCTGCAGATACCCTTCCCAATAATGCTGGACCTGGTCTGTGGTCAGGAGTGTTAGGCTAGCAGAGCACCTGGCCACCTGAGGCAATGCTGAGATGGAGACCCCTGATGTGGCAGGAGACAGATGGCACAACACATCTGGACTGTAAATGAGGGAAGGTTCAAAGGCTAAAGGTGAGGGTAAAACCCTTAACTGAGTCAAGGAGAGCCTGCAAAGCCCTGGTCAAGGAGCAAGGCAAGGGGCCAGTGCTGAGGCCTCCAGGGACAATTCAGAGAAGAATCAAAGTGGCATGAGGTGGCAGATGTTTGATGTTGGCCATGGGGTAGAGGTCAGTCACACTTTAAAGGTGGGGGTTGCCAATGGGTTACAAGATAGAAACGAGATAGAATTTTTAATGGGCAATAATTCAATACCCATCTGAGGTCAGACAGTGTCACTCCAGAGCTGGAATGAGTACATTTCTATCTCCACTATGGTGCGCGCTCCACAAGCTGAGATGAAACAATAATGGCCCCCATGACACATAACAAGTCCATTACATTTATTATTGCCTCTGCTTCTCCTTCCATATTCTGCCTGCCCTTCAGGAAGACTTTCACATCTGGAGTTATCACAGGTGCCAAATGTTTATTAGCCTATGGGAGGACAGCCCTGGCGATCATCGGATCTGGTGAGCCTCAATTTTTTGTATTGCCTAACATTGGGTTACTGGGGAAATGGACTCTGAAATAAAGATTTGCAGGCAGATTGGGTGGCTTTGCATCAACAGCTGGGGATGAGAGCAGGGGAGGAGAGTGAAGGAAGAGGGATCGGGCAGAGAGAGGGGCTGAACTTGAATAGTTTCAGCAAAAGTTTCAGCCAGTCCTATAGCTGAGATGACCCTTTTGAGTTGTCTTATCCTGGGGCCAAAGGGGTGGATACTTACACCCCATGACTATCGTTGGATGGAGGCTGCCCCCAAAAAGGTGGTATGCCTTTGGGTGAGATGGCTGTTTTGGTTGAGGCCAATTCCTAGAGTGGGACTCAGCTGAGAGACATCGTCTGCCAATACTCCCAGCAGCTGGAAGGATAAGGACCTCAGTCCTGACAGGGAAATCAGGGCGACACCCCATAGCACCCACTACAAGTACCAGCATTGACATTGAGTGGAAAGTACATAGCAGAAACCCTGAAGGGGGCACACTCTAAAGAGTTGTCCAGAATGGCTCTTTTATAACCCAAGGAATTATTCATCTACTCCTACTTGCCCAGAGACAAAGGCAGTGATTTTCCCTGGGACACACAGAAGACAAATGTCTAGAGTGAAAGGAGCCCACGTTCTATGGTGGTGTGAGCCCCATTCCCCAAGCAAACCCCCAAAGCAATGTCCATCCCTCACCTGCTTCCCTATCCTCTGTAATGAGCAAAGCCTAGCACCTACCTGGTCCACGAGAAATGGAGATACATTGGGGGTGGGGAGTAGGCATGTGTGTCAATAAATGCATGCAGAATTGAATTCATTTTTCAAAGCAGTTATCATGTATAGACATGGCCTTTGTGCTGAGTATACATGCCTTCACCTAACAAGCAAATCCCCTGATTCTTAATTAACCTTTTCATTTGAACCCCTTGACCAAACAGCAAATGGTGGCTGGTGAACTGGAAATGACAATCTCACCTCCACCGTGCCCCAACCTGGCCAGTCACCTAGGCTGGTAATTACCTTGGCCAAAGCCAGGAACGTTACAGGCTGATGAACAAATAATCTCCCACAAATAGCTGTGATAACCACAGAGCCCAGTTCATCCCTCATCTCCTTCCTGATTACCTTCTGTGAAACCAGAGGGCAGATTGTAACAATATTCTTCTCTCTCTCTCCCTCCTTTTAATAAAAAGGAGACCATTTGGAATGAGGGTCAGGAGAATCGGCACAAGAAGGAAGAGACATTTGCCTGCAGAAGCCTGTCCCCCAGGGATAAGCCAGATGCTCTGGCCATATCCTTTAGCAGAACCAGTGAACAACTAATATTTCTGGAATGGGATCCTCAGCTCATGGCAAAGCAATTTAGAAGGCTGGCTCTTGGCCCACAGTCACATGGAGGAGGTGGGGAGGTGTTAGCAAAGTCTTTAGCCTCCAGGGCTCCCAGCTGAACTGAGTGAGGAGCAGCAGAGAAGGGAGGGAGAAATTGGTGGGACAAAGAAAGGGAGAGGAAGAGGAGGATGGGAGCAGGATGCAGGAGAAGAAGCAAAGATTAGATACAGGGTATTATGGGGGGTGGATCTAAGCACTTAAAGAAGGTCCTAACAGGGGCCTGGGGTTCTGACACAGCCCCCCGGTGGCTCATTGTTTCTGCCTGGAGTGTACTCCTGTCCCAACTACCTCAAAATATAATGGTAATGATCGGATCACTTTCAGAGTGCTTGTTGTGGGCCAGGCCTGTGCTGAGCACTTTACATGCAGTAAATATCTTGAGTGAGCCTCACGCAACCCTAGAAGGTAGGCACCATTCTTTCTGTTTTACAGATGAAGAAGCTAAAAAGCACAGAGAAGTTAAGAAACTTGCCCTAGGAGCACACAGCTCGTTTGCTGTGGAGCCAGGCGGTCTGGCCTCAGAACCCAGCCCTTTAACCATTCTACCCAGTTCTGTGTCTCCCAGGGATCTGGGTACCTTACCTCACTGTGCCTGATGCAGCAGAGAAAACTCTGGATTTGAGTCCCAGTTCTACCCCACCCAGCTGTATACTGGGAGCAAGTTAACCTGCCTGTATCGCAGTTTTCTCAACCCTGAAATGGGCATGAGACCATCTGTCCTGCATACTCCACAGAACAGGTGCCAGAACCAAGTGAGCTAATGTTTGTGAAGGCCCTTCGTAAGTTCCAAAGACCACTGAGAGACACGATTCCCCAGGGAGCTTGGAGGTCCTGCCACCGAAGACCTGCGGGCCTGGCCTGCCCTCTTGCCTCAGACCCCGGACAGAGTCAGTCCCCAGACCCTCACTCCCTGCAGCACTTCTGAGCAGATGGGGATGAATTTCTCTACTCCCACAACCGCCACCACCCTGTGACTTAGAAGCCTTTCTGAGTCACTGGACAAATAATCAAGCTCAATTTGATTAAAAATTCATTGAGTTTTTTTTTTTTTCCTGTAAAAAAGAATAAATAATCGGTGGCTGAGGCTGCAAACTGAAGTGTGAAAGCCCGAACAGGCGGAAACTGTGACAAGAAAAACTATCAGCTCCAGAGCATTTTTATTTCCAAAAATACCGGCCTTCCGAGGGGAGGCTGAGCAGCTTACCATTTCCAGCACTCCTGACAGCATGTCCCCCCTAAGATCCCCCAGTTATTTACTCAGTGGTTATGAGAATGGGGTTTGAAGTCAGACTGAATTTTACCAGCTGTGTGTCCTTAGCTGAAGCACTTAACTTCCCTGAGCCTTAGTTTCCTCATCTGTAAAATAAATTAAGATTTACCTTACAGGTAAAGTGCTCACTAAATGGAAGGTACATAATTGGCATCATTATACTGACCAGCTCTCTTGCTCCCCTCCCCCTCTGACTCTCTCCTTTTTGTGTTCCTCTTAATTGCTCCTCAGCTGCTCGCTGAACCCCATCCTTGAAGTGGCAGTCCACCCTACCTCTAACTTAGCCTCCCCTTTCTGGCCAAGTCACTCAGCATTTCCACCAAATCTTCTTCAAACAGGTTCAGACCACCGCCCTCCAATCCTCCTTCCAGGGGTCCCTTCCATTCTTCTTTTCCTGCCTCTCCCCCAGGCTAGCTTTTGGCCTTTTGTGGGCACATTGTAAACCTAAAGACTAAAAAATCCATTTTTTATTTGATGAAGATTTGAGAAAACAGTCCCTTCTGAGAGAGGGGAGTGAGCCTTTCTTATCCTGTACGACCATCTCCTGAGCAGGGCCCCTAGTAGGTGTTCAGTGACCACTGGCCAATGGCCTGGCCAGGAGAGTGAACAATGACCAGCTAGCTAATGGCTAGAGTGTCCCTTCCTGTGACTGATGTAAACCCCAAGAACCACTTGGACCCAGGGACTAGCCAGGCCAGACAAAGTGTCCAGCCCGATGTAGCAACAGAAACAAAAAGTGGCTTCGGAAGCGAGACATGCCTGGTTTGAACTTTGGCGTCGCCTCTGGCTGTCTGGGTAGATTTTGGCAAGTTGCTTGACCTCTTTGAATCTTCACTTCCTTTCCTATAAAGTGGGGTGAGCCTACAATGAGATGCCAATCCATACCCACTAGGATGGCTATAATAAAAAAGACAGGTACTAACAAGTATTGGCTAGGATGGAGAGACCTGGGAGCCCTTACACACTTTGGTGAGAATCACTTTGGGGGCAACAACTTGGCAAAACAATTTCACAACTGCTCCGAAGTTTAAACATAGAGTTACCACAGGACTCGACAATTCTATTTGTAGCTATACAGTATGCCCAAAGAAATAACAATATACGTACACACAAAAACTTGCACACAAATGTTCATAGCAACATTATTCCTAATTGCCAAAAAATGAAGAGAATTCAAATGCCCATCAACCAACGAACAGAAAAACAAAATGTGGTGTACCCACACAATGGATTAATTATTTGGCATTAAAAGGAATGAAGCACTGATATATATGCTACAACATGGATGAAACTGGAAAACATCTTAAGTGAAAGAAGCCAGCACAGAAAACCACATATTGTATGATTCCATTTATATGAAATGTCCAAAACAGGCAAATCCATAGAGACAGAATAGATTAGTGGTTGCCAGGGGCTGGGAGGAGAGGGGAATGGGAGTGATAAAAATGTTCTTTTTGGGGAGTGATAAAATGTTCTAAAATTAGGTAGTGGTGATGAATGTATAAACCTGTGAATACACTATAATCATTGAATTGTACACTTCAAAACGTGAATTATGTAATACGTGAATTTTATGTCGATAAAGCTGTTTTTTTAAGAAAAATGGGGTGAGCAAGGCCTCCCAACCTACTTCAAAGGGTCCTGGTGAGGGTCTGAGGAGATGTGTGAGCCAGGGTTTTGGGTACAGTGTCAAGCTGCTTACTACAAATAGGAAGGCTGGGGCCCTGGCCCCTCGTACAGATGGAGCCATTTTCAGCTCCCTTGTTCTTCTTCTTTTTTTAAAGATTTTATTTTCATTTCTTTATTTTTGGAGAGAGGGGATGGGAGGGAGAAAGAGAGGGAGAGAAACATGGATGTGAGCGAGAAGCATCGATCGGTTGCCTCTCATCGCACCCCGACTGGGGACTGAACCCGTAATCCAGGCATGTGCCCTGGCTGGGAATCGATCTTTCGCTTTGCGGGATGTCATCCAACCCACTGAGCCACACCGGTCAGGGCTGCCCTCCTTTCTTGCTCTGGCTTTAGACCCCTTGAGGAGAGTTGCTGAGGAATGACACTGCCATCTGGCAAGGACAAGAGGAGATTCTGGGCCTCCAATATGTCACCAGAGCTGAGAAGGCAAGAAGTATTTCCTCAGAGCTGCAGGCCAGGAGGGACCTGACCCTTCCGGGGTGCTCCTTTGTGTCCCAACACTGCCTCTTCCCTCGCCCAGAGGGGCCAGTCTTGCTACTGGAGGAGGGAGGGGCCAGGTAAGCTTCCCGTTGGGGAGTAGCAGAAATTAAGGTGACGGAAGCATCGCTAAGGATGACAGAGTGTATTTTATTTTATTTTACTTTTTTTTTTTATTTTTTATTTTTTTTATTTTTGGGGGGATTAGGCAATGGGTTTATTGAGGGAAAAGGGGAGAAAGTGGGGAAGGGGAGAGGCAGCTCCCAGACCAACTCAAGGGCCCGTAGGAGCAAGGGGAATGGGGAGAAAGGGAATGGGGAAGGGGGACTCCCAGTCCTCCTCGTGGGCCTGGAGGAGTCCCCGACAGAGTGTATTTTAAAGAAAGCCCTTCCACACCTTCAATAAGCCTCAAGTGCTAAAATAATAATGAAGGTGATTACTAATATTTGAGTGAGCATTTACTACCTGCCAGGCATCATACTAAGCATTCACATGTATTGACTTATTTAATCTTCACAAAGATCCTAGCAGGCAGGGACATTGTTAATCCCATTTTATAGATGAGAAGATTGAGGCACAGAGGTTCAAGCAATTTGCCCAGTTACCCAGCTAGAAATGACAGAAGAGAATTTGAACCCTGGCAGTCTGGCTCTACTGCCCATGTGCTTACCTGCTCTGTTAGGCTGTGTAAACCCCACAAACTGCACACAATGGGAGACCAAGGTCATTACTAAGACTTTTAAAGCACCCCTTACCCCTACTAGGGAAGGAGGTCTCAAACTTCATCAAGTGTCAGAGTCATCAGGGAGGCATGTGAAAAATACAGAGTCCTGGGCTCACCACAGGGAAGTGGATTCACCAAGCCCGGATGGCCCAGGAATCTGAATTCGTGACCAGTATCCCAGGCTGTTCAGGACAAACTTGGAGACACTTGACCTCCCTGAATCAAGACCCAGTTTCTGGGCCTGACCAGCTGGATGTGCCCCATGAGGTGGATTCTCCCGGCTCAGTCCACACCTCGCTTACCCCGACCCCGCTGTCCTCACCTAAGTCCCCCCATCTTTAGAGGCCCTGGTCAGGTTCTGTGTTCTCTCCTATGCCCTCCGCAAGAACAGCAGCTCACTCTGGTTTTCCCATCTCTAAACTCCTTTACCCCTCACTGCTTCAGACCTCATTGTAAGCTGCCCGGCGTTCCTACGTCAGTGTCCCACGGCTGTGGTCCTTTTCCGATGAACTAGTTCATCACAAGTGACTTAGATATAGGAGCTTTCTTTTCTATTCCTCACGCATGTCCTCCACAGCTCCCGGTAGGTTAGCATTCGATAAAGACCTGTGAATTTGGTTACAAACCTCATGTGCCAGCACACTCCTATGTCAACGATCAAGCCGGCCAGTATGCACAACAGGCCAGTTCAATGTCTGCTGCCCAAGGGTACAGTCCAAGTGTCTGGATTCTTCCTCCACAGAATCCAGGTGCCTTCTCTATGCTGGGCACCATTCCAGCACTGAGGGTCCAGAAACGGTCCAGAAGATGACCCTCTCTGAGGGCTGACACTCCCAAATAGCTCCTTCTAATGCCGTGTCCTTAAGTGTGACTTTGCCCACCAGCAGACATTGACAATAACTGGGGACATTTTCAGCTGTCACAGCTGGGGTGATGGGGCTACTGGCACCTAGTGGGTAGAGGCCAGGGATGCTGCTAAACATCCTGCACTGCACAGGGCAGCCCCCATCCCCCACCCCCCACCAACAGTTGTGCAGCACCCAGCCCCAAATGTAACAGCTGCAAGGTTGAGAAAGCTGCTCTAACAGAATATGTTAAGATCTACAGTGTAGCAACAACCAGTGACCATGACAGTGATGGGAACCCGAAGGAAGGAATGCGTAATGCCCAGGGAATAGGGTCTTGTTGAACAAGGATTCAAAAAGGAGATGCTGAACTGATTGATGGATGATGGAAGGGAAGGGTTTTCCCTCCAGAGGCAGGCGAGGAAAGAGGAGGTGCTCCTGGCTGGGAGGCATGAGAGTGCTTGGCAGGTTTGGTAGCTATTGCTGGGTACCATGTGTCCAGAGGGCCTGGTGCTTGTTCTTTTCATTCATTCAACACGTCTGCTGTCATCTTATTTTCATTGCTCATTTGATCAACAAACTGTGTCGCCAAGCAGAGTGGCCTGGTCTCCTCTGGCTCTGGCTGAATCATCCCCAATTTCGAACTGGTGATGTCTGAACAGATGAGCTTTACTTTGAGGGTCATGTACAGCATTGAGCTGAATGTGATCATTTAGCTGCACAGAGAGGTGAGGCCCCCGCCCCCATCCCCACCCTGAGCCTTAAAGATTTTCAGAGGCACCTTTGGAAAAGGCTACCACACTGGGCGTGCCATCTTCCTTCCCAGAACTCTAAAACGGGGGTCAGCAGCCAATGCAAACCTGAGGGAAGTGGGTTTTGAAGAATGACTGTGCCACTCAAAGTTAGATAGGAATGAAAACACATTACAGAGTAATTCTGAGAAAAGAAGTAATTCTGGCAATGTTTGTCTCTCGAAATAAAAACGACCAACCCTTGATGGCCCTGTTGTTTATTTTAAATAACTGTTTTCCTGGATGAGCTCAGTCTTCGCTCAGATCCTCTTAGATCCTCTTTACGTGTCTCTTCCGCTCGCTCTGGCCCCTCCACGTCTGTCATATTGAGCATCCGTGTCTGAGTTGTGTGTGCGGGCTTCTCTTTTTATGTCTCCTTTTCTGTTTCTTTGAAGATGGGTCTGTTGCTCACATGTTCTGTCTCTCTCTCTCTCTGCTTTGATTTCTTCCCCCTTATTTCTAGCTACCTGTTTCTGACTCTGTTTCTCTCCCCTTCCCCCATTCCTTGAACCTCATCCCTACCCCAGCCTGCCTTCATTAACTGGCCACAATATGTAACTGTGTCTTTCCCAGATAGACTTACATACTCCCCATTCTTGATTTTTAAAAGCAAATGGCTGAAACATTTTTTATTTCTCTACCCCTTCAGTTCCCTGAATGAAGCTGCATTTTATTTTTATCTTCCTCCGTTGATTTATTTTTTCATTGTGTGGGACCTATCCTTGAAAGAAAACAGATATGTTCTCCACCCTCATTTTACTGCATTTCAGAGAGGAGCTGGCCCAGGAGGTGTGCAGGGCACCGTGGCGGTTGGCGCTGCCAGAGGCTGCGGGGTGCTCGGGCCTGGGTTATCACAGTGCTCTGCCTTCGAGGACTTTTCTTGGTTGATCTGATTGCAGCAGAGCCAACACCTGCTCTGGGTTTAACATGCGGCTTCAGTGGAATATCTATAGATTCCTTATTCATCACCGCGGATTCCCCGGCCTTCTGTGCTGCCCGTAGGGGCTGGAGAGAACCAGAAAATGATTGAAGACCAGTCTCAGGGAGCAAATCTTTTACATCTTAAAAGGAGAGCGAGTTTCAGCCTGGGAGGGACATTAAAGCAGATCCAGGAGCTCGTCAAAACTGCACTTTCCTGATTTTTGCTTGAGGCTTTGCTGTGCAGGATGTATTGTAGCTTGGTTAACACATCCAGTATCTCAATCTCTTGCTGGAGTTGACTCTCCATTTTTTGCGCTGGCCTTCTCTCATCTTGCCACTCTTGTCCCCTATCAAGGGTCATTATAAGTAGAGTTACAAGACCTGGAACATCAGGGATAAAAGGGTCTAATCAAATTTGCTTCTTTTGACAGAGGAGCAGGTGAATCTCAGAGGAAATGATTTGCCCAGAAAGCACAAGGCTACCTAGTGGGGATGTCCGCCATCCGCCTCCAGGCCTGCCTGTGGATCTGTTAAAAGTAATGCTACCTGGCTGGGGTCTGTGGACTAGACCCTCATCTCTGCTGACAGCTCTAGGACCTGGGGCACAAAACCAGCCTGGCAGCCCTCAGGGACCATCCCAAGGGACACAGGACACTCATCCCCTAGATCACCAATGAGCCCCTGCCAGAGTGAAAGGAAAGGAGGAGGAGAAGCTAGTGAAGCAATTACACCTGTGTCTACATTAAGTCTCACTGAATTCAGCATCATTTATTGGCCAACTAGTGTAAGCCAGGCCCTTTGCTAGAACTGGGGGGTATAGCATGAAGTTTAGAGCCTTAAAGTTTAATGATGAGGTATATATAGTGACAAAGGGGCAGAGAACCAATTCCTCCTCACAACTCAGCCTGGGGGGTGGTCCAGGAAGGCTTCCTGGAGGAGGTGATATCACAAGAAATAACTAGATTAATTTTCCATTATACTCTTTCTTGTAAGCTCCCAATCAGGAGCCTCTGAAGAATACCATGGAAATAAGAGGCATTTTAATATATTAGCAATTCAAATCAAAGTGCTTAGCATTTCCATCTCAGCCTCTACACTCACTCACCAGCTGTGTGACTCCAGGCAAGTCACAAGACCTCCTGAGTCTCCCAGGCATGCTCATGGGCTGGGGTGAGCGACCAGCAAGATGTGATCTGGGAATGCATTTTGCACATTTTGAAGTGCTCTGACATTGTGGCCCATTATAAGCCCTTAGGGTTCCATTTAAATCCTCTGACAATAGAGTGCAGCCGAAATCAAAGCCATACCCTCTCTTGCAAGGGTGCAGAGAAACTGGGGCCTCAGACTCTATGGCCTCACTCTCCCTGAGCCTGTGTGGGCTTCAGTTTCCTCACCTGAGAAATGGGAGTGTTGGCCTGGTTCCTTCTGGCACCAATGCCACACAGGCTTGTGATTGTGGGACAGACAGCAGCCAAGAGGCAGAGGCTGGGGTCCTCGGATGGCCAGCGCTCTGTCAGTGTAGGCACCACCTTTGCCTGGACCCAGGCAGGGGCCTGCACTCCTCCGACCCAGCAGCCACCTCAAGCTCTGGGGCACCACCAGCAAAGCAGGGGCCCTGCCCCATTTAAGAACCCACGTGCTGGAAATGAGCTCCATCCCCAAAAAGAGGGAGCTGAGCGAAAAAAAGACCTGCCGTCTTCCTCAAATAAAAACAGAAGCAGATGGCTGGGAGGGTTTCCATGGTTAATTAAACATGCTTTAGTCTCTAAGTTAATTATAAAATGATTCCTGCAGGGGGAAGCTCTGCTTTGCATGGAGTGGGTTCAAGTAAATACCCCAGGGAGGCTGCAGGGCCCCCTTTGCATGCCTCCCCAGCATGAATAAAGATCCTACAGTCCAGGCCTCAGAGGCAGCAAAGGCCACCCACTTGGGGTAAGGGGCTTGGGGGTAGACAGGGGCCACTCACTTCCCCAGGCACCTGTAAGGAGGGAGCTACCACAGAGCAGGTCTGAGACGCCATAATTTCTCTTCTGAGAATTTCTCCTATGAAAATTATCAGAAACCCAGATAAAGATTTCCTGGACAAGAATATTCACTGCAGCTTCATTTATACTCATGAAAAATAGGAAACTGCCTGCAAATAGGGAATGGCTAAATAAATTCTGGTACAAGCAGACAATGAAATATTATATAGTCATTAAAATGGTGTTTTGGAAGAACAGCTAATGACATGGGGAAATGCTCTGGTTGTATAAAGTAGAAAAAGGAAGAAGCAAAATTGTATGGAAAATACAACTAATTTTATAAATAGTTGTGCACAGAAAAGGGCACATTCAATGTTAATAATGGTTATTTTTGAAAGGTAAGATTCTGGGGGATTTTATTTCTTTCTATGTACCTTTCTGTATTTTTAAAAATCCTTTGCAATGAACATGTATTTCTCTCATAAGCAGGAAAATAATAAGGAAAAGACCTGAAATGCCAGAATCCCTCATAATGGATTTCTGAGTAAGCCTGAACAATTTTTTTATACCTTCTTTGAAATAAATTAACTTGACTAAAATATGAATTTCTGGGATTGATAAAGGTAGGCAGTAGCTTACTCTCTAGAATTCTGGAGTTAAGGTGCTTACAAAGGGAAGTATGGAACATGTTAAATGTCCATTCCCACTGGTGCCATGTGACATGGCATCATGCTCTGTCAGCTATGACGAGTGTACAGGGCTCTGGGAGAGAGGAGGTAGGTCTGAGTTCCTGGGACCACTTAATCTGAGAACTCAATGAGACCTTAATGCTAATGAGACATGTGAGGACACCGCCAGGTCTTCCAAGGTCGCAGAAACCCTCAGCCTGGGGAAACTAAAAGATGACAAGGTCGATGGTGAAATCCCAGTGTGGTCAGGGCCACAGAACTGGACTCTCCTTGGTCTCTGGAACCTCCATGGAGTCCCCAGAATCGTGTAGGGACAGTAGTAGACAGGCTAACCTGTAGGAGTTCAGAAGGCATGATTGACCTCCCACGACATATAAGCTACCAGTGTGGGAGAGTTTGTCCCCTCAGCCTCAGGCCTCTCTCTGAGTTTCAGTGCCAGACTTGCTGTTCAGCCATCAAACCAGGAAGAATGAGATTACATAAACCCTAAATATAAAGAGAACAAGGAACTCCAACTTTGCCTAACCCACCCGTCACCAAAGGAGGCAAAGAAATGGAGCTGTTCGTGAGAGTTATCAGCTATAATGGGAGACACTCTCTAGGAGGATGGAAGGGGGGAGGGGCGCAGGCCACACTGAAGTGGCAGCCTTAGTATCTGTTGCTTCCATGCAGAGTTCACAGAGGGGAAGGAGGAGGATGGGGGAAAAGGTTCGGAGATTAAGTAGCATAACTGGTAGGTACAAAATAGACAAGGGGAAGTTAAGAATAGTATAGGAAATGGAGAAGCCAAAGAGCTTACAGGCACGATCCATGGACATAAACTAAAGGAGGGGTGATTGCTGGAGGAAAGGGGGGAAAATTGGGACAACTGTAATAGCATAATCAATAAAATACACTTAAAAAAAGAAAATCTCCTTTCAAGCTTTTGCTCCAGAAAGAAAAGCAATGATTAAAGGTATCTTACGTCTCTCACCACAACCCCAGCATGACACGGACTTGGCCCTATCACCAAAACTTTTCAAAGTCATTCATTTTCTTGTAGAAGACCATCTTAATTTTATAATAGAATTTTAAAAATATTTATGACTCATGTTTTCTTGGAATATAGCCAGCTTTCTTGAGATGGATCTGCTATTAAAGTGCAGGATGTCTGTCTCCAACTTCATGGTGACAAATTGTTCTTTCAACAAGCAGATCATGACTTGAACATAGAAATGTGTCCCAGGCTCAATGGTCTTTGGCTTTTGAACCTTTTGAACCATTACCACCAACATACATTGATTTCTGAGATTCCTAAATTGATTTTCCTCCACCAAATTTGGACTTTGGTACTTCCACTGGCAAACATATTGAGATATCACTAGCCACCAGCCAACAGTCGCATTCTTGAGACATTGCTATCCCATTTAGCCTGTACCTTGCGACGTGTGGGGGCAATTGTTTGAATACATTGTTGTGTTTATTAATGTTAAAAAATGAGCAAAAACAGGAAGATAAAAGTGCAGGGATTATTAATAAGAAATGAAAGATTTTACAAACTTAATACAATTGAAACTAAGATGTTCATTGGTCTTGAGCCAGTTGATCAGATTCAGTCACAAGGTAAAGAAAACAAATGAGTCTTAGAAATAGATTGTCACTGTTTGTGGCAAAATATAATTGAGGAACTGATTATTCTCTTTGGCTCTCTGAGCCTAGAACCCACCCTAAAACATACAATAATCATTAGCTGGTGCTTTAAATATATTAAATAACTTAATTCACACAAGAGCCCTATGAGGTAGTTACTATAATCATTCCCATTTTCAAAAACTTGAGGTACAGAAAGGTCTCAGTCCTACACCAAGAAGCGGCAGATTTATGCTCATGCTACCAGGGTCATTATCCACATCCTGAACCACTGGGCACATGCCTCTTGTATGGTGTAAGATCATCAGCTTTGATACATTTGATAGTTGTAGACATTTTCAGCAACTCATTACATGTAAGAAAATAAGGTCAAGTTCTACTGGGACAGGGCGTCCTGGAGGGAACATCCTCCTTTGCTGCTCTTACCTTTCATGAGTGCGCTGTGCTTAGCTTTCAGACTCACATTACGGCAGCATACACACAAAAACTCCTTTATAAGAAGAAGCCCATGCATTTAAAAAAAAAGTGTTAAGCCTTGGGAAGGGGCTGTTGAATGCAGGATGCCTACATGGGGTGAATGATTTCTTTGTTACTGGGAACATTACCTGTAGCCTGGGGTGTGGCTGTCACATGAAGCTGGTCCGCGTTTAGGTGCAGGGAAACTGAGGTCTGCCTGGGAGGAAGAAAAAGATAGAGGACACACCTGCCCGGCGGGTCTGAGCTCACACCTCATTCAAAGTGAGGAGGTGAGCACTTCTTCAGGGTAAGTCCTCGAAGCCCTTACATTTGGAAACCAGATTTTCTGGGAGTAAACATCCACGTGAGCCCCGTCTGGATAACCTGGTACCAAGTTATATCCTTTTATGGGTCACAAACCCCCTTGAGAAGCTGCAGATACTCCAGGAAAAAAAAATTCACGTGAACATATACCCATACAATTTAACATACATAATTCATCCAAGAACACGCCCCCTCCCCCCAAATCCATGACCCCTCCCCGGATTAAAGAGTGCCTGTAGAGCGTAGGGGCACTTGGGATGTAAGCCAGAAGGCTAAAGGAGCAGAGCGACCTGGGTCATGTGACATGTCCTCTGGTCGAACGCCAGGTCCAGAAGGTTACAAAAGGTCTCTTCTGTGCGTCTCAGAGCCCCTCGCAAGCTGTTCTCATTCACACTCTCAGCGTCTCTGCGAGAGGCATGGGGCGGCGACCTCATTCCTCCATGGCCGTTCAGGAAAGGGAAGAGCTGGAAGTCTTGTCCATCTGTCCATCCTGGGGCCTGCCCTATTTGCCTGTCCACACACCTTGCCCCTCAAGCTGTGCAGACACCCCTATTCCATCTGCCTTCATTCCTCATGTGGGAGATGGTACAGGCAAGTGGGGGTGTCTGCGAAGGGGCTGCTGCAGGGGACAGTGCAGTACATGGTCCAGGGAAGAGTCTGGAGGCCTTGAGTAGCTGGAGGAGGAGGCCGAGCTGCTTAGAGCAAGCACCCGGAGTTCTTCAGGGAGAGAGTGGCGCTGCAGGAAGCTCCGCAGTAGCACAATGATCTGTGGGTGGGGGATCTAATGGAGGCTGTCAGCAGTATGTGTGTGACCTGTGGGGAACGCATGGAGGCGGGACTGGGGTCAGGGCTAGGATGGGAGCCGCAGCGTCCACAGTCAGAGCAATGTGGCCAGGGAGTGTTCCACTGAACGCCTGAATGGGGCTGTCCTGAAGTGGCATCTGTTCTTGCCTGAAGAAGAGACATGGAAGAAAGAGTTCACATGCTACAGATGATGCCCAAGGCCCCTGGAGAAGAACAAGAGCTTCTGGTGACTACTAAGCAGCCGACTTCCCAAGGTGTTTCCAGATCCTAGTTTCTGGCCCCGTGCTCCTGATCTGACTTTCCAGGAAAGCACCCCTCCCCAAGGGCTGGGTTTGCCCCTCAGCCAATGCTTTCTCCATCATGTCCTGAGGGTCCAAGATTTGTCACCCTGAGCACACGTTGCTTGAACGAGTGGCTGCCATGTGGGTGGAGATGATGAGGAAAGGCCGAGGGCAGGGGTTGGTGATACCTTAATTGCAAACAGGCCTGCATACCGGTGTCCGTGTCTGAGCTGGGGAAGCAGGGGTGGGTGGGAGGTGTTGCTGAGGGCTGCTGCAAGTTTGCACAGGGGCCCCCAAAGCCAACCTGCCATCTGCTCACCCTTGGCTCACTAGATCTTTAGCATGCAAGGACGCCCTGCTCCAGGGAACCCTGCAGAGCCAAGGCTATTGGGGCAGCATCTGCACGCCCACGGCTAGGGAGCACCAGGTGCAATGTTCTCATGGAGATGCCAGGGGCCCACTCCAGTTCTGTGTAAAGCCCTCAGAGGGGCAGGCGCTTGCTCAAGGTCACCGAGATCACTGAAGCAGCATGGACCACTGGAAAAGCACGGGCAAGGGCAAACAGAGTGGGCTTGAGTCCTGGCTCCACCACCCACCCGCTCGGCAGCCTTGATCAAGTGACTTGACCTCCCCGAGTCCCAGATGCCTCACACGCACATAAGGGAGGAAAGTGGCATCCGCAGCAAATGGGAGGGCACACCTAGAAGAGCCCATCTTCTCCCCTGCAGATGCTGGGTCTGGGTCCGCAGGTGGTGGCAGGTCTCTGAGAGTCCCACCAGCCTCCATTCTCTCACCCACCCCCTCGCGGAGTTTCCTGCTCTTGCTTTGTGTATTGGTTACCTATTGCCCTATTGCTGCACTTTAAAAAATTACCCCAAACTTAGGAACTTAAGACAACCGTAGAGGAAAAACACACTCCCATGTTTCTCCTTTGCTCTTACCTTACTACTTCCCTTCCCTTCTGGCCACCAAATGTGAGCCCCCACCCACCCACTTATATATCAAGTAATTCTCCAAAACCAGCTGGGTGTCCTACCACTTAACTCAATTCTGACACTATCCACCTGGAGACAGCATCAGATCCCACAGGTTGAAAACTCAGCCCCACAAGACTGCCTCCACATCCAGATGCCAACTGGGAGTCCCAGGTTGTCGCCTGCACTTCTGACCAACTGCCTATAATCGAGGTTCCCACAAACCCCTTCCTGAGCTCCACAATTTTCCAGAATTGCTCCCAGAGCTCAGGGAGGCACTTACATTTATTAGTGTATTACATAATAAAAGATATAAAAGACACAGAGGAACAACCAGATGAATCAATGTATAGGAGGAGAACCTGAAGGGTCCGGAGCTCAAGAGTTTCTGTTCCCATGGACTTGGGGTGCACCACCCTATTGGCACATTAATGTATTCACCTAACTGGATGCTCTCCAAACCCCATATTTTGGGGATTTTTATGAAGTCTTCATCACGTACACACAGCCAATCACTAACTCAATCTTCAGCCCCTCTCCCCTTCCCAGAGGATGGGGGCGGGGCCTAAAATTTCAAACTTCTAATCATGGCTTGGTCTTTCTGGTGACCAGCCTAAAACTATTCAGGAGTCCACCAAGAGTCACCTCATTTGAACAACAGACATTCCTATCGTGCAGGAAATTCCAAGGGATTTAGAGCTCTGTGTCAGGAACTAGGGACAAAGACCAAATATTAGAATAAAAGGTGTTCCTAGTGTTCTTATCACTTAGAAAACTACGAGAGTTATAGGAAACTTAGAGTTCTGTACCAGGAACTGGGGGCAGAGATCAATGTATGTTTTTTCTATGATTTCATAACAACAAACATTTATTATTTTACAACTTCTGTGAATGATAAGTTCAGAAGCAGCTTGGCTGGGGTTCTGGTTCAGGGTCTCTAATGAGGTTGCAGACAAAGCATTGGCCAGGGCTGCAGTCATCTGAAGGCTTGACTGGGGCGGTGGGATCCGCTTCCATGATGGCTTGTTCACATGGCTATGGGCCAAAGGCCTCGCTTCTTTGCTAGCTATTTGCAGGAGGCCTCCATTTTTCACCAGGTGAGAGTTCCAGTCCATCCCTCCATTGGGTTTTCTGAGTGTCCTCACAACCTGGCAGCTGGCTTTCCCCCACTGTGAATAATTCCAGAAAGAGAAGACAGCCACAGTGCCTTTTATGACCTAGTCTCAGAAGTCAAATATGTTATTTCTACTTATTTTGTGCATTAGAAAGAAGTCACTAAGCATACCCACACTCAGAGGGAGGAACATCAGGCTCTGCGTCTTCAGGATAGAGTATCAAAGAATTTACGTACATATGTAAGATTATCACACCTGAAACAAACTTCCCTCCCAATGCCTTTTGGTTTTTCCTACAGAGACCAGAAACAAATTAGGGAGAGACCACTAGCAAGTGGGAAGCTCCTCAGCACCTGGAGGGCTTGGCTGAATGAGGACAAGATATCCGTACACCTGAGGACATCTGGGAGATCTCTGATGATCTTCAGCAAGTGTTCTCTCGAGCACACAAGTGGAGGCACCACCCCTGCCACCCTACCTGTCCCTTCCTGATTTCCTGAGTTGGGCTGGGAGGGAAAAGTTGTTACATGAGCAGCCAGACCCACAAGACCCAGCCAAGTTTCAGGGACAATTGTTAAAATTTGGGACATAGCTGAGGCAGAGCCAGTCAGGGATTTACACCTGAAATTGGGGAGAATCCCTACACCCATTAGGGTCCCTCTTTGCCAGTATTTCCCATCATCCTTGGTGGTGAGAATCACTTGGGTTACCTGCTTAATAGGTAGGTTCCTGGGCCCTAGCTCTCACCTACGGCATCAGAATGTTCACAGCAGAGGACTAGTAATCTAAACAGTTGGCAAGTGCCCTCCGGTGACTCATCACCAGGGACACTGGGGAAAGAGGACAATCTGATGAGTGGCCACAGCTAGCTTCAATAACTGAAGCCATATAATGGGAATCACCAGGATTCCCACAATTGCCTAAAGGCCAGCCTGGAATGAATGTCTTCTTGGGTTCTTTTTAGCTCTGGACCTGAGCAAAGAAGAGGTGAGATTTTCGCAACTGGAATCAGTGAACTCCTTGGAGAAGATAGTTGTTAAGGCAGATAAAGCAGCCATGCCTGTCTTTCCCTTAGGTGCTGGGTCTCATCGAAGGAGTTGATGTCATGGGGCCCCCCAGGGCTGCCCACCCACTGAGCAGCTTTGGCAGGAAAAAAAAAACAAAATGTGTCAGCTGGGTTTGGCAGCTTTCCCATCACCCACTCAGGATGGCTCTGACCAGAAATAAAGTCTGCCTTCTTCCTCCAGAGGATGGGCTCTCTTGCTGCTCTGTGAGTCAGCCACACACGTGCAAACCAAGAATATGCTGGGTGGACAGAGGGAGGAAAGGTGAGAAGGGAACCCACACCAGGCTGTGGGGCAAACTAGGACCCTTGGGCAAAATCCAATCTCCTGCTTGTTTTTGTAAATAAAGTGTTATTGAAACAGAGCCACATCCATTATTTGCATATTGTCTATGGCTGTTTTGTGATACAAGAGAGTTGCATAGTAAGGACAGAGGCCACATGCCTGGCATAATCTAAAGTGCTCACTATCTGACTTTTTATAGAAAAGTTTGCCAACCCTCCAGCATGGGGAGGAAAGGGAACTGAAGAGACCTGTGAAGCCACAGCTGGCGCGATCCTGGGTCCCTGAGAAACTGCCTGGAGCAGTTTTCCTACTGGCCTGGGGCTGTTTATATAAGAATGAAATAAACATCAGCAATCTTTAAGCTGCTGTATGTCAAGGCCTCTTCATTATAGTAGCTTGGCTTCAGCTACATTCTAAATCCTGGTTCCAGCACTTCCTGGCTGTTAGATAGCCTCTCTGAGCCTCAGTTTCCCCATCTGTAAAATATGAATAATAGTATCAACCTTATGGGTTATTGGAAGAATTAAATAAAATATAAAACCCTGGCTCAGAGAGGGGTTCAAGAAATCTTAGTTCTCTTACTTGCTACCCCCTTTGGGTGTCCATGCTTTGAGAGAGAACATCATTTCTTCCCCTCAAGAACTCCACCTGCTCAAGAAAAGCAGATCACAGTCTGACATGCCAGAGGAAGCTGCTAAAACCTCTAGATGCTTGTTTTGCTCTTAAACCCAAACACCTCTGTTTCCCCACTTGCACCCCTGCTGCAAATGAACACAGTTTTCTTCCTATTTGGAGGCTGGCACAGCTGTTTACTTGCAGAAGTGTACTCCTCAACTCCAATGAGCCGATCTTAGAGCTATTTTAAAATAATAATCTCTCCGGGTGGGGAATCCTCTGGCTGGGCTGGAGGTTGAGGAAACTGGCTTAAGTGGCCACCCGTGGCTGGGAAGGGCTGAACACAAGCACTTCATACCGAGGTCAGTAATTACAGGGTTTCTACTTGGCTTCATTTAGTGCCAGCTGTGGAGTGGGGCTGCCTTTTCCACCTACTGGCAAAGAGTAGGTCGATTAGTTCAAAAGCATGTTTTGATCATCTGCTGAATATTGAATTCTGTGCTAAGCAGCTGGGGAGGAAGGAAGAAAGTGGAGTGGACACAATAACAAATGGACCAAGAAATGCCACCAGCAGCAGCACCCCGTAGGGCCCAGCCATCAGCCTGGGAGTAACCACATCTGAAGGTTCAGGGCTGCCAGGGAACCTGCACTGAAGCCCTTACCACAGCTGGCGGGTCGCCCCGTCCCTTGGGCAGCCGTTACATATACAGATTCCCAGCTCTGCCCAGGCCCACTGAAGCAGATTTCCTAGGGTGGCAACCCCAGGACTCCGTATTTTCAGCACGCTCCTTGAATGATTCTAGGGGGTACATGCCTGGCATTGGTCTGAGGACAGATTTTGAGCAAACATAACTCTACGTCATACGAGGAAGGACTGTAAGGCCCAAAATTCTGGGTTCATATTCTAGGTCCAAGGCACAAAAAAAATCTAAGCATAAAAGAAAAAATTGATAAGCTGAACAGTATAAAGATAAAAAATTTCTGTTCTTCAAGAGATACTATCATGAAAATGCGGAGACAAGCCACAGACTTATAGAAAATACTTGCAAATCATACATCTGATAAAGGGCTGGTATCCAGAATATAAAAAGAGCTTTTAGAACTCAATAACAAACCAATCCAACCCAACAAACAATGAATTCTTTTTAATGGACAAAAATTCACCAAAGAAGAGGTACAAGTGGCAAATGAGAAGATGCTCAACGTTAGGGAAATATAAGTTAAAACCACAAGATCCCACCAGACACCTATTAGAATGGCTTAAATCAAACCCTGGGTCTACTGATTGCTGTTTGTAGAAGCTCTGGCAAAGTGCTTGCCCACCCCGTGCTTTAGATTAAGACAGTCTTAAGATAGGGATAATGCCCATTCTGGGGGGTTGTCAAAATTTTATGAAATAATCAAGTCTGGCTTAAAGTAGATCCTAAGGGCATTTAGTTCCCTTCCTTGGCCCCACTTTTTCTTCTCATACAAGGGACCTGGTTCATTTGCTCAGTTTCTAACTCTTAATTTAGATTCAGTCTCAAGCCTAATCATCTCGCTCCATTTGATAGGAAAAGAGGCTGCCTTAGGTAGGCCCGTGGTGGCTGGGAGGAGGGAGAGCGAAGGAAAACATGGTGTCTTACTCTCATTTGTTCATCTCTTCAGCCCAGTTTCCTGAGCACCCGATGCCTTCAGGTGCCCTACTAGGATCTTCATGAAGGAGGTGGCTCCAGGAGCTCCAGGAGCTTATGTTCCTGTGGCAGACACAGAAGCATTCTGTTCGCCAGTCCTCTCACCGTCGCAAGGAACAGAAGCCCAGTTCACAGCAGCCTCGGGACGCGTGCGGCCTGGGTTGCTGGCAAGGCTCCTGGTGCCCAGAGCTGAGGAAAAGCGACAGGACCGAAACCTCAGGAGCTCACACTAGAGGATCAAATACTCAAGACAGTCCCCAGCTGTGTCTCATCTCTGCTGTTTCCCCTTCCTTTACTCGGGCCTGGTTCTCTCGCAAAGCAGATCTGCATTCTCTACAGGCCAGGGGCTCGGCCCTGGCAACACCTTTGCTGAGCCCTCGCATCTCCCAGAGGAAAATTCTGATCGGCCCTGATTGAGTCACAAGCCCATCTTCCGGACCAATCACTTTTGCCAAGACAGGTAGTCATGTGCTCTCTGCACTTGCGTTCCCCAGAAAGCAAAGCCGGAGAGTACTTGCATACAGGTAGTTAATTTGGAAGGTGACTGCAGGAAGCAAGAGAGAGGAGGGGAACAGTGACTTACCGAGCTCGTTAGCCCCGGAGGCCAAGTGGAGAAGACCACAGGATTGACCCCTGAAGGACAGAGGCTGGAGCACTTCTCCCCCATTCTTGTCCCCAAGTGGCTGAGCGTTGACCCTTCCAGGCTGCCCCCATGCAGGGGCTGAGCCAGCTTCCACGGCTTCAAGGCTTCAGGGCCAGGGCAGCCACTGGAGATGGAACCGTCCAACACGGTGCAGCTGAATCTGAAGTGGGCCAAAGGATGAGAAGCAAGGCTCATGGCATGTGCCTGGTGGCTAGGAGTGGAAAGTCTGATCAATGAGGAAGGGATGGGAAGACTTGGGGGGCAAAGCCAATCAGTTTCCCCCACAATCTAGCACACCTCTCCACCAAAAGTTACAATACAACAAATAAGATGATAGTACAAAGTGCCTGAGAGGGAGGAGAGAAATATTGATGCGAGAGAAACACTAATTGGTCACCTCGTATGTGCCCTGACTGGGGACTGAGCCTGCAACCCAGGCATGTGCCCTGATGAGGAATCGAACCCATGACCTTTCAGTTTATGGGACAATGCTCCAACCAACTGAGCTACACTGGCCAAGGTGCAGAGATTGCTTTTACAGAGATACTGCCCAGGCCACGGTCAGCGGAACCCAGATCACATTGAGACCCTCTTCTCAACTGCTCCCCCTCTCCTCCCACCTCCCCTCCAGCAGCTGCCTTACTACTGTCTTCTCACCTTCAGCTGTCCCAGCTCCTAGACCCAGAGCAGTGATGACAGACAATCCATCTTGCACCTGCTCTTCCCATCTTGTACAGGGTAATAAAAAGAAACATAACCCAGCCAGATATTGAATTTTTTTTTTTTTTTTTTTTTTTTTTTGCTAGTGCCTCCTGGGAGGGGAGGTGAGAGTCTCTGGCATTACTGGGAGAAGAGAAGTAGACACAGAATTATTATGAAGCAGGATCCAGCTCTTACTTCAGCCTGACTCAGAAGTCCAGGGTGAGCCATGTCTGTGTGGCTTGAATCCAAGCACATAGTAGGGGACTTAAAAGGATGGCATCTAGGTTCCACCCTTCTGGGCTCCAGAATCTTGGCTCCCAAAGTCAGGTGGGGCCCACCTAGAATTATTCATGAACTTGGATTTCATGAAAAATACCAAGAACTGGTATTTCAAAGGACTGAAACTTTCCGGGCTTAGGATGAAGGGTCAATATAATTAATTACGCAGAAAATATATTTTTTAATATGCTTTATTGATTATGCTGTAACAGTTGTCCCAATTTCTTTTCCTTTTGTTCCCCTCCACCCAGTGACATCCTCCCTCCAGGTGTCTCCCCCCTTACTCCATGCCTATTGATTGTGAATATAGTTCTTCTCAACATCTTCCTGTCTACTCCACTCCCTCCTACTATGCTTCTTAATTCCTGTACCATCTCCTTCCCTTTCCCCTCTTCCCCCTCCCCCCTGACCTCCTCCTATAATGTTCCCCATATCTCTCGTTGCCTACTTAGTTTGCCTTTGTTTCGATTCCCTAGCTTCTGTTGTTGGTCGCTGTGATACAGTTTTCATTTTGATGTTCATAGTTTTGATCCTCTTTCTCCTTAACAAGTCCCTTTAACATCTCATAAGACAGTGGTTTGGATCTGATGAACTCCTTTGGTTTTACTTTGTCCTGGAAGCATTTTCTCTGCCCTTCTATTCTGAATGACAGCTTCACTGGATAGAGTAATCATGGTTGTAGGTTTTTGCTTTTCATTACTTTGAATATTTCTTGCCAGTCCCTTCTTGCCTTACTGGGACCCCTTTGTACATAATTCTCTTCTTCTCTCTTGCTGCTTTTAAGATTCTCTCTTTATCCTTAATTTTTGACATTTTGATTATAATGTGTCTTGGTGTGGTTCTCCCTGGGTCCAGTGTTTTTGGAACTCTGTGCTTCCTGGACCTGTAAGTCTATTTCCTTCCCCAAGTTAGGGAAGTTCTGCTTCACTGTATTTTCACATAATTTTTCAATTTCTAGTTCTCTTCTTCACCTTCTGGCAACCCTATGATTTCGATGTTGGCCCGCTTATAGCTGTCCCATAGGTTTCTGAGCCTCTCCCCATTTTCCTCACTTTTTGTTTCCTCTTTCTGCACTGGTTGACTGTTTGTTCCTTCCTGATGTTCCGATTTGTTGATTTGATCCCTGGTTTTCCTTCCCTCACCACTAGTTTCGTATGTGTGTTTGTTCATTTCAGCAGGACTAGCCTTCATTCCTTCCCCGTCTTGTTTAAGATCTGCTGTTAGGTCTGTAAACATTTTTATAACCAAAGCTCTGAACTGTGCCTCAGAAAGATTTCCTATCTGCTGCTTTGTTAGATTATATATTTGCTGTCTGGTCAGCTGCCTCTTTGGGATCTCTATCATGATCTGTGCCATCCTGACAGTTTTGTGTTTACCTTTGCTTCCTGGGTGGGGCTGTCACACCTCCTACGTTATAGGGGGCAGAGCCCCATGCACTCGTCACAACCGGGTGACCCTTCTCACCATGATGTGGCATTTTCTGTGGGGGTGGGGGTCCAAGATGGATATCTGCCATTCACTCTCCACTGCGAGACCGGGTGCCTCCTCCTCAGTCCCCACCCTCCCTGGGCCTTACAGTCCAAGGTAATGGGGGTCTGCCTTCCCCAGCATTGGAATTGCAAGCTGACAGGTCTGGTCTGAAGCTAGGGGTGCTCCCCAGGTGCTTCTCGCCTTCCCTTATATACAGGTATCTGTGCTTACCGCTGTCCCACCACTGTTGCTGCTGCTGCCACCGCCAGCACAGCCCTGACCTCTTCATCCCTGCTTCACCCCTCCTACCCATCCAGATGAGCACCACTTATTTATAACTTCATACATTCGACTTCCATTTATTTTCTGGAACTTCTGGTTGTTTCTGGTTTTGTGATAGTTGTATTTCTTCTTAGTTGTGGAGGGAGATGGAGCGTGTCAGTCTAGGCCTCCATCTTGGCCAGAAGTCTCCTGCAGAAAATAGTTTGATTGCCATTATTGGCCAATATTTACACAGCATCCCCTGTGTTCCAGGCCCTCTTCTGGGGGCTTATTTAATCATCACAACCTTATGACACATAAGATTATTATCTCCACTTTACAGATGAGGAAACTAAGCTCCAACAAGGTTAAGTAGATTGCCTGAAGATGGTATGGCTCATCTCCAGTATCCCACGCTGTCTTGCAAGCATAATGAACAACTATAGCAGCTAGTAAGAAAGCCAGGGTCAGGATTCTGATGGAAATAGAATTTGTTCTTTATTTTGTGGACCTTGGGCCTCCTCTTGGGGACCCATGCTGTTTTCACAGTATAGGAAATTGGGGGCTTGGCATTGTCCCCAGTCCTTTGTTGCTACTTGCAGGTTGTCCCATCCTCTGTCTGCAGCTGCTCAAAGTTCACCAGAGCACAGGCCCTAAGTAACAACGTTCCAGAGAGGCTCGTGCCAACTTGGTGCCCTATAGTCTGCAGAAAGCCAGCTCCCATGGATGGGGGCCAGTGGCGTTCTTCTTGGAGCATCACTCAGCTCTTCAACCTGGGTGCCCCGTGATGGCCCTGTCCATGTGAGACCATGTGCCCATCCTCCCTTCAGCAGTAAGTGAGCATGGGAGGGGACTGACCTGCTTCTTTGGGCAGCAAGAGAAACTTCCTGATCAAAATAGATCCTCCCCTGGACAGAAATGTAAATGTCTCAACCTTCCCTGAGTTGCATCATTAATCATCCCACAGCTTCAACAGCCCGGGGAATGTTCCTATTTAACCTCCTGCCTTAACCAAGACCTGGTGGGGAGTGCCGTCGGTCTGAAGGGTGAGGAGGGGTGAGGGAACCAGGAGTCTTCACAATTGCTTGAGCAGCAGCCAGCTGGGAGTGGTCAAGGGGGCTGAGTGAGGGAAACAGGCTAGGTAAGTGGGTTGTACTGGGGGGGGGGCAGTTTGGAGCTGCCACCTCCAGAAGCCCCTGTGAGTCTGGCTCCATGAAGAGTAGGGAAGGAGGGAGGAAGGTGGGGGGGGGACCTTAAACCTCAGCAGCAGCAGCAGCACCTGTCCTTCCCATCCAAGGGGCTTGTCCAGAGAGGGTTTTAAGGTTTGATTATGCCCCCAGTGTGAGCACCTGCTGTGTCTACACCTTCTTCCAATACAAAATCTGTCTTGGAGACAAGGATGTGCACACCTCCATCCCCCACCCCTTGACCGACAAAGTCCTGCCCACCCATCAAGACTCAGTTCAAGCAGCACTACTCCCTGGAGCACCCCCACCCACCAGAACTGTACCTGGCAACCCTGATGCCGAGGGCGAGAACAAAGATCAACTTGGTAGTGCCTGATATGGCTAGGGTTGTGGGAAGCAAAGGATAATTAAGTATTCACCTGGACATTTCCTATGTTAAGTAGTTATTCTTCCTAACAGGTGTCTTACTGAGTAGGAGGCATGTCCTGTCATCAGAAAAATGTAGCAACATTTTTTGTTATAAAATCTAAAGTCATCCCCTACCCCCCGCCGCCACCCCCAATGTCACACCCTTTACATTTGGCTGATCTTGTTGAGTTTTAGCTCTGCCAATCACAGCCCCTCAGGGAGGGTTTCCCATGAGCTCTGAGACCCCCTGCACATTCTTCCATGAGCACAAGCATCCCGTGTTTAGTCTCTGAGCCTCCCCTCTTGCACTGGGCAGCCAGCTTCCCGAGGGTAGGGAGTATCAGCTCCAGATCTCCAGGACATAGCACAGGGCCTGGCCCACGGCTGGAGCAATGACTGAACTGACCAGATGTGCTGAGGGTCAGGGGTGACATCGAGGAGACCATTGACTTAGAGAATGAAACAAGAGGTGACTGAGACGTTGTCAGTTGCCACTCATGGTGGAGGCTGCATATGAGTCAGCCAGGGAGGGAGGGAGAGGACGACAGGCTCCTAAACAGCCGTCCTGATTCAGAGGAAAGTCAAGTACCACTGGGAGGCAAAGGGTCCCCGAGCCCCAATCACAGCCAGGAGGCCGGCTGCAGATCCAGGCCCTGTCTGCTCAGATGAGAATCTCCTCCCAGCATGCCAACAGATGCCTCATCGAGGAGACAAATTGCAGAAAAATTACAACCCCTTGTTGTGACTTCACCCACGGCACTAAAAACAGCACATCAGCCCTACGCTCTCTGTATCCAGATGGACTCCGCAGCCTCCGCACCCCACAGGGGCCTGAGGGTGGAGCGGGCACTAGTTTGGGAGAGAGTCCTTGGGGGAGGACAAGCCTCGAAGCTGGAAATGAGTGGAACCTGCGGGCTGGGTTGCAGCTCCGGAGAAAAATCCCGCGGGGTGCTGCCTCTTCCAGTCCCCATGGCACCCCAATCCCAGGGAGAGCCGGGGACAGGGGTCCTTCTGCCTTTTTATCTTGATGGGATAGGTCAAACACGGGTAGATCAAGGCATGTCAGCACCAGCTGAAAAGCTGACATCTTTTCCCTAGGTGGCCCACCCAGGAAGAGATGTCTGAGCCCTGAGAAAGGAAGGAGAGAAGCTAAGAGCCTGGCTTGAGAAGCCTAGCGGACATAAATCACAGGAAAGCACTTGGTCAGCACTATTACGCTACGTTATTACAGGTGCAAAGGGCGACATCAGGATTCTGAACGCAGTGATGATCATCTGTGGCCTCAATGCGTGCACCCCCACTTGATTGCACCCAATCTCTTTCTTGACCCACTGGCTCTCCCATCGCTGAGCCCAACATGCAAGGACACAGAGCAGCCCTTGCCTCTCCCCAGCCTGTCTCCTCCTCCTCACCCCCTGCCTTGGCCGCAGGCTGGATGCCCAGCACCGTCAGACAGAGTGGCTGCCATGCTCTCAGACACCTTGGTTCCAGGGATGGCAGTAAGCAATGGATTTCAAGCTTTGGGAGACATGCTGCTGTGTGCAAGACTTGCATGGTGGGGTGACAGTGACGGGCAGGAAAGCACTACCATCCCAGCCACACTGAAACATCTCTCCTCCCGGGGCAGCTGGCCTCAGGGCAGAGCAGTACAGGGTCCCCAGGAATCCCTGGGAGGCTCTTGTTCACAAGTCCCAGCTGGGCCAACCACTGCTTCCCAGTGCATAAAATGGAAGCTTCTTAGCCTCCCTGCCATGCTCACCACTCCCATCTCTCTTACTTCAATGTTTATTACAAGTCACTTTCTTTTCAGCCTGACTGGCTGTACCTACTGTGTGCCACCCAGGGTCCTAGGCACCCAATGCTCAGGCCCCATCCCCAGAAAGTCTGATGAAATTGGCCTGAGGTGGAGCCCAGACATAGGTATTGTTAGAAAACTTAACCAGTGACTTTAGTATGCAGCCATGGTTGAAACCCACTGGTCTCAGAGGCTCTTCCCAGTTCTATGCTTTTTCAAGAGTTTACCCCAAGCTGGTCTCTTTTTATAAATAAAGTTTTATTATAACACAGCCTTGCATATTATTTACATATTGTTTGTGGCCGCTTTCAGGCCACAATGGCAGAGCTGAGTAACAGTATAGAGACCTGAGGGCCCTCAAGCCTAAAGTATTTACTGTCTGGCCCCTTACAGTTGCAACAGTGATGCCAGTTCTCGTTTTCCAGCAGGGATAGGAGAGAGCAGGAAGGCTCAGGATCTGCTCTCCAAGTCTCTTTACTGCTGTTTCCTCAGTGCCTGGTACAGCGTCTGGTACACAGGAGACTCACAAAGTATCTGTTGGATGAGTCAATGGGTGGGTGGGTAGGTAGATGATGGGTGGATGGGTGGGTGGGTGGGTGGGTGGATGGGTGAATGCATGGATAGGTGGATGGATGGATGGATGGATGGATGGATGGGTGGACAAATGAAATCAGACCAACCTTGCCTGGAACATCACACTTGCAGATCCATTCTAGTCATTCATCTACCTCAGAGAACCTGGAAGCCCAGCACAGAAGGCTGAGTTGAAGCAAGACTGCCTCACTCCCCCGGTGAGGCCCAGGATCTAGAAAGGTGCTTCAACCTGCAGGCCCTCGCCACCGCCAGCCCCCAGCACCCCTCACTTGCAGCAGCCTTGTCTGCAGAAGCATGAAAACGGGAGGAGTCCTCTCAGCCAGGCAATTTCCCACAGCCGCCTTGGTATCTCTGGAATGCACAGCCGGCTGCCTATGTCTCCCCCGCCCAGAGAACTGCCTTCACATGAACAACGCTGTTGCAACCCTCCTTTCCCCCTTCCTCCCCTTGCGTCTTTCCACAATTTATGGCACATCACAGGAAGTGCTCCCAACTCATAATACATTCCAGCCTGAGAAGCCTCCAGTCATGGCTTCAGGGTCTGTAAATGATTTAGAGCAGCAATTTTTTCAACTGGTGTGCTGCAAGAATTTTCAAAACCTGCAGTGCCTGACTATTTAGTCAGAGGCACCAACCTCTTTTCCCTTAGATCGTGAAATAAAAAGACAACAACCAATACAACAATAGCCATCCAGTGTGAATGAACCAAAATCATACTTATTTTTTTGTCAGATTGGCAAAAAATATAATTTTAGTGTGCAGAATTTTAGTAATTAGTTTATGTGTGCCATGAGATGGGAAAGGGTGAAAATCGCTGATTTAGAGACCCAACTCCCTCTCACTGTAAAGCCAGAACCCTGCGCATCGCGTTTCCCGGAAAAAGGATACATGTGCCTGAGCCTGACAACAGATCGCCCCCGTCTCCCCTCGTCTCCCCTCCCCAACCCCCCTCGTTTAATCATTGGTACCCATAAGTGCTTAAATCCTGCATTATCAAATAAAGAGTTTCTGAGTCATTGAGTCCACATGCTGCTGGACCATCAAAAGTGATTCTCTCCAAGTCATAGCGCAGAAGCAGCGCTGCGTGGGCACAAAGTCCCCTCCTGAGCCAGGTCCCTTCTCACACTGCCCTTGCTGCTCCTAGCTCTTCCCAAAAGCCATGTCCCACTTTCACGTCCAATCCATGGATGTGCTGTGGGGACCTGATTTTATCTGACTCTCCCCACAACTCTATGAATAGTTATCATTACGCTGCACCGAAAAAGAAACAGGTTCTCAGGGGTCACATAGCCTGGACTGACACCCCAGTCTTTCTGACCCAAAGGTTCATCCACCTCCCTCCAGATGGTCTTCCAGCTTCTGGAATGAGCTAACCTTTCCTTTCTTGGTGCAGCTTAGATCGCTCTTTTACCATCCTTTTATAAGAATCTCTCTGGGCACCGAATTCCTTAGAATAGGAGTCCCACGTAGGCCGATAGAAACTGTGTCTATTCTTCCTCATGCCCCCCGCACCCAGCACAACATCAGGCTCACCGCGGGTCCCACATGGGGGCTTTGAATGAGTCCATCCACAGAAGGCACTTGCTACTTGCTGGGGAGCATGATTATCACAGGGGCAGACCTCATAAAGGCAAATGCACTCAGGTTCAAGTTTCCATCTTCCTTTGGGTACCTAGCTCACTCTAAAGTTGGGAGTGGCCCACATTCCCCTCCCTCTCAGTGGTTCAGACGGAATCACGTATTACTTGCCTTGTCCTGCCCCCAGCGTGGTCTAGAGCAAGCATTTTTGTTCTGGGTCCTGAACCCATCAGAGAATCACATGAAAACTTGGGCCCCTCTTCCCAGAAATAATCTGAAGCCCAGACACATGAAGTTTTTTCACACACAGAAAAATTTGCATTTATCAGTGAATTTGGTTATTTCCCGAAGTCCATCAATAAAGAACCTAAAGGCATTTAGACCTCAAATTAGAGGATGGTCTGAGAAGCTTGGGAAGCAACTAGTGTAAATAGCAGAGGGCAGGGCACTGGGGTTTCTGGGTAGAAATCAGTCATAGTGAGTCCCAGAGGGCAGCCCAAACCGGCCCTCCCAGACCTTCTCTGGCCACCCTTTCTCCCTTGGCCCACCTTCTCCGGCTGAGAAAGCCTCCGTTCTCCCGGCCAATTGCGCTCTGCCAAGGAGGGTTATCTAACGTGAGTTGTTTTGCATTTACTTCATTAGAAAGCCTTTTAAAATTCATTTTCAGGCCTGTGTGTTCAGTACAGTGTGTCTCCATGTAAAAAATTTCAAGCAAATCACGTTAAGGAGGTTGTTTTTTTCTTCCGCCCAGGCTCACCACCCTCAGCCAGTGCAAACCGTGTGAGCTCATCATAAACCAAAAAGCAAATTCAGGGCTTCCAAGACCCCAGGCCTGCCTGATTTTCTCCATTGCACCTAACTGGTTGGGACTCCTGGCTAGTGTCTGCGCAGCTCAGCTGGAGACGTCCGTGTCCTCTCTCACTCCCAGACCCATCCCATGCTGACCTTGACCACAGCGACAAAAATCGCCCTTGACAGGGGTTATATTCTCAATTTTGCAGATGAGGAAAAAGAAGCCCAAGGAGATGACGGTGTCCTGCACAGTCACCCAGCAAATCCGTGGCCTGGTCTTCCAACTAGATGGAGGGTTGGGGGGAGGCTCAGAAACCTCTGCAGGTTTGTCGTTTTCTGCTGCTTAAAAATTCTAGGAGAAGAGAAAACTGTCAGAGGTGGTATGCAGAACCTAGCCTTGGTCAGGACTTTTCCAGACACTGCAGTTCAATCAGCTCCAAAAGGCCCAGACAGTGCTGGGGACAACTGCGGGGACAGGGCTGACAGCTGGGCTCCAGACCAAGTGTTCAAGTGCAAGCTGCTGACTCTGCATAGTGATGCTCAATATCAGGCCCATGAGAGGAGTGATGTGTCTGAGAGAAGGGCCGCAGCAAACAGCTGAGCTTCTGTGGCACAGCAGGCTGCCGAGGTCTCTGCGAGGTTTCTGCGGGGAGATTTCCTTCAGAAGCAAGACAGAGCCACACGGATTTCTCCTCTGAGCACACGGGCCCTGATGTCTACAGATGAGAGCCTGTGTCTTCAGGTCACATGTAGCCCCGCTCTCCTATCTGGATTTCTGTGCCCATTCTCTGTCTCCTCCTGTGCCCTGATGCTGCCTCCGTGGGCTAAGGAGCTCCCAGGCCAGGACCGATGCTCCCTGGGCTGGGACCCAACTTATCCTGTGACAGAGGCTGGTAATGAAGGGCCCAGCCCTGTACCTTGCACATGGTAGCCATTCAATAACTTTTTTGCTGAGTTAAAGAGTAGGAAAAATTCATGAGGGTGATCTAGAATCTGGGAAAGCAATTCTGCTGGGGAAGATGCTTTGGAACTGACCAAAGGCTCAATGGGCCTACCCTGGCCAGAGGAGGGAGCTAATAAATTCATGTTAGAGGCTCTCCACTTGCAAGGCCTCTTTCAAGTCGTGGGCCTAATTTTGTGTCCATAATTTAGAATTACTTTTCTTACAGAAGGTACCCAATGTAGTATAAGCTTCACGTTTCACAGAATCTGGATCCATCCCTGGTCCTGGTCCTCTGGCTTTGCAAACTCTGAGGCCTGCATATTTGAGAGTAGAATCCCAAAATAAGGTGGACTCTCAAAGATGATCTGGTCCATCTATCAAGCAGGTAGATCCATCAATTCTCAGGAACTCTTTTCTTAGGGGTCTGCAAGGGTAGATGTCACTCTGAATTGCCCATTCTAAAGTTTGACTTCCTTAAAGTCAATACATTGTTTTTATTAATGTACAATTACTGTTTCCCACGTTAGCAGAACATTATTTCCTCTTGGCCAGGCATTGTGCACATGGAGACCATATTGTCCCTTCCTCTAAGAATATTGCCATTTCCTCATAAAATCTTGTAGACAGGTGGCCAAGACAATACAGTATCCTTACCACATTGTATCCTCCTTCAGACTTCCCAGGAAGACCACATTTCCCATCCTCCCTTGCAGGTAATTTGAAACTGTGTGATGGAGTTCTGGCCAATGGATGTGGGTAGAAGTGATATAAACCACTTCACATCTCGGCCTTAGATCTTCCATGATCTTCCAGTTCTCTCTCCCCTTTGGCAGAGCCTTGGAAAGTCTTGTGTTTCAGATAGGTTAGCTATGAGACAGATGTAGCCTGGGTCCTGCAGCTACCACTTGAAGAAAGCTACCAAGCAACAGTAAGATGGTGAAATGAGGGAGGAATGAACCTTAACTGTGTTAAGACACTGACATTTCAGTGTTTGTTACTGCAGCATAGCCCAACCCACCCTGATGGGTACAGTCTTATTTTCTCCCCACCCTTCCTCTCTCTCAAGTTTCAGATGCCTCTTCTATGGAAACTTAGAAGTTCATACCCTCACAAAATAGGACAGTGGGGGCCATATCAGTACAGAAGTCACTTTAAGGAAAATGAACTCGAATGCATGACCGAACCATCCCTGAGCTTCCTCTCCGAGTTAAACAGCATCAACACCTTCAAACTTCCCCCTGGATCCAAGGTTCCATCCCTCTGATCACCTCAGGCTCCTTTCTCAGAATTTCCTTCAGTTTTCCACATCTCTTTTAAGAGCCAATGACCCAGGTTAGAAAGATCTGTCTGATAAGAAGAGAATCATTAACGTATTTCGTATAGAATACAGGAGACCAGCTCTGGTTCCTCCTTATGGCTATAGCTGCAAAAACACAACATAACTTGAAAGGTCCCATTTCAGGTTAAACTTGGCAAATTGAGTATATGGATTTATCATTGTACAAATTTTATTTTTCAATTACAGTTTACATTCAATAGTATTTTATAGTAGTTTCAGGTGTGCAGCATAGTGATTAGACTGTTGTATACTTTACAACGTGTTCCCCCTGGTATTTCTAATACCCACCTGGCACCTACATAGTTATTACAATATTATTGACTATACTTCCTATGCTGTACTTACATCCCCATGACTACTGTGTAACTACCAATCTGTACTTCTCAATCCCTTCACCTTTTCACCCGGTCTCCCAATCTCCCTCCCCTCTGGTAACCATCAGACTGTTCTATGTATCTGTGAGTCTGTTTCTGTTTTGTTTGTTTATATTGTTCTTTAAATTCCACATATAAGTGAAATCATATCATTACTTTTTTCTGAAATTCCACTAAAGTATGAATTAAGGAATAAAGAATGGTATAAGCCCACAAGAATGAAAAGAATGAGAACAAACCCAGCATAAGACAAAAGGTGTCAACAGATTTTTGGAAGACGGAAAACAGGTGGAGGAATTATCAGAGCTGAGAGATCTGAATACCATGTGCCTACACAGGGGGATGCTAATGAGAATAGCTCCAACTCAAGCTGCGGATTCTTGGCAAGACACTGGAATTGCAGGGACCAGGGACCACAAAGCAAGGATGGAGTGTAGAACTGGAAACTGGGCACCTTCAACCTAACCGGAAACTGGGGGATTTGTAGAAAAATGCCCGAAGTTCCTGCCCCTGGTCAGTCCAGTCCAGTGAACAGCATTCTCCCACCTCCGTAAGGCATTTATTAAGTAGAGAAATTGAGGGTCTAAACCGAAATCAACAGTAACAGGAGACAGAGGCATCAGACAGAAAATTACATGAAAAGTCTATCTACAAATGGTTGTACCCTCAGCCCCTCTGTGTTATACATCTATTTTCAAGGTTCTTAGCAACCAGATCTGCACCAGCTCACCCCAGTCATCCATCTCACCCCAGAGAGGATGTTGGTGGATTCTTCTCTGGAGAAATCAAATGGTCCCTAGAAAGAACCCATGCAACTGACATTTGGGGGACCCCAAAGAAATGGACCCCATATAACTCCTATGATGAAGCTTATTGATGGACCAATGACACCTATGCATACAGAGTGTCCAGAAGATGGTTTTTTAATCATGTTTTACTCTTAGCTAGTAGTCAAGTGGAAAGGAAAACCAAGACTGTGAGGAAAATCTCTGATACAGAAATCGGAAACAAACCAGCTGACCAACAGGGAAAGAGAGGACCCTGGAGGAATGAACATATCAAAGAAATGGTCATTAATATCTGTGGAAGGATAAGGGAAGATACTGTATTTCACCCATAAAACTAGAACAAAGGACTATACAAGAAGGAACAGTCCAGACTGGATTGTGATAATCTCTGAAAATTTACTAAAAATCATTGAATCATACACTTAAAGAGAATAAATTTTACAGTAAGTTGTATCCAAAAATTGTTTTAAAAAAGAGAATAATCAGAAAAAAGTGAGTAAGCCCTTGGATATTAAAAACATGATAGCAGAAATAAAACAGTCAGTAGGAGGATTTGAAAGATAAGGTCGAGGGAATTTTTCAGAAAGTGGAAAAAGAAAAAGATATAGAAAATACAAGAGGGAAAAAACAGGGAAAGTAGAAAATCCACCATGAAGAGCCAACAAAAGAACTAGAGAACAGAGAAAATGAAAGGGAATCCATTATCAAAGAAGTAATACAAAAATATTTTTTCAGAACCGAAGGACCTGTATTTCCAAATTTTAAAAGCCTGCTGAGCACCCAACACAATGAATGAATAAAAGCCCACACTGATTTCATGGTGATGTGTGTGAAAAACAAAGATCTTAAAAGTTTCCGGGGGGGCAGGGGGGGGACCACACAAACAGAATGATCAGTACTAAGAATGACATCACCCTTCTCATTCTAGAATCAGAACACAACTGAGCAATGAGTTGAAAATTGCCCCCTTAGAATGGTAAGAACAACAGCAGATAAACAAAAACAAATTTTTAAAAACAAGCCTTTGATGAGATCAATGTTTCTACATTCCCGTCTTCCATCTCTCTCAAAGACCTGCCCCCCAGCCCCCCCCTGCTTTCTTTCAGGTAATTGTTTATGCATCCTGCTCTCCTTCCTTTCCCTTTCCACTTCCTGTTCTCTCTTCTCTGTTGTCTCTCTTCCTTAACTGGCCATCACATTCAACAAAAATCTTTTTTTTTCTAAGTACTTTCGTCATTTGTTCAGTCATTTTTGTGTTCTTTGTTTTTCATTTTGGAAGCAAACATATGGAACATTTCATGTTTCTGCATTACAAAATAGAATTTTTGTTTTTTCCCCTCTGTGGTCTGGGAGGCATCTCCCTGGATTTCTGCCTGTGAAGCCCTGCCTCACTTCCGACTCGGGTGGGAACAGTTCATATTTTATGACTCACCTCGGATGTGTAAGGCACAAGGAAGCTAGTGACTCCCAAACCGGTAGGAAATAATTAGCAGCAAAGGGAAAATGCAATTAGAGGGTCTCTGAGCCAGAGTTAACAGTATTACCGTATCTACAAATCAGAAAAGGGGCATTCCGCAGCTCTGCACGAATGCCTCTGAGGACAAAGGATGTCTGAGATCAAAGGGGGGTGTAGTCATCACCAAACTCCGGGAAGTGGGAAAATGTACCTAGACAGCCCAGCAAACAAGACAGAGAAATTTCAAAGAAGAGCTGGAGACAGACCTATAACCAGGTCACCCCAAGTTAATTTTCACCCTCAGTTAATTTAGTGAATCGTGTGAGATTGTAACTCCGGAGTATCCAGCATGGAAAAACAGAGGAGGAGGGGGCGAGGGGAAGGGAGGGCTTTACTCACATTAGGATAAAAACAGCCAGCTCCATCTTTTCGGCGCACACCTTGATTTGGCTTTTAGGCTGCGCCCAGAGCTGCAGATCTGTGAATAAACAACTGCCTCGGTTACTGCTCAAGTCCTGTGTCCCGGTGTTTTATTGTGAGCATTTCTCACAGATGGGAATAAGAGATTTAACTAGTTCTGAGCTCAAACTCACCATGTACATGTAAAGACAATTCCAAACTGGTGTCTCCTAGTTCATTAGGAAAAAAGAGCTTAGATTTGGTCCTCAATAGGAAAGAGCCTCATCATTCTAGATCCTTCTATCTAGCTGGCCTTCTAAACACCAGCCTCCTAGGAAAGCAGGTCTGTTGCTCTAGGCCAGGCATCAGCAGGGACTGGATCCTGCTTGGTGTCAAGACTTGTGTGCAGGTGGATGGTGACAGCAGACAATCCGTTCCTCAGCACACGTATGCTGAGTGCCAACTATGTGGTCAGCCCTAGGTCTAAACAAACAACCTCACTGTGTCCGCTGTGATAGTAAATGTATGAACACGGCCTCAGAGCAACATGGAAAAAGGGTGGGGGTTTCCTTCCATCAAGGAGGAGGTGACCTGGGAGTTGAATCTTGAAGGATATATGAGACCTTGTCAGAGGAAGAAGGCCTGCGGTAGGGGAGGGGCAGGCTCTGCAGAAGGGATGACCTGTGCAAAGGCACTGAGGTGTGGAAGAACATTTCTGTGTGACTCTGGTGGATGTGAAATGATAGAGAAGAGGGTATCTCAACGGTTCCCTCAGAGCTCCCCAGGCCCTCATGACATCTGTCACTCTGGGGCGAGACAGCAAGTGTCTGATTCTGCACGGTTCCACGGTGAGTGACAGCTCTGTCATTAGCAGGCCAGAGGCATGTTGTCCCTGAATGAGGAGCTCCTGGATCTGACAGCTGCATTGTCAGCCACCAGCCCCACTGCCAGCCAGACTCCTACCTCTGCTGCCCCTCCCCGAGAATCACCAGCTCTCTCTGGAGACTGAGGGTGAAGGCAGCCCTGTCTTTGGTGGGGGCTGGGCTGGATCAGTCTTCAGGGGCTGGGAGGCCAGCTCCTCTGTAGCTACAGCAAAGCAGCAGCAGTGTGCATAGATCACAGCTCTGACAAGCTGTGGAGCCTCGGACAGTCCCGGGCAGGCTCACTGCACAGTCCATTTCTGTGTCCTCAGTACCCTTCCCGCCTCCTCAGGGCCTGACATGTGGCAGGCACTTCATACACGTTTGTTGAATGAATTCTGTGCTTAAGAAAAGAAAAAGGAAAGTAAGAGAAACAGACAGAGATTGACTGATTTTTAAAAGGGAGAAAAAGAGATGAGATGTTGGGGCACCAGGCACACAGCAGTAGCAGATCACACGTGATAAAGGCCAGGACCTATTGTAAGCACCTTACATGCATTAACCTGATGAACCCTTACGAGAACTCCACTTGGCAGTTGTGAAACTGAGGCAAAGTGGGGCTAAGTAACTTGCCCACGGTCACACCTGGGAGCTGGGTCTGAACCCAGGCAGTCCGGCCTCAGAGGCTGCACTGTGGAGTGTGATAAATACCACAGCTGTGGTCGGGAGGAGTCTTCAGAGAACACCAAGGAGATATGGGATCACTGGCCAGAAGGCAGGCACAGTACCAGACATCTCTTTTGCTCAGTGCAGGCTCTGGCCCTCAGGCCTCTGCACTGGCTTCCTGGAGACCAGCTCCCACGCTCACCAGCTATGGCAGCTTGCTGGCCTGAAACTGCTCACCAGGAACGTGGTGCTCTCCAGTGCGGTCTCCAGGAGGCCTTGGCCGCCACTGCCAGCTGCGGGCCAAAAGAGCTTGGCTCTCAGAGCCTCTCACACCATCTATTTTTAAAAAATTTTATTTATTTACTTGTAGAGAGAGGAAAGGGAAGAAGAAAGAGAGGGAGAGAAACATCGATGTGAAAAAGAAATATCAATAGGTTGTCTCTAGCATGCACCCTGGCTAGGGACCAAACCTGCAACCTGGGCATGTGCCCTGACCGGGAATCAAACCGGTGACCATCTGCTTTGCGGAATGATGCCCAACCAACTGAGCCACACCAGTCAGGGCTGACACCCTCTCTTTTTGTTGCAAAACAGCTGGCCAAGTGGTCAGCTCATTTTGCCTTATGCCCAGATCCCTGCCAGCACTGCTGCCCAGGGGTTCAGCAGAGGAAGGGTGGGTTTCTACAGGGCTTTCAAGAGTCACCAAGGAACCCTCCTCTCCAGAGCCCACCATCACTTCCCTCCCACAGGCCTCCCTCACTAGCTGTCCTAGTTTGCTCCCCGGTCAGAAACCCACCACCCCACTTGAATATCACCCTCTGCCAGGCACTCGGACCAGCCTAGTGCATGACTCATCTCAGTTAGTCTTCACTATTGCACCCTACAGGGCAGCTGTCTTTCTCTTCTTGTTGCAGGTTTGGGGAGGGAGGCTTAGGGCGTACCCCTCCTCACGCCCACTTGTCACAAAAGTGCTGGAGGTGGGGCTGGGATCCTGACCTGGCAGTGTGGGAGCCAAGATCTGCACATTAGCCTGGGCCTTTGTCTCCTGAGCACTGCGGGGGATCCTGGGCCTACTGTCTTTAGGTCCTTTCTCATGCCTAGCTCCATCCTGGAAAGGCAACAAAATTAGAACAAGGATGGCCTCTGACATCCCTCCTGTCACAGGTGGTTGTGCTAAGGATGCCCCCAAGGGATTGAAGGAGCTGCAGACACACCTGCTGCAGTGATTCCCAGAAGTCAGAGCTCATGGCCGGGCAGGAGATGCCTGGGCTCTATGCACTGGAGAGGGCAGAAAAGGAGAAATAGAGGATCACTGATTCAGCAGGTAGCTGGCCCTACGAGAAGCCAAATGTGACAGTGGGGACCTTTGTGGGGGCACCCATTCAGGACATACAGGAAGTGGAAACCCAGGTTACACCCACCCACCTATTACCAAACTCGCGAGTTTAGTCCCACCTGTCACTGGTTAGTCCCCAGAAGCGTTCTGTGGGCCACAGCGCCACCTGCAGGGCAGCACCGCAACAACACGGAGGCTACTGCAGCTGGTCTCAAGAGCTATTCCCTACTGGATCGTGAGCGTTCCCTGGAATGATGGTGGGCGACAAAACCAGCACCCATACAATTGTTTAACGTGTAGGGCAGTCAAGTAGGCACCCCTTTCCAGCAGCCTTCTAGCCGATTCACATCGACATGATCGTACCTATTTTGCGGAAGGAGAAAATGGGCCTCAGAAAGTTAGAATCTCCTAACCAGTTGTTGGTAGAGCCGTGCAGGATTGCAGCTCAGGCCCTTTGACAAGAAACTGTGCTCTACAGCTGTCCCTCCTGTAGCAGAAGAAAGAGAAGGTGCGTGGATAGTGGAAGATGAAGCAACAATCTGCTGGTTGGAGGGGTCAGAGAGGCAGGATCTGTGTCTTAGTTCTGTCACGCCAACTCTCAGAAAGGACCCTCCTGACCCCAGCTAGGGAGAACAAACAGCCCCAGATGACCCACCTTCCTGGGTCTGCCAGCAGAACACTGAGCTGCTTAAAGGGGATTGCCAAGGGGTAAGGTGGGTTCAGACACATCTCAATGACTGGCAGGGTAACTGAGAACGTTATTCTTATTCCCTTCAGAACCCGTCCTAGCAGCAAACCCTCGTCAGCCAGAACTAGGCGGCTGAGGCTGTCCACCCCCACGAGAGGATGCTCAAGTGGTCTAAATTCATCAACTTTTCTGAGATCTGGAATCTATACTTTTCTGTGAGTTAGCCCTCACCTTCTTGAGCTTGTGTTTAAGGCACGAATATGTATAAGACATTTAGCCCAGTGCCTAGAACAAGTAAGCCTCCAATAAATATTAGATGGTATTATTATTAATATTATTGAACCCCAGAATGACAAGGGCTTGCAATAAAATGTAAATATCACAAAAGCAGACTTTAAAAGTAAAATATTTTTCATAGCAAGAATACCAGGGAAAAGATAGACACCCCTGTTCAAGGCGCATGACATAATGTTAATAAAAGACTGAAAAAAGGTAAAGCCTTTTTTTTTTCTTTTTTTTGCCCCTAATCTCCTCCCATTTCCTTTTTTAAAGAGAATGATCTTCAACCTGGAAAGGTTACAAAACATGATTATGAGGTAATTAGGGCCCAAGATAGATAGTGCAGTGCTCAAGGAGAGCTGAGCTGCTATGCATGAGCTCAGCTCTCCTGATTTCAACTACATACATCCGAGAACCTTCCAGTGTGACTGTAGGACCCCCACTGGTAAACACCCAGAGAGACCAGGAAGCTGAAAGGTGGTGGTGGTTGGGGGGGGGTGGGGATTAGATATGGGAAATATTGTCCAAGTTTGAGAAAGCAGATTCCAGAAATCACGCATTGGTGTGTCTGGTGTTGATCTGTGGTCAGACAGATTTTCAGCACAGAGCCCGCGGCAGCAGCTTGTATTGCAAGGATCTGGGCCCCAGTGCCCAGACCTGCATTTGAGCCATGGCCACGGGGCCTCCAGCAAGCCCCTTTACCTCCTTAAAAGTTGGTTTTCCCTTTGGAAAAGCAGATGTAATACCCATGCCTTGCCAGGTATGAAGATTGCAGGGGATGTGTACAAAAGTGCCTAGAATGGTGTTCAGTATGCTTAATAAATAGTAGTGATGACAGCTTTACGGTTATGATTATTGCTGCCTGTATTATTATTGGCACTCACAAGTCCTCTGCCTTGGGGGCCTATTTTGCCTTTCTCTTCCAGGCATATCCCTGGCTGGTAGTTCCTGTTTCCTGGGTTGCCCTTGGTGTCCAGGCAAAAGGATGGATTCTCCTACACTTTGGGAATGCCCCTGGCCCACTGCAGCAGGTAGGTCAGTGGCATGGAGCGGCAGTGACACCCAGTGGCAAGCTACTTACTGGTCACATTAGTAGCTTGTCTAAGATCAGCCACCTTGAAGGCCACCTAGTTCAGAGGTCCCTCCAATGTGTGCATGGTCCATTCAGTGCTTACACGTACCACAGCGTACTCAAAGAGGCTTTCCCATAACATGCATTTGAGAAAAAGAAGAATGAAAATCAAAATAGGAGAAAAGTCCTACTGTGCTGCTCCTGAGAGACCACGAGGTGACACAAAAGCAAAGTTTAAAAGGCGTCCCACCAAATCCACAGGGCAGAAAGGAGAGCAGTGGTTAGTGGTATGAAAGAAACTGGGGAGTGGCTTTTAAAGGCCACAGGGTTTCTTTTAGGGGTGATGAAAATGTTCTAAAAATTGATTGCAGTGATGATTGCACAAATCTGTGAGTGTACTAAAAACCACTAAGCTGTACATTTTTAAATGGGTGGACCGTATGCTATGTGAGTTATATCTCTAAGCAACTACCAAAAAAGGTGAAAAGAATATCAAATTTGCAAAGGAAAAAGCATCTCCACAGCATATCATCAGGTTTTTTTTTCCATATTGTTTGACAATCTCTACCAGATACCTGTGGACCAAGGACTCCAGTCATGATAGGGTTTCTGTCACATCTCATCTGAAAACTACCTATACAGGAAAAATATAAACCCTGCCATCCTGAGCAACTCACATGCAAGTATTCTCAGCCCTAAGGCATTATTTAAAATAGATCAAATTACATCATCTACAATATATAGAATTGACTCACGGAGCTCCCCCTCATTACCCCATATTCTTGGTATCCACACAGAGCTATACCCCAGGTAAGCCTGGGAACTTCCTTTCCAGGTGAGGAAACCAAGGGTCAGAGGTGCAGGAGCCCAGCTGAATGCAGCTAGTGGCTGGATGGAGCTCTGATTTCAACCTCAGCCTTTGACTCCAGACTCAGCACTCTGGCCATTGTGATAGGGTGACTGCACATCCCACTTCATACCCGTGGTCCCTGCGTAATTCTTAGTGTGTTATTAGTAGCATTCCTCTCCCCCTTGAGATAAAAAATTTCATGGCAGCCTAGCTATGGGGCAGTCTGTAGCTCAGAACTGTGGTCAGTACAACAGCATATCAGCACTTTATCTAAAGCACCCTCCCACTCCCCAAACCTTATCTAAAGCACCCTCCAACTCCCCAAACCCCAAAGCCGCCCAGAATCGGCAACCCACAGAAACAGAGTAGATCAGGCATTGCTGGGGGTCTTGGGAAAGAGAGGAGTGGGGAGTGGGTGCTAATGAATCCAGGGTTTCTTTGGGGGGTGATAAAAATAGTTGAGAATTAGTAGTAGTGGTTGCACAACTTTGTGAACATACTAAACACCACAGAATGTTTAAAAGGAAAAAAGTAAGGACAGGACACAGCAATGTGCTCTTCTGAACCAGCGTCCCACCCGGTCTTATTAGCACTCCCCATGGTTAGAAAAGGACGGCAGTCAGCAAGGAGCACTGGGTGAGCAGAACAGGAGAGATGAAACGTAGCCCCCACCCCACGCCACTTCTCCTGTAACAAATGCTGATCACCTTGTGGTAAGCACTACTGTTTCCACTTGGGCATCAAGATAGCCCCAGGGGAACAGCAGAGCAGGGCACACAAAGGGCTGGGACATGTAAGCCTCACAACCCTATGAAGTAGGTATTGGCCCATTTAACAGTGAAGCAAAGTGAGGCTCAGAGACAAGGAAGTTGAGTACCTGGCCTGAGGGCAGCAGCAAGTGAGGGATAGAGCTGGGATGTGAATATGGCCCCAGTCTCTGCTCAAAGCCACTACACTCAAGTGTCCCCACTTATCCCAACTCATCAGCTCCAAAGTCACTGAAGGAGAAAGACTGGAGTTGGAAGTGTCATGAAAGCACCAGTGAGGAGGCTGCTAAAGGCCTAGCGCTGGGGTAAGTCCCCCTGTGGTCGTCTTTCAGTCTCATCGCTTAACTGTTTATAATGAACAGCAATCAAATCCAGAGCGTCTTTTTAATTGATCAAGTTTATAGTACTTAATGAATGCATGAGCTTTACAGGCTGAAATACTTTTCAAGTTCCTGAAAATATCCAAGATGAATGAGAACTTGGTTATTATCTTAAGGTTATACCTGCACCCACAGAATACAAATTAGAATTATCTAGTTAAATTTGAACAATTTTTCTACCCTCAATTGAGTAATTCCAGGATAAACATTGCTTTGGGAATTGTATTTTCCATTCTGTTCTCTTACTGATTATGCAAACTAGAAAACACTCAAACACCCACTTTATGCCACAGTATATATGGGCTCCATACATACTGTAATTCTTTAAATGGAATTACATATTAGAATAATTACACTTACTACATTTTTTTTTAAAAAGTGAGGTGATTTTATCAGCATATTTTACAGATGATCACAGGGAGTCGGACAGCGTAGGCATCAGTTTTATTCATCAAAGCTGCTTGTGGAAAGTGGCAGAATTTGAGTTGGGCTTCTAGGGTGAGCCAGCTATGAAGAAAAAAGAGGGGTCTCAGTTATAATGTGGACTATGTTCCTGTAGCCTGCACAGCTCTCCTTCCTCCTCACTAACAGAACCCAGGCTTTGTGCAAGGAGCAATGCATCCAGATTCCAAAAACCAATTTTCCCAGTTTTCCTGATATAATCAGGAGTTCCTGGGTAGCAACTGTTTAAAGAGATGAGGGACAACTTAGCAAGTGCACCCTCCTATCCTTTGACCTTCTTATCTTGCTTACAACGTAGATATGAGGATTCAGGAAGCAAAGCCATTCTGCACCCTCATCAAAGCCACACATTAAAGATGACATGGTGAGGCTGCTGTACCACCTACAGACTGCCTACTCTCCACGGAATATGTAGGTAAGAAAAATAAGCCCCTGGTGGCTGAGACACTGTAGTCAGATTTCTGTTACCTGCAGCCAAATGAAAGACCTAACTAAAGCAGTTGCTTCAGAGTTAAAGGAGAAAGGACGCCTAAGGGCTGGGTAGGAAAAGTCATTCCATGCCCAACAAGTTTTTACTTGTCACCCTCCTAGTGAGTGACTTTTGAAGAGCACACATAGGGTATAGGTCCTATCTGTGATTATTGATGTTGTTGCTCAATACGTGGGGATATTATTTATTACATTTTTATTTGTTTCTACATTACACAGCCCACTATAGTAGTTATGGGCTGGCACTGGGACAAAAAGGATCCCAGAGCTGAACAAGGAAAAGAAGGGGCTTAGTCCTTCAGTGAGGCCACTGGCTTCTGCCCCCGCCCTCCACAATCTGTGGTGTCACCGACGAAGGTGATCTGGGGGTAGATTCCTACTGGATGCTCCAAAGGGAGGAAAGAGGAAGCTGGCCACACCTCCGAAGAACAATGCATAGCGCCCAGGACAACCACGTTGAATTGGCAAGAGGGAGACCAAGGTGTCCTGTCAAAGGCACTGATTTTTAACGAGGCAATGAAGGGAGGGCAGTGTTGGGATGGGACGATGCCAGCAGTGGAGTTCTGTGGTGTGTCCCTACTGCCAGAGGGACACACAAATGTCAGCCTCATAGCCAAGAAGGCCAGCAGCCCCGTGCTCCCGCACTCTAGCAGGGGTGGTAGGAGGCAGGCTGCTCCTTACAGATCTGATGGCCCGGGCGATGGCAGAGACAAACAGGACTTGGAACAACATCACGCAAGGCGAGCGGCTGTACGGGACTTTGGTGCGTGGGCATACACGTAGGTGACAGAGAGAAGAGCTGACGAGACCCAGCTGTATCTCCGTCCCTGTCTGTCAGGCTCGCTCCCTCTGTTGCAGCCATACTGGCCATGTTTCAGTTCCTCTGATCGGCCAGCATTAATTCCTCTTTCTTCCACGACATCCATGGGGGACCCACCCCCACACTCCATGGGCACCTATTCATCTTTCAAGTCTCACCGCCTCACTTTCTAAGGGAACCCTTCCTAAATCAGCCTGGCTGGACCAAGTTCCTCTGGGGGCCCCAAAGCACCCTGTTCCTTTCCTTCACAGCACTCACTTCAGTGCAAAATCATACGTACATGAGATCATTGATTAACATCTCTTTTTCACACTGAAAAGCTCCAAAACAGTAGATCTGTGTCTGTTTCGCTTGCCACCATATCCCCACTACTGCGGCGCAGAGCCTGGCATAGAGGAAGTTTTTAATCAATACTTAAATAAAAGAATTTTACAAACCAGACAGTCATTGCTAAAGTGAAGATGAGAATCCTCACTATCTCACAGACTTAGGAAGTCTAAATATGTGAGTACATTATAAAGCATAAAGTGCCATTAAAAAATTATTATTATTATTAAGAAATCTGCTGAGATTATGATTCTAAATAAATGAAGAAAAGGAACCAAAAACATTCTTTTTTCCTAAAGGCTTACCTGAAACTTTTTCCTCAAGGCCCTTGTCATTACTGGGGTCAGCCAGTTCCTGTTTCCATATTTTCTTTATTGGTTATTGGGGTCCCACCTGGGCTCCTGAAAAGGTAATGAAAATATCAGAAACTGTGTTTTATGCCAATTACCAAGTGGATTTGGAAAGCATAAAGATAAGACAGTGTATTACCTTTCTACATCGACTTTTCTAAGTAGTTTCCGCAGATCTATCTGACTTTTACCAGGAGTACTGATAAAACAAAGGCATCAAAGTTAGCACTTGCTAGATTTTATCATTCTTCCCAAAGCAAAGCAGTCATTTTTATAGGCAACATACTAGAAAGTAGTTCTATTGGTACATTAACAGATAGCAGTAGATGCTGATAGGAGCATAAGGTGATATAATAATTCTTATATGCAATACCTCTTAACCTAGTAATTACATGTGCAAAAACCCATCTTAGGGAAAAGCTCAGCTATGCACATAGATAACAGACAAGGATGTTCATTGAAGAGTTATAGTAATAAAGTCATAAACAATCTAAAAGTCTCAAAATATGATTTTATCTATGAAATTTACATATAATAAACTGTGTTTATTAAAGAAGTCAAAGTGATGCTTTAAACTAATTTTTAATAAGCTGGGGGAAAGCTCATGACACATTGAATGGGAAAAGTCATAACTATCTACAATATGATTAGGCACAGGTATGGACACATATATAACAATATTGCCTTGATTCTAAGACAGACTAGTTTTCATATTTTATTATTTCTGAAACTAAGCTGTTTTAAATTTTATTTTGAGATATAAGTTACTAAAATTCTTGAAATATTTTTCCCCTGAAAGACTGTTATTAAATTAATGGTGTATCTTATAATAAACAATAGATTACATCCTAGAAAACTATTACAATGATAAACAATAATATGTTAACAGTGGCAACCTTCAATGATATATTTATTTGTATGATTTTTTGTTTTCTTCTTTAAACTTTTTTGTAGATAGCATTTTTTCCTACATACACGTATATGATTTTTAAAGTTAGAAAAAAGCAAAAAAAAAATCATCTTTTAAGTAGTGCCAGAGCATGACATGGTGTAATTCCTTACATTAAGACATTTGTCACTCGAGTCGATAACACTTTGGAGTTGGGCTTCAGGGTGACACGCTGCAGGTCAGAGACTGTAACTAGTGGATTCCGTGCCTTTGGTGATACGACCAGCTTTAATCACAAAATGAGACATTATTGAAAACACATGAAAAATATTCAAAATGTAAACATGCTGAAACAGTGCATATTTGAGTGCTAAGCATGTGTAAGATATACCCATTCCTCCACTCAAATTTTTATTTCAAAGCTACAAAGTACCTGCATGTCTCTACTTCTTCATTCAGACTAATGGTTGGTACATGAAACGGCCTAATTAAGTAATTTTGGAATCTACACATTTTGTCGCAGAGATCCACAACTACTTAAATAAAACATCAACCATTTACCTTGGAAGAGCTTCTGTACATAAGGCTTATATTTTATTTCCATAAAGGGATAACCAGGCTAATAACTGAAAGACTATGTGTATGGTCAATGATATCATACCTTCTTCCTTTCATCAAAACTCTGTGTTTTCTTTAATTTCACAGTCTGTAGATCTTTAACTGTCATCTGCATGGGTCCATCTTTTTTTAACGGTCCAGCTTTAAAACACATGGAGAGATTAGAATTCAATTTGGAATCATGACACCTAGTCAAATACAAATGCAAATATAGTTTTTAAGGACCTAGAGTTAAAAGTTAACTCTTATTTACCCTAGGAACCTATCAAATTTTTTTCACTCAAACAAGAATGATACTGTTTTCACTACCCAGAGATATGAAGGCTATTGTAAGTATTCTTCAAAAGGTACAGCTTTGATAATAAGACGGGCTAGTTCCCTGCTACCAGGTATCTTCCTCAGTGGTCATTACACTAGGACAGGAGTTGAGGTAGTTCCTCGAATCAAAGTGAAGTTTACCTGAACTACATGAAAAGATGATTCAGTTCCCATACAGCAAAAACACATTGTCAGAGAGGTATACATTAGGGCAAATGTAGCAATAAGCTTACTCTGGCTTTAACTCAGCCATTATACATCAAATGCATCTACGGTGGAAATTCAGATTTTAAAACAGGGCCATGACTATTTTAGTGATTCACAAATATTCCAGTCCCCTTAGCAGATAAGAAAATCTAACGGAGACTAGTTCTCCAACCTAATAGTATTGTACTTTAGGATCCTCTGGCTCTTTTTTTTTTTTAAGTATATTTTATTGATTATGTTGTTACAGTAGTTCCAATTTCTTTTCCCTTTGCTCCCCTTTTCCCAGTACCCTCCAGCAATCCCCACCCCCCTTAGTTCATGTCCATGGGTCATGCATATAAGTTCTTTGGCTTCACCCTTTCCTATATTATCCTTAACTTACCCCTATTTTGTACCAACCAATTATGCTTCTTAGTCCCTGCACCATTTCCCCATTTCTCCCCCTTCCCCCTTCCAGCTGATAACCCTGCAAATGATCCCCACAACTATGATTCTGTTCCTGTTCTGGTTTTTTGCTTAGTTTGTTTTGTTTTTATTTTTTAGAATCAGTTGTTGATAGTTGTGAGTTTTTTGTCATTTTAATGTTCATAGTGTTTTAAATAAGTCCCTTTAACATTTAATATAATAATGGCTTGGTGATGATAAACTACTTTAGTTTTACCTTGTCTGGGAAGCACTTTATCTGCCCTTCGATTCTAAATGATAGCTTTGCTGGAGAGAGTAGTCTTGGTTGTAGGTCCTTGCTTTTCATCACATTGAATACTGCTTGTCAGTAAAGTTTCTTTTGAGAACTCAGCTGACAGTTTTAGAGGCACCCCTTTCTAAGTAACTGTCTGCTTTTCTCTTGCTGCTTTTAAGATTCTCCCTTTATCTTGAACCTTTGGCATTTTAATTATGATGTGTCTTGGTGTTGTCCTCCTTGGGTTTAGCTTCTTTGGGACTCTCTGGGATTCCTGGACTTGTATGTCTATTTCCTTTGCCAAATTTGGGAAATTTTCCTTCATTATTTTTTCACATTAGGTTTCGATTTCTTGCTCTTCTTTTTCTCCTTCTGGCACCCCTATGATTCGGATGTTGGCACATTTAAAGTTGCCCCAGAGGTTCCTGAGCCTCTCCTCTTTTTTGTCAATTCTTGTTTCCTCATTTTGTACTGATTGACTGTTTTTTTCCTCCCTTATATTCCAAATCATTGATTTGAACCTTGTTTTCCTTCTCTTCACCATTGGTTTTGTGTGGATTTATTTTCCTTTGTTTCACTTAGCATAGCCTTCACTTCTTCCCTTATGCATTTGCCGTACTCATGCATATCTGTCAAGCCTGTGAGCATCTTTATCACCAGTGTTTTGAATTGAGTTGGCTATCTCCTCATCTGTTAAGTTGGCTATCTCCTCGTCCCTTAGTTCTCCCACTGGAATCTTGATCTGTTCCCCCTTTTGGGCCATACTTCTCTGTCTCCTCATTCTGACAGGCTCTTGTAGTGGTTTGCCTTGGCATCCCAGGTAGAGCTGTTGCTCCTGTTACATTGTAAGAGGCGGAGCCTTAGAGATTCATCAGTACAGGGCAACCTGTTTCACCACGTTGTGGCGCTGTATGTGAGGGAGGGGTCTGAGAGGGAGCAATGCCACCTGCCCAGCACTCGCCCCTTTTCCAGGTACCTCTCACTTCCACACCAGACTGGTGCCCCTCTAGCTACTGCCCTGGCCATTGTTCCCAGAGTGGGTGGGTCTGTGTACGTTCTAGGACCATTGTGGCACTTTAAACAAGCGGACTCTGCTGAGACTGGTAGTTTCTGCCTCCACCCCAACCCCCACTGGTTTGCACAGTCAGAAGCAATGAGGTTTGATTTTCCCCAGTGCTGGGGCCATGAGCTGTGAGGTCGGATGAGGAGCTGGGAACACTCCTCAGGTGTCCTTCCTGACTTTTTAAAACGTGTGACTGCGCTTTCTGCCGACCTGCCGCTGCGGCCACCACACCATGTCCTCTGCCCTGGCTCCGCCCCTCCTACCTGTCTGGATGAGTATTTCTTCTTTATATCTTTGCTGGACTTCCATGTAGTTTGATTTTCTGGAACTTCTGGTTGTTTTTAGTTTTGAGGTAGTTGTATTCCTTCTTAGTTGTGGAGGGAGACACAGCATGTCTGTCTACGCCTCCATCTTGGCCGGAAGTCTAATTTTTTATTTTTTAATTTTATTTTTTCCATTACCATTTAACCCCCTTATACCTCCCTCTCCCCTGCAATAACCACACTGTTGTACATGTCCATGAGCCCTTTCCTTTTTGCTCGATCCCTCCACTCCCTAACCTCCCCCTGCAGTAGCTGTCATCCTGCTCTCTGAGTCTGTCTCTGTTTTGCTTGTTAGTTCAGTTTGTTCATTAGACTCATATATAAGTGAAATTATATTTGTCTTTCTCTACCTGGCTTATTTCACTTAGCATGATGTTCTCCAGGTCCATCCTTATTGTCACAAAGGTTAAAACTTTCTTCTTTTTTATGGCATAGTCACATTCCACTGTGTAAATGTCCCATAGTTGTTTTATCCACTCATCTACTGATGGACACTCGGGCTGCTTCCAGATCTTGGCCCATTAATTAGTTGATTAATTTCATTAATATGAACGAATGGATTCTTATATTATTAAATGGTTTAGCCCATTTACTATTATAATGTATTACTCAGATTATTCAAGACTTAGCCAATGGGAACCTATTAAAGAGCTAACTCGTGTGTCCTTTTGAGATGTCCTCAAAATAATGCTGCATAGAACATCAGGTTGTTTATGTTCTTTTGAATTAGTGTTTGGATTTCTTCGAATATATTCCCAGAAGTGGAATCACTGGGTCAACAAGCACCAACCAGTGCTGATTTTTAGATTTTAAACCAACTTCACACTGCTGGGATGAATCTCACTTTGCTGTGCCATGTAATTCTATGTTTTGCTGGATTTTGAGAGCCCTTTTTTATGCTCTTCATGGTGTTACACATTTCTTTATGGCTGTTTTTCAACATGCTACTCCCCTAGGCAAAACTCAGAGCCACCGTTCTGAAGCTGGAATGAGTGCGAAGGTGTGCGAATTTCTCCCACTTAGAAGTTGAGCCAGTAGGTGGTGGGAGAATTGGGGGTTGTAGCCCCAAATCTTCTCAGGCCTGGGACCTGTGCTGTAGGAATGAGTGGGGCACGGGTGATCTAGGCCCCAGTGTTCTCAGTCTGCGTGTCACGGAGTTGGGAGGGGAGGCAGGAAGGAGAGAGGCCTTGGTTCAGGGACCACAGATTTGCTGTTCTTACCAATTTTACTACATTTTTTTGAGATGTTTTTCATTTGCTCTGTGCTCCTAGAACTCTATTGCTAGAGTCTTTAAATGGTTGTTTTCAAAGTAATTTTCACCAGTGTCATTGGAGAGCAGGTCTGCAGAGCTTTTCATGCTGTCAGGCTGGGAGTTGATCTTGAGACTTCTTTAAACACCCCAAACTAGCATTGATTAGTGCTGCTCCATATAGTACTTTGTCATTTAAAATAGAAACAAAGCAATAGTGTGTTTTGGTATGAGAGACTGTGTGAGGACTTTGATGGAAGGTAACACCACTTTTTATGAAATAATATTTTAAGAAAATATTTAGTATACACAAAATTTGAGTATCTTTCCTTGTTACCTTAAACTGTAGTGTTTTAAGCCTAATTTACTGCCATTAAGTTACAAATTCTATAAAGCTGTAATCTCTTATGCTTTACAATGGTTCTCAGGTTTTCTCTTTTAACAATTAAATGTTGCTAAGCTATCTTTCTATTTTTTTTTTTTTTAGGGCAATTTGACTGTTAATACTACCTGTACATGTGATAAGGACCAAAGTCTTTTTCTTCATTTTTGTATTTAAAAATATCCTGTCTTCACAGGAGAACGCTATTATGCACTGTTGTTAAAATTCTTTGCGGTGTGACGGTAATGTTAGTTATACTCTGTGGGCGTCATGAGTTGTGTGCATTCTTAGGTCTGGGGAAAATGATGTGGAGTACAACAACATGGAATTGGAAGAGGGGGAACTCATGGACGACGCAGCTGCTGCAGGACCTCCAGGTACAGTAAACAAGGAGTGAAGTAAAATAGAATATAAAAGGGCTGTGAGGGAAGCAAACTGGGTGCTAGTTACAGTGTCTGAAGAAAACGATTTAACGTGCCGGCTTTCACACCGGAGTGTCTTCTCCACGTGTGCGCACAGGGCAGACCTCTGAAAGGGCTGTCTGTCCTTACTTTGCTAGATCAAAGGCTGTGTTGAGCCAAGTGGGAGGGGCACCTTTCCCCAACCATTGTAAAGCATTGTTTACTGGGTTTCAGACCCTGTTTCCCAGAGTGCATTGCTCACTGTCAAACCCCATCTAGAAAAATTTTGGAGTCATCCCTGACTCAGTGGTAGCCCCCACCTAACAAGAGTGGCAAGTGAAGAATCAGACATGGATTCTGAGAATTTCCAGGAAATGACAACATTTTAGAACTATAAAGTGTGTCCTACAGCCATAATCCCCTGGGTGCATCACTCATGAGTGAAGAAGGCACACTCTACAAAGGATCTTGAGTTGTGGACCATCCATCTGGTGCCCTCACAGCCCCTGTAACTCGGACTGCAGTGCAGCAGCCTAGAAGCCAGCAGGAAGGGCACCTGAATGGGTTATTGCCCACAGTGGCTCCTCGTGCCTACCGGAAACTTCATCAGCATCCTTGGAATTGGACTGGCAGTCACCGCTCTGGCAGGATGGACCTATTAGCAGACTCCTCCTCCTAATTGTTTAGGTGTGTTTGGTATCATGTTTTGGCTTTTTATGCTGCTTGTCCCCTTCCTCCGGAGTACTAGTGTTAGAGACTGCCCCTCCGAGTGCAGTATACCGGTCACTTGGCCAGCTGTAGAAGGCGGCTGGAGATACCCTGGGGCCACTTCACTTATGGCCCAGACCGTGCTTCCCACTTATTGTTATGACAAGTCCAAAGCTATCTTATGAACACAAAGGGGAAACAAGTATTGGACAAGGACCCTTGACCTTGCTGGGGTAGTGAAAGGGCTGTGCAGAACATACAAGAGAAATGGGGAGCAACTATGCTGGACTTACTACCCTCAAGTAGGGCAGTCAAACAGGGGAGGCAAACAAGATGAGGCCCAGGAGCAGCTCTGGGAAACCATTAAGGAAAAGACCTTCGTAAAGTTGAGGGAGGAGGCTAAGTAAAACAGACTTAACCTCACAGTCATTGGAAGCCAACTTGTTTGGGGAATACCTTCCAATGAGCAGACAAGCAAATTAGTTCAAGCAGCCTGCGCGCTCTATCAGAACACCAGCACTCAAACCAGGACTTGCGGGACCTGCTTGCCGCTAGGCAGGGAAGCACTCACCGGGGGCCTCTGGGATGGGGGCTGGACAATCGGGGACCCAATCAAACAGCACCAACAGGGCCTGTAGCCACAGGAGTTTAACTCTATTATACCAACAACAACCGGACCTGTCTGCGGGGCACAGGAAAGCCCCTAGGCGCCCAAAATGTAGGAAACATACCTAGTGCCTTCTGTGGGAAAAATCAAACAGTCTCTTATAATCAGACCTGTTGCAATCCTTTAGGGTTATTCTACCTCTGTGGAGACACTGCCTACCGCTGCCTTGAGGTGAACTGGACTGGCTCTTGTATAACGGTATTCTTAGTGCCCAACATGTCTGTATACACTGAGGCTGAAGTAGAAAGCAGGCTGATTCCTACCAGGCAACACGAAAGAGCAGTGTTAGCAGCCCTAATAGGATTAGGAATTGCAGCAGGAGGGGGAACAGGAGTAGGGGGCATTAGTACATCCATCGGGCACTATTACAAGTTATCGCAAGAGATGAATGAGGGCCTGGAACGTGTAGCTGACACAATAGTATCCCTCCAGAACCAGATGAGCTCCGTAGCAGCAGTAGCCATGCAGGACAGGCGAGTATTAGATCTGCTCACAGCAGAAAAGGGAGAAAAACTTGTGTCTTCTTCAGAAAAGAGTGCAGCTACTATGTAAACCAATCCAGTATAGTAACTACCAAAGTGAAGAAGCTAAGAGACAGAATCCAGAGAAGAGAAGAGCTAAAGGAAGGGGACTACTGGGGCCTAGGACAATGGTCATCCTGGCTCCTACTGCTTAGCGGGACCCCTCGTCACTATCTTACTACTTGCCACTATTGAACCTTGCCTGGTTAATACCCTTATAAAACTGGTTAATACCCTTATAAAATTTATAGAGCAGACAGTCACCCGAAGAGCAACCACCAAAACCTTAGCCCTGAGGGGATATCACCCATTAGCTCTAAGTGATGCCTCATAGAGAAATAACAGCATCAAAGGCAGGAATGACAGGAAAGATAATCACCATGTTCTGTCTCTGTAACTGCTTGTATTTGCATCAGAAAAACTTTTTGAACAGTTTGCCCATGAACAATCTGCCAATAAGCATTGATTCCCACACTTCCTGGCAAAATACCAAAAGAGCCTGTAAAATGTGCAGCTCGGGGTTCAGACCTCTGGAGGCTACTCCTCTGGGCCCGCACGAGCGAATTGAAGTTTGCTCCTCCGCCTCTCCAAGTGCTGCTTGAGTTTCTCGCAATAGGTGAGTTGCTGCTACAATAGGGAGAGCCCCTGAATGTTTTCAACTGAGAGAGACAGGTGATTAAAATAAGAGGGTTATTTTAAATTCCATATGTAGAGTGATCTCAAGAGGAAAGCTTGATTCAGGGAGACTGGTAGAATACGTGAGCAAAATCTAGCAGTAAAGCAAGAAGAGTGGTTGTGATAGGAGGAGAAAGAACATCCTGGGAACAGTGTAAAGAAAAACTGACAGGCTGTAGTAACTGGCTGGAGTTGGGGAATGGGGTGTACAGGAAAGATAAAAATCAAATACGACCCTGTAAAGTTTCTGTCCTGGGTGATGAGGAGAACCACAGTGGTGTACGAGGTGGACAAAGAGCATTTGGAGAGGAGAGCCAGATTGAAGGCGATGAGTTCAGACTGGGCAGTTTTTATTGGGGAGCCGAGAGCAACCAAAGGATTCTGGTTGGGTGGAAGTGTCCACTGTGCAGAGGGACAGACAGGGACCTGTTTGACTTTTCTCACCTTCCTGGGAAACGCGCATATAAACTGGACAGGTAAGTTGTCGCTGAGGGACGAGGACAAAGCTAAAGGTGAAGATTCAAAGTTACCCACGGAGTTAGTGATTGAGACTGAAGCTCGGGAATTTCACAGCTTCTTTTAAACACTTGTAATTCATGGGTACAGCCTCCCTGTGTTGTTGGTGTTGGTGTTAAAGTCACAGAAACACACAGGATAAATGTGAAAATCCCACGCAGCACTTCCCGCCACTCCTGTTACCACTTTGGCATGTGTCTGTTCTTGCAATCTCTCTCTCCTTTTCTTCTTTTCCTTTTCTTTTGCAATTTTCCTCCTAAAGAGGTAATACCTTACTCCTTGCTCAGTGATTTGTGCTTTCCCTTGTCACATATGTCTGTGAGATCTTTCCTTATCAGTCCTTCTCATTTCTAATTGCCCTTATCTTCTAACACCTGGAAAGATTCCCACAGAGGGCACTGACCCAAAGTTTTGCTGTGGCCTGGCACAAGGTTTATTTATGTTAATTTGCTGATAATGATACATTTCTGCCATTTTTCTATTGAATTATTATTTTCTCCTTGGTTTGTACAAGGAGTAATTTTAGATGCAAGTGGTTTTGGAGAAAATGCAGTCAAAGTAATTAACTGGCATTAACTAGCCAAGATAGGAAGTTCAGGTTCTGAGGAGATGCCTCATGGTTTGTGCCAGGGGCCCCAACTTATGTCTTTATTAATTTGTGCAGACTGGGAAAGCTGATAGCTGTGGAAATTAGAAAGCTGGTATTTTCTGCATTTGTTTAACCCCACGAGGTTGCCATGGCTGTTTTACTTACTCTGTTCATTCTTTTCCTGCCTATTTAAAGATATTAACTGTGTTTCTTCGTAGAAATTTGAAAGGGAACTCTATTAGTCACCTTGCTAAGAATTCATGGAGGTCATACTGTTACAGAGCGAAAGGGGGTTCTTTCACATGGCGCCTTGGTGTAAAACCCAACAACTAGTGTTTAGGAAAACAGGTCTTTATTTACAATATTCCAACTTGGGGAGGACAGTGAGCACTTCAGCTCAGAGCCCTGTTCTCCCATGGGACCCAGCAATTCCCTTGCTCTCCAAAAGGCTAGAAGCCAAAAACATGCCCAGAAGTTCCCCATCCCTTATCTGTCAGCTGTCTCCTTCAGGATCTGGGGTATGATGTCATCAGACTCCACATAACAGTCCAGGAAAACATGTGCCATGTTGCACTGGATCACGCATGGTTCTCTCTTTGCTCTTTCAAAGCCGCATGGAATTCTCCTCTGCCCTCCTTGCAAACCGCGTAGATCTCCTCTCCTCCTCTCTCCAAAATGTTTGCCATCTTATTTTTAAATCCCTGAGTGCATCCTGTGATGCAGTGCACATGGTAACCAGTTCTGACCATTCACAGAACCTTGCACAGGCTCTGTATGCTCTTTCTGCACCATTCCATGGTCAAAACCACTCCCATCTTCTTGGGGCCTTGGCAGTACCAAAGACACTAGCCACTAGCCATAGTCATGCAAAGTCATCTTAAAAGCCGTTCCCTTTTCCCCATCCCCCAACCTGCAGGCTCTGGGGACTTTTGGAGACCCCCACTCTGTAACAATACCACACAGTTGAGAAACTGTGAGTATTCTCTCCAAAAATGAATACAAACAAACCTGACTGCATTGTAAGGTCCTTCTTGGTCCCCAATTTTGAGGTCAGTATCTCTGAGGAAAGGTATTCACCTCTGTATCCCAAATCAACCTCTATTGATTCCAAGTCTGTGTTTATTTTAAAAATTGGCAGGCTCTCTTTAAAATGAGTCAATTTAACCTTATTCTTCACTATAACAAGTAATACACGATTATATTCTCAGTATATAAAAATGAAATACAGGCATAGTGAAACCTTCGCTTCTGCCCTCATCCCCCACCCTTAAGGTGAGGCTGTTCTGAGCTGTTTACTGTGTGCCCTTGCAGACCTTTCCCCGTGCCTTTGCCTACATACTGAGAGCACAATAGGCATGTTGTGTGATTTTCATTTTTTTTTTTTTTTTACATAAATGGTAACAACTTGGTCCTTTCACCTCTTGCTATGTCTTAGATTTGTTTCCTTCCTGGTTAACAAATTCATTTAAACTCCTGCATAATATTCTACAGGATGGATGTGTTACAGTTAAAAATCCCCCTACTGATGGATGTTTAGATTATGTCATTTTCCTGTTGCATGTATTGCTGCAATGAACATTCTTGTACATGCATCTTTGTGAACATGGACAGGCTTTCTGCAGAATAGACATTTAGAAATGGAATTGTTGGGGCGAAGAGTATACTGATATAACATTTTGACTGCCCTCAAAGAAGTTGTGCCAACTTATGCTCCAGGCAGTAGTAGGCCACGAGAGCATTCATTTCCAGCACTGATAGTCTCCATTTTTTGGCTGATGTAATGAGTGAATAAAAGGGGTCCCATCTGAATTTGAATTTTTCTGGTTACTTGTAAATTTAACTGGAGAGTATCATGCTTTGTGGAATAAACCAGGCGGTGAAAGAAGAATACCATATTATCTCACTTCATACAGGAATCTAATGAGAAAACAAACCAACGAGCAAAGTAGAACCAGAGACATGGAAACAAGGAACAGGCTGACAGTGACCAGAGGAGAGGGGAGAGGGGAAAAGGGGGGAAAGAAGGGGAAGGGTCTAGTGACGAAACTAGTGTAAATGACCCATGGACATGGACAACAGGGAGGGGGTTGTCTGTGGGAGAGGGCTGGGGGTGGGCAGGGCAGGGGGAGCAATGGGGACAATTGTAATAGAACAATAATTGAAAAAAATTCTTTAAATATTGAACATTTATATTTTTTCTCTGACTTTGCCCTGTCCTTTTTTGCCTATTTTTCTTTTATCTTTTTTAAATCAATTTATAGAAAAGTCAGTTTAGGTACATAAGTAGTTTGGGGAAAATATTTACATTCAAAGTAATTAACTGGCATTTTTCATGAGAATTTGTGTGTCATATTATTAATTCAACTTGAATAGATATTATAAATGACCTCTGAATTAATAATAAGAGACCTAATAGCCATAGTAATCTAAAAATAGGGTTTATGACCACCCTCTAAGATATGTTATTGGTAACGAAAAATGCTAGAACCAGGCAGTTGTTTTCTTTTTAACTTATGAATTTCTTTAAAACTATATATAGTTTATATTTTCCATGATAGGGTCTGACTTGGAAATTTTATTTCCCAAACTTGTAAGAAAAACAAAAGTCATTTGGCACAAGAAATACAGTATTCCCTCACTTATCGCGGTAGTATGTTCTAGACAGCCCCCCCCCCACCCCCGCAATAGGTGAAAATCCGCAAAGTAGGAACCTTACATTTATTTTAGTATTTATATATATTTTAAGGCTTTATAAACCCTTCCCACACACGTATAAACCGTTCCCAGCCCCTTATTAACCTTCCCCACTCCCTTATTAACCTTTTCCACACTTTTATAAACACTACTTATGTTCTTAAAACATATTCTACGCTCTGAAACCTACGTAACTTTAACAACATATGTATACAGTACCACAAAATCGCATGATATAGCGAAAAATCCGCGATAAATAATTAAATATATTTTTAAAAATCCCACGATACAGTGAGGCCACGATAAGTGAACCGCGATATAGAGGGACTACTGTATACAAAAATTACAGTGGGCTTTGGTTTCCAGACATTTCATGGCAGTCATCACTTGATGATTATTCATGTCCACAGTACTAAGCAATATACATTGATTGTTTCCCTATTAAGAAATATTCATTTAAGATATTTTTTAAAAGGACACAAAATTTAAATAAGAAAAGAATGGGACAACTGTAATAGAAAAACAATTTGAAAAATGTTTAAAAAATACAGAAAATGATTAATTTTTACAATATACCTTACATATACTAAATGTATGTAAAAAACAAACAAACAAAAAAAACAAAAATAAACTTACCCTGGTACAGATGGAACAACAAAACTTGAAACAATGAGGACACGGGCGAGCATCCTGCAATTTCTCCATACAAATGAAACATCGGAAAACCTCAGCAATGCTCTGAAAATAATAAAAGATGTAAAGCCCACCAGATTAGGCTACTGAATCAAGAGTAAAAAGGATAACATTTTACTTTTAACTTTATTCCATATCAGGACTTGGTCAGTTAAGGTCCAGGGTACCTGAGAACATCTAAGCTTCACAATGGTTCTATTCTAAGGAAAGACTATCACATGCAAACAGACAGACTTATACACAAATATTTTCATGGAAGCATTAATTAGAATGGCAGGAATCTGGCTAACCCAAATGTCCAAATATTAATTAAATTGTCACAGTTAATTTACAGTCACTGCAAATATTTCTCCTAAAACCAAGGTAAAGTTATCAAACCTTTAAGAATTAAGAAGAAAATTACTAGTCTAATCATGACTCTGCTGGGCCAGAAAGAACCTGTGAGGTGCAGATGCTGGGGGGGTGGGGACGGGGAGGTGTGGACAATAAGACCATTGGATGAACTAGTTTCAAGTGGGGTGCCCAGTGACACTGTTGCCCTTACTAAGAAGCAAAAATTTATTTAGTATTTAGAAGGTTCAAAATTAGACATTATACAATTATGTCCAATAACCAATCCTTAAAAAAAAAATGTTCCTAGCCTTTACATAAACACACAGCATTTTAAATCACAGCTTACAAATGTCATATAAAAAGAATAGAGTTGTTCTGGCACACTACAGCCAAATTAAGACAGTAAGTCTTTAATTTTTGACATTTTGATTATAATGTGTCTTGGTGTGGTTCTCCCTGGATCCAGTTGTTTTGGAACTCTCTGTGCTTCCTGGACCTGTAAGTCTATTTCCTTCCCCAAGTTAGGGAAGTTCTGCTTCATTAATTTTTCACATAATTTTTCAATTTCTAGTTCTTCTTCTTCACCTTCTAGCAACCCTATGATTCAGATGTTGGCCTGCTTATAGCTGTGCCATAGGTTTCTGAGCCTGTCCTCATTTTTCTCACTTTTCGTTTCCTCTTTCTGCACTGGTTGACTGTTTGCTTCTTCCCTATGTTCCAATTTGTTGATTTGATCCCTGGTTTTCTTTCCCTCGCCACTAGTTTTGTACGTGTTTTCATTCATTTCAGCAGGACTAGCCTTCATTCCTTCCCCATCTTGTCTAAGATCTGCTGTTAGGTCTGTAAACATTTTTATAACCAAAGCTCTGAACTGTGCCTCAGAAAGATTTCCTATCTGCTGCTTCATTAGATTAGATCTTTGCTGTCTGGTCAGCTGCCTCTCTGGGATCTCTATCATGATCTGTGCCATCCTGACAGTTTTGTGTTTACCTTTGCTCCCTGGGTGGGGCTGTCACACCTCCTTTGCTATAGGAAGTGGAGCCCCGTACACTTGTCACAACCAGGCGATCCTTCTCACCACGCTGTGGCATTTTCTGTGGGGGTGGGGGTCCAAGATGGATTCTTGCCGTTCACTCTCCGCCGAGAGACCAGGAGCCTCTGCCTCCATCCCCACCCCCTCTGGGTCTCACAGACCGAGGCAATGGGGGTCTGCCTTCCCCGGCATAGGAATCGCAAGCTGACGGGTCTGGTCTGCAGCCAGGGGTGCTCCCAGGCGCTTTCACCTCCCCTTAAATACGGTGTCTGTGCTTACCGCTGTCCCGCTGCCATCACTGCTGCTGCCACTGCCAGCACAGCTTGACCTCTCTGCCCCAGCTTCACCCCTCCTACCCGTCCGGACAAGCACCACTTCTTTATAACTTCATACGTTGGACTTCCATTTATTTTCTGGAACTTCTGGTTATTTCTAGTTTTGCGGTAGTTGTATTCCTTCTTAGTTGTGGAGGGAGACGGAGCGTGTCAGTCTAGGCCTCCATTTTGGCCAGAAGTCAAAAGTATTATGTTAAGTGCAAGAAATGAGACACACAGACTGCATGCTGTATATAATTCCATTTACATGAAATTCAGTGGTTGTCAGGGAGTTTGGGAAGAGGAGGTTGACTGCAAAGGGGCATAAGGAAACTTTCCTAAGTTTATGAAATTGTTCTATATCATGGCTGTGATGGTGGTTTCATGAGTGTACACTTTTGTCAAAACTCACCAAGGTGTACAGCTACAATGGGTGAGTTTTAGTGTATGCAAACTATATCTTAATAAAACTCATTACAAAATAAGATGCTGGATTCACACTTTATTATATCTCATAATATTTTTTAAAGGCCTTTAAATCAAGCATCCTTAAGTTTTAAATTTGAGCATTTACTACATAATACACAGATTAAGATATGCAGCAAGTTATCATAGGAAATATACAAGTGACCTTGTTTTCATCACTTACTAATTCATCTTAAAATTCAGCTAAATAAAACCTGAGATTTGCCAACGCCTATCCAAATCTGTCACAGAAAGAAGCAAATTACAAAGTAGTACTCATTTAGATTAGCCATAACAACTTTAGCTATCAATTCTCTTAATGTGTTTTATAATGCATTAGAACAGTGAGTTTTTAATTAGCTAAATACATTTTTTTAATTGTAATTTTTTAAAATACTTTTAGTAATAACATTTTTTATAATAAAAGACAAAAATTTTCAGCAACAAAGATTTTCATAAATTACCCACAGGTACTGAAGATGTAAGGCAAGAATGAAAATTGTGGTGTGCATCCTGCTTTCAGATGCTTTGACAATACTATTGCACTGCTAGTGTAAAGTACAGTAGTGCAATAAAGTCAGAGCATTCGTTAGCAGTGTGGTAGGAAAGGGACATAAAAGCATCTTGCATCAGTTGAAGCTTCAGTGAGAAAAGAATTTAAAGAGAACTGCCACTTTGGACAGAAGGCATGCAAAACCTAAGAACATTTATATCAGTATTTTTAAAAAAGAACTGGACTCACATATCAAAGTGATGTTTTTTGATGACTAACCAATGATTAATATTGAAATAGAAACATGCATATAGGTATATAAAGGAATTTTGTAAATATGTCCTAAGCTTTACAAGTTATTAACATGGGTATAGTTAATACCTTAGAACTGGTATTAACAAAACTGGTTATAATTACTACTAAGGCTAAATTGTGAAAAATATCTCTTCTGCTGAGATATGTTGGTTAATTCCTCCCTATCGATTAACTGCCATATTAAACAAGTCTTTTGAATAAGAATATCAAAGAAGAAAAATAAGTAAAATAATATTTCCCAATCTCCATATACCCAATCAATCTCTGGAATTTAAACTAAAATACAAAAAGCACTTACCATCTTAGGGCTTTTTCTCTAGGGAATCAACGTGACCTAAACATGACACCATTATCCCTACCTAGGTGAATATTATGAAAAAGGACTTTAAATTTTCAGTTAACCTCTAAAACATCTTACACATAGGAGGAAATCATCTCCCTTTCTTCCAAACTTAAAATCAGAGAATATAATAATGAAATAATGGGGGTGGGGGCTAGATGTAAAGATTTAAGTATCAGGTTTCCTTGAATTCAAGCCAGTTAACATCCTAAACTTCTACCTGGTAGGAAACCATTTAAAAGTCAGATGTAACCCCAGAAATAGACAAATACCCCTGATTGAGTGTAGGAAAAAAGTTGGAGAACAAAGATTACCCTACAATAAGCATTTTCTTCCATTAGTAATGTTCACTGATGCAAAAATACTTTCCATTACTTTCACTAACCGTTCCTTAACATGGTCCAGTTCAGCTACTAGCTGGAGTGAACCTAGGAAGAAACGAACTCAGATTCAGGACAGCAGGAACATGAGTGTCTTGACCTCAAATCCTGGCCCACGTAATTCAGGTATTAGAATATTTCAACTAAAAATCAGAGGATTGTGCCAAAAATAATTTACCTTTACAATCTGAGAAACTAAACTGGTTCACAGATGCAAGGAATTTAAGAAGGTGCTTTCTTCTCTTTCCTCTCTTAAAAAGATTGTTTTAAAAACTACCCCATCATTCAAACATCTACAAGTTTGAGTCTGGCTACCTCATAATTTTCTAAAACCTACTTTTCAAGATGTACACTTACTCATTTTCCCTTTAAATAAAATATGTTCAATCTAAAAAAAAAAAAAAAAAAAAAAAGTCCTGTGACAATATTAACTCAATGTATTCAAAGTCCAGAAAAGGCTTAACTGGTACCTCAAAACTAAACAGCCAACCTGAAGGGTAAACTGTTAAAAGCAAAACTAGTATCATTTAGTATCTTACAATTGCGCAGAAGTAAGGATCTAGAGGGAGGATTTCAGAAGAAGGGAGAAGAGCAATACAATGCTAATAATTATGCCTGTTGATAGAATTGATCTACAATACTTTAACATGTTTTTTTTTTCTAAAGACAATTAATGATAAAAAATAACAAAACTCTGAACTAAAGGCTCATTATTACAGGTTTGGAAAGCTGCAGAACATCCTTCTTCTCTGGCATGTCTCTCCCTCCCTATCTCCAACCACTCCACTCCCACCCACCCAAGGAAAGTGAAGCTCAAAACACTGGGAACAACTGAAAGTTCAAATCGAATTAGTATATGAGGCACTTACAATTCATTGATACATCAGAAGAAAACGGTAAGTTATATCAAGGCCTCACACTTTCTGGGGGTGGGAATAGGGGCCAGGATGGTATTCAGTTTCTTCCAGGATCATTACACGTGCCGATGTTAACGTCACGCAAGATTTCGCTTGGAAAGAGTAACGCAGGCACAAATGTGTGATACCGAAGGAGCAATGCCAGTGAATGGCAAGGGAAGGAGGGGCGGATTGCGGGGGTAGAAAGCTTTTGGCTTCTTAATCTTACTTTTCTTTACCGAAAAACCGACAGGAGCTCAATGACGGTGAGTCCTCCAAATTCTGTGTTTTAAAGGAAGCCAGCCCAATTGAAAAAAACAAAACTGGTAATGCAGGAAGGAAAGAGGGCTGAAGGTAAAACAAGGGAACTAACAAGATAAGAAAAACGCAGCCGATCAAGCTAGTAGCTAGTAGCCTAGGGACGGAAGGGAGTGAATAAAGAGGGCAAGGGAGAGGAGGATCCGTAGAAGAAAACTAGGACACTCTCCAGCTGGGCGCCCCGGGCAGGTCAAGCAGCAACGGGAGTCCTTTCCAATGATTCGCCCCCGCCCCCTACTTTCACAAACGAACGAAACCAGGCAACTCAAGAGCAGGGTGCCTTCCTCGTCCGATCCCGCCCGTGCTCCAGGAAAGGAACTTAGGGTGCAGGTGGCCATCGCTCGCTCCCCCACCCAAGGACTGCCTGCGCCTTTGGGTCATACAAAAACTGGTCTAGGGCCGTTCTTGGCCGCTAGGAAGTTGAGCCCGCAAGTCTGGCATCCTTTCTCAGACTTCCCAGCCCGCCTAGGAGGATTCGAACAGTTTAGCCGTGATGGGATTTCTCTCCGCTCCACTCCGTTATCCCCACCCAACCTCACCCTCCATCCCCTTTTTCTGGAGTGTGAACGAGCTCTCCCCTTCTAGGGGCGTGTGGGGACCATTCCTGTCACATCTTTGGGTGGAAATACAAACGTCTACACCAGCTACAGCTCCTAGAGGGGCAGAAAGGTGAGGGCAAGGAACAAACAATTCCAATGGCCCCACACCCTCAGCATCTCCCGCCATTTCCCTCACCAGTTTCCCGGATGTTACCCCTTCCCCCGCAGCGGTTAAAAGACCAGGCTTTGGTGCAGGAGGAGGGAACTCAGGTTTGGTCCAGTCTCCGCCGCCCAGGGTTTCCGGAGACTCCAAATTGCGTCCACTTTGGAGGCCATGGGCGAAACATAAACTACCCAGTAGGTCTTCACTTTACACTCACCATCAATTCCAGCCTATCGACCACCTCCTCCATGTTGAATAGTTGACATTCCTCAGGCCGCCGAGGCGCTTAAGCCGCAAACCAAACTAGCACTGAGGGTCCCTATTGGACAGCTGTCACTCAAGGTCTTACACTCATTGGCTCCACCGCTAAACCGGCACCCGCCCATCGGGGACTAGGTAACGCCTTTCTTCATGAAACACACTTTCCTGTTGGGCAAAGATTCAAAACGCCACAGAAAGATTGGTCGCTGTTCTCTTACTTTTTTTCATTGGTTGCACCTTCATCTCTGCTTTCAACTTATTAGTTAGGGCTCAGCAGAGAATATTGCGATTGGTGCAATAGGAAGAAGAGCCAACCAATTACACAACGGCTTCCACAAACCCCATAGGAGGAGCGACACACCTTCTTTCCTCTCCTGCTTCTCCTCCCCTCGCTCCCGCCTTCTCCTTATTCATACCAGAAGCGCCTCAGCTCTGATTGGCCGGAGCGTGCTGCTCTCTCAGCCAATCACAAGCCAGGCCGTGTTTGCACGGCAGTGGGAACGCTATTCTTGGAGAGACCTTGGCTACGATAGCTCCCTCCACCGTAAGGTTTTAAGTTTGAATTTTTCTTCATGGCGAGGACGAGGCCACTCCCTGGACTTCATCTAATCCCCAGGCTCTTAGACCAGTAAGTGCAGGGATGTCTTCCTGTGTTACCCGGGCTCGCGTCTTCCATGGCTGGGCCTGTTGCTGCTTGTGTTGTTAAGGTTTACGGAGGTGGGAACCGGCTGGACTCCAGGGAAGATGGAGCCGGGTGTGGGTCTGAGGGGTTAAGACTGTCATGCCGGGTTCCACCTTCACCATGTTTCTAATACTTCTATTTTTTTTAACCCTCACCCGGGGTTATATTTATTGACATCAGAGAGAGAGGAAAGGAATGAGATAGAGAAGAGAAGAGAGTGAGAGAAAAACGTTGAGCGGTTGCATCCCGACCTGGGCTAAAATCCGCAGCCCAGGCAGTGCCCTGGCCAGGATCAAACCCACAGACTTCTGGTGTGTGGGAGAGCGCTCCACCCAACTGAGCCCTGGGGCCAGGGCGGGCCAGGTAGTCTCCTTACTCTTTTGGAAAGGGAACTAGTTATGTATTTTAACCTCAAGGAAGACTGCTGTGTACTCTTTCAGTTGGACAATTGTCCTCTACGGAGTATCTAATACTTTAATAAAGCAATGGTAATACAAACAAAACTTAGCTTGCCGAGTCCTTAGTCCTGTTTCAGGTAGGAATTATTATCTTTCATTTTTGATAGACCTGTGGTTATATTTCAATGTAACATTAATTTGAGAATATCTCAGACTGCACCTTTTGATACTGACAGATTTGACTTAGTCTCTAAATTCTCTGTATGTGCTAATTACTGTATTTATTTACAAGTCTATTAGAGTGACAATGACCCAGAGCCGAAGATATACACTCTCTCTCTTTCTCCCACAACCACATGCACAGAGCCAGAGAAGAGGAGAAAAGATGACTTAGTTCCTAGATTTTTCTTTTTTCTTTTTTTGAGAAATAATCTCCAGAATGACATACATCAGCTTTTGTAGGACTTTTGAGAAATTTGAGTGCATGGGCACTGGAACAACCACCAGGAAAGAGCTAGAAAGAGATGGCCCAGTTCCAGAATGGTGGTACTGTGTTCTTTTTTTCAAGCTAATAATGTATACCAAAAGTTAACTGTCAACTACTAAAACAAAGCTTATTGTAGTGAGAAACAAACAAAAAATGGCAGTGCTCTGAAGTCTCTCCCTATAATCCTGACTCCCACTTGCCAAAGGCAACATTATTTACTCTTGTAATTCTCCCTGGCATTTACCTCCATGCTTCTAAATAATATGTTTATAATACTGTTTCTCTCCCCCCCTCTTTTTTTCTCAGTATTAGACACATAAATTTAGACAACTACTGACTACTACTTTCTCTTTCTACCCCAAATACCTATGTCATCATTTTTGAATAAACATTCATTACTCACACTATTAAATATTGTGTAACAGCGGAACATATAGTATTGCATGACTGCATTTTTTTCTCGTGCAACTTCTTTCCTAACCATTTATATATGCTTATTTTTTAAAGCACTTAGCAGTAATTTGGCCCCAACTTTACAAAAGTACAGTCAATTCTAGAATGGACAGCTACTCTAGGTAATTTATCTGTTTCCTTTTTTTTCCTTAGAGACATTGTTACTGAAGCTCTGTTATACGCCTGCTCACTTCACTGGCTGTGTGCGCTCTAAGCCAGGGGTTGGCAAACTTTGTTTTTACAGGTCTCATGAACTAAGAATGGTTTCACAATTTGTACTAGTTGGGGTAAAAGTCAAAAGAATAAGGTTTTGTGACACTTGAAAATGATATGAAATTCAGACTTCAGTGTTATTGGAACACAGCCACCTTCATTTGTTTAAGAATTGTCTGTGGCTGTTTTGGTGCCACGGTGGCAGAATTGAGTGATTTTTAACAGAGACCGGATGGCTTGTACAGCCTAAAATATTTGTAATCTGGCCCTTTACAGAAAAGGTTTTCTGATCCCTGCCCTACACGTGCTTCAAAGTTGTCTTCCCAAGACTTGTGGTCACCATGACCCTGGAAATTCCCACAATTTATCATTATTCTGTTCTCACACTTGACTGAAAGTTTGGCCAGATATAGCTTCTAGGACGGAAAACATTTTCCTTTAGAATTCCAGTGTGGCTGTTGAAGTGTGATGACATTCTGTTCTCAGTCCTCTATATCTAGACTTCTGTTTCTTTTTGGAAGCTTTTAGAATCTCTTTATCGTTGGTATTATAATAGATGATGTGAATGTTGGTTGATATTTTTGTTTACTCTATGGAGTAACACAACAGCAAAACCCAAAGATTAGGACTTATCTTTAGTTACGTAAGCCACTTCTCTGATAAATCAGATAATCGTTTTCAAATACTAGAATAATATCCCTCAATTTTTTGTGCTATTCACAATGTAATGACCACAGACAAGACACACTTTTAAGTTTAATCTGCATTATTAACATTTTCTTCCTCACTTTCTTAATCAACAAAATAACAAATCAAGCTCTAACTTGTAGTATTTTATAGTACTAGTGGTATAAATACTCCTATCATGGCCAACTTCAAGTTTCCAATGTGAAGTCACTGAATGTGGAGTTGGGGAGAAACTGAGCAGTAATACAGCATTCTGTAGCATTTTTTACTATATAGGTACAATAAGGTAAACAACCTCAAGAGCATAGATAATAGGAAATCATTAGATAGTGATGCGTTTTGCATACTGATTACCTTTTTAAAATAAATGATCTAATTGTAATTTTACAGAATTTAATTGTAAGTGTGGATGTGTTAAAACTGACTTGCAGACTTCCTGGAAATGTAGCACTTGCCAACTCCAGGACACCATTGGAGTGGAGATAAAGATATGGAGTCCATCCACCAAGTTTAAGCAGAATGTGCATCCCCTTTGTAAAGCCTACTTTCATAACTTAGACATTGGTGAATAGAGGGGGAAAAGGAAGTGGGAGGCAGGAAGCCAGTTCTCTGTGTTAGACATCAAGGGTAGAGAGGGAACAGAAGGGGGAGGCTGCAAAGGGGCAGATGGGAGGCAAGGAAGGGGAGGTTACCATGGGAGTCTTGGATTCAAGGGATCTCAAGTGAACTCTGGGCCTTGGATAGAGGTTTCCAGTTACATTTCTTCATTTGTGGGCATGAGTTCAATGAGGTTTGTTTAACCTTATTTTCAGGCAGTCACAAGATTGCTGCTTCTTCCGATGCCTTCCCAAATATCTGCATTCAGAGTATTTTCATTTTGTGTTAAGTTTTTTTGTTTTTGTTTTAAACTTAATCCTTCAGACATCCCTTGTATTTAATAGTCCCTGTTTGGCCAACCTTCATTATTTCAGCAGAAAGAAAAAGTCATATAATAAAATTGAAATTATTGACGGTGAAACGGCACCAGGTATTAGATGAGTGGAGTTGGTCCAGGCGTTGGTTCAGCAACCTCAGTACTTGAGTTCTGGCTAAGAAAGAATTCAGACCCAAGGTAAACCCTAAGAAAAAGTTTGTTCAGAAAGTCACAAAGGTAGAAGTGAGCCGTAGAAGAAATGGGCTCAGAAAACAAGTTACTGAGGCAAAAGAAGGGCCCTTGGAGCTTAGGAGAGAGAGAGAGACCAGGAAAAATGTGCCAGGGTAAGGCGGTGGGGAAAGGTACTGGCATGCTCCACAGAGAGGGCCACACTGAGCCCTTGGTAAGGGCTTTTAAGAGCAGGGATTTTAGGGGAGGCCCCAGGGGAGGATCTCAATAGAATACTCATCAGCCTTCCAGGTGTGTCCTTTCAGGGTCATGGTCTCCACAGATTGGCCCACCCCAGGGATGGGGGACATTAAGTCATTACAGCTGGTCCTGAGGTCAGTGTGGCAGGTGTTACTCTGCCTGGTTTTGCTGCTTTTCTGGGCCTGGAGCTGAAACACAACTGATGCTTCGATGTTATCTCTAGGGCTTGATGCTTACAGGGTGGTTTTGCAAGGGCTTGTACGGGGATTCGTGTGAGGCTATTCTCCTGCCCTGTGCTCCTCCTCTGAAGGGGGCTCTAAAACCTCAGGACTAGTGCTGTGCAGGTGGAGGAAAGGTCAGGGGCTTTAAACCACGTGACCAGCAATATGCTTGGGGAGGAAAGGTCACCCTGAGACCGTGGTCCTTTGTTTTCCCAGTTTTTCTCAGTTGCATTCCACCCAGGTGACAGTACCTGGCCCATCGTCCTTGCTCTGCTCCTGTCTGTCTGACTGCCTAGCACAAAATAAACTCTTTTGGTGTGTCTTTCAAGCCTCTAAGGATGAAGGAGAATGCTCTGTTAATTTGAGATCTGGCAATTCGTTCAATAAGATGCTGTTAAGAATCTTTACTCCTAGAAGGCTGTTGATATTTGCACTGTCACATATTGCCATTAGGGCTGCCCTCTGCCAGGTCCAAAGCTCTTGGAATTAGGCCACTTCTCAGTTTTTACAACCCCCAGCAGGCCGGGGGCAGGTTCTTCTGTCAATGGAACCTGAGAGCCAAGCTAGCTTAGAGCTGCATACGAGTGCTGGAAGGTTCCCAGGTGAACCAAAGTGAAATGAATGTGTATTTTAAAGGCCTGTTGTTCCTATTCAAATGTGAGTGTGAAGGGAAGGAGGACCAGCCCTTGAGATCATTTTTAGTTCTGCTACTTGAATAAAGACATCTTTGTTCCCCACGGGCTACATCTAACTAAACCCAGAGTGGGGGCCTCTGGAACTTCACATCAAGCGAGCTCCACCTTAATTTTCATAAGAAAGGAATCCAGAATGAAATCTAAGTCTACTAGATAGTTTTAAACAGTGCTTTGAAATAAATGTTTTGAAACCTCCGGGTTTGGGATGTGGGGTAATTGTTATTTCGTTGTGTATCGCCTGCTGAACTATTGTGCCACAACATTGGAAAGAACATGGTGCTTGGAGACTGAGGGGTTTGGACTTAGGACAATACATTATTGCATTACATCGGGCAAATCATTCAACCTTGCCAAGCCTTGCCGCATTCTTACATAAAAATGGGAATAAAAATCCTCTTCCTTAGGGATAATGTCTTGTAGGATAGAGAGGATTCACTGAGAAAATGTATGTGGTGCCTAAAAGTAAATGGGCATTCAGTAAATGGTTAATTTTCTTTCTTCTGTTACCAGCTCCATCTATCACAGTGAATGCTCAATGAATGTTACTGGCAAAGAACGTTAAATCCTTTGAGTAGCATACCATTCATTAAACAACTATAGCTATTTTCTCAGTTATAATGAAAGGGAAAGTCACCTAATGAAGAAAAGCGAGACAAGTGAAATAAAATTAGTCATGTAATGCCAAAGCCAAAGTCTCTCTAGAGATTGTTTAAATCTGGGTTTAAATTTTTCTCTACATCAGGGGACTTCTGGGGTGCTTGTGGTGGCCTATTTCCCAATCAAGGTGGTGGTTACAGGGTGTGTCCTAGTTTACTTTGTGATAATTCATTGAACAATACACTCAAGATTCGAACATTTTCTATATGTTTATAGTATTCTTCAAGAAAACATGTTAAAAATTTTTTTCTCTACAGAAATCATGCTTAAGTTCAAACAACAAAGAGGAAAGCTAAAAACAAAAGAGAAAAAATTATTCAAAAAGAAAAAAAAAGCCTCTCACTCTCGGTCGAAGCTAATTACACCTTCCCCTCCACCACCCTCAGCAGAAAGGTAGGTATAATGTAGAACAGAGAAAATATTTAAAATCCCATCAGTTTAGGATAAAGTTACTAGATTCAGCAAATTAAAATATAGAATTCCCAGTTAAATTTGAATTTCAGATAAACAATGAATACTTCTGTATTTTCCCATGCAGCATTTATAATATACTAAAGCTTATTATTTATCAGAATTAAATTGTAACCGAGTATCCTTGAATTTTGTGTGGCAACCATAGTTTAAGAATTCAAGTGAAGTAATAATCACAAGGTAGTGTGTTGAAAGTGCACAATAACTATTTTCTCTTTTCCTAGTCAATTCAATTATATAAATATGGAAATGAAGTGATGAAAGAGAGGAATAATACTAGAATTCACGTCTTAGTTTTGGTGAAGTTTGGTCAGTTATTGACTGGGACTCAGGGCTTAAATGTGTTGTTGAAAGAGTACTAGGTGTCACAATGACGTGTTTTATACACACTGTTGTGATAGCTGTCTTTACAGAAGAACATTATGACAAACAGACCCTGAAAAAACCAGTAATCATGATACCATCCTCTCCTCTCTCCCGAATGTTGAGAAGGCCCCCTCACTGGTCTCCTGCCTCTGCCCTTGCCCCTCCGCAGTGAGCCTGTCAAACTCATGTCATGCGGCTTCTCTCCATAAGGCTCTTCAGTGTCTTCCTCTCTCAGAGTAAAAATTAAAGTCCTTTGTATGTGTTTTATGATGTGACTGACATTATTTCTTCATCTCTTCCCTTCCGTTTCTCCACTCAAGTCATCCAGGCCTCCCTGCTGTTCCTCAGAACAGCTCCTGCTTCCGTCTCAGGGCCTTTGCACTTGCTGTTGCCCCTGCCTGAACGCTCTTCTCCCAGATTTGTGCCGTGCTAGCTTCTGTACTTCCTTTAGGTGTTTTCTTCTCAAAAGTCCCCTTCTCAGTCAGACTTTCCCTGGCTCTGCTATCTGAAATCTCACCTCCATCCAACATTTCACATCCTCCCCACCCCCCACCCCTGATTTTTAAAGAAGATTTTATTTATTTTAGAGAGAGGGGAAGGGCGAGAGAGAGGGAGAGGAACATCATGTGATGTGGTTGCCTCTCTCGCGCCCCCAAACGGGGACCTGGCCTGCAACCCAGGCATGCGCCCTCACTGGGAATCGAACCAGGCCAGCACTCAATCCACTGAGCCACACCAGCCAGGGTCACATCTCCCCTCTCTTGCTTTATCTTTTTCTTATTAGTATTTATTCACTAACAACCCATATGTGCTACTTATTTATTTGTTTGTTTATTTTTACCTTTCTTCCATGAGAGCGTAAACTCCATGAGGGTAGCGCTTTTGCCTGTTTTGTTCATTACTGAATCCCTGATGCCTATTTATTTACTATTTTATTTATTGCTGTTTATTTACTCAACAAATATTTGTTGCATAAGCAGTTTCTAGAATTCTAGGATTTACTGAAGAATTGGGTGTTAGGTATCCTCTGTTTCTGACTTATACTATAAAACTAGCTTGTTGTTTAATTAAAGGCTATTGTTCCAACTCAGGAGTTTTTAAAAATTTATTTGGTTTTGTTTTTCCTACAGAGTGGTTATTTCTTCAACAGATATACCCCTTAGCAGAAGTTGGTTAAGCTCATCCTGGAACTTCAAATTTCCCAGTATCAAAGATGCAATAAAACTTTGGACAAGTAGAGGATGGTCTATGTACAGCTGGTGCCAGAACTGCATAGCCCAGGTATGGGTTCGACGTACCTGTTTTCAGCAATACGGTTGGTTTTTCTACACACTTGCTATGCGTGTCCACCCAGGTCAGCATGGCACTCAGGCTAAGCCCAGATATGATGAAATTGTGGCGTCATGCCTGCCTTCGTTTTTATAAAACATACATCGAACTACTTTCCTGTCCTCTTGCCTTGTCCTTATCTTGTTGCTCATGAGAGTCAAGCTTGTGTATTTTTGAATTTTAGAGTTTAGACGTATTGAAAGACGCCATCATTCCTTCCCGTTTCTGCCGACAAGAACTTCAGAGTCTGCAACAACGGTTTTGCATTTTGGAAAGTAAACTGTGCAAGCTCCAGGAAGCACTGAAGGTCAGTACCGTCGGATAAAAGACAAGTCTGGGATCAGGTAAGGAGGGAGGGGGGTGTCTCCCACAGGCGTCCCCAGGCACTTTCACTGGAAGAAAGAATGGCTACAGGAGAGCGCTAGTCCCGGACCTGTTTGCCCTCAGACCCGTCCCTGAAAACTTGGAGGCTCTGCCACGCACTGCAGGGATGCTGACCGCTGGGGGCCGTATTTCCCACGCTCCGTGTCCCCTGGTTCCGTGGTGCTGGGCTAACGGTAGACACTGATGGGAGACTGGACAGAGGGGGAAGACGGGGTGTTTTTCCCTTTCATTCTCTGTGTTGGGTAATTTCTCCAGCAGTGGTTGTAGTTGTCTCTCAGATTCCGGCTCCCACACGGGGAGTCCACCGCATCCTTGGTTCTCTGGGTTAACCTAGCTCCGGAGAGCTGGCTCTGCTGCTCTTTGCTGTGTGCCCCCAGCGTCAGGGCGCTCATGGCTTTCTGCCGTTGCTGATTTCCGGGCTGCCTCACCGTCCCCGGTGTGCTTCTCAGCTCTTCCATCAGCCGTGGGGCCGACTGCCCACGTTACATGCCCCCTCTCTGCCGTCCTTGACTGATAGAGGCAGGAGAAAGCCCTGTAACTATCTACCCTCTCCAGACTCTCCTAAGCAAGGCCTCTATTCTCAACAACCAAAACTCAAAGAATAAACTTTACACTCATTGGTTTGGAGAGAAGTTTCTGGGGTTATATTCCTTTCCCCAGAATGTGTACCTCAGGATGAACTAGCCAAAGGGGGGAAGACAAATCACCTCACACCTCTAGGCCTCAGTTTCATCATCTATGAAACGGGAATGATGCCATCTGTAATGGGCTGAATGGTGGCCCCCCAAAAGATATGTCTAAGCCCTAATCCCTGGATCCTGTAAATACTACCCTATTTAGGACAAAAGGGTCTCTGCAGATAACATTAAGGATTTTGAGTTGAGGAGGTCATTCTGTATTACCTGGGTAGACCCTCAGTCCAATGGTAAGTGTCCTTATAAAAGAAACACACAGAGCAGAACACGTGGAAAAGGAGGAGCAGCGGGACCACAGAGGCAGAGATCAGAGGGATACGGCCTCAGCCCAGGAGTGCTGGTAGTTACCAGTAGCTGGAAGAGGCAAGGGACAGATTCTTCCCAAGAGCCTTGGGAGGGAGCACAGCCCTGCTGACACCTTGATCTTGGACTTCTAGGCTCCAGGACTGTGAGAAAATGAAGTCTGATTATGTTAAGCCACCAAGTTTGTGATAATTTGTTACAGCAGCCACAGGAAACTAATACACCATTCTCCTTCATAGGGTCATTGTATTCGTTTGCTCGGGTTGCCATAACAAAGTAGCAAAGACTGAGTGGCCTGTATAGCAGAAATTTGTTTTCTCACAGTTCTGGGGGCTAGAAGTCTGAAATCAAGGTTGGTTGGTTGCTGTTGTTTTTTTCCTGAGGCCTCTGACTATGGTTTGCGTTCTTACATTGTCCTCACATGGTGTTTTCACTTTCCCTGGTGTTTGCTGTATAGTCTAACTTCCTTTTTTATAAGGACACCAGTCAGATTGGATGAGAGCCCACCCTGGCAGCCTTATTTTAACTTAATCACCTCTTTAAAGAACGCTATCTCCAAATACATTCTGAGGTACTGGGGGTTGAAACTTCAACACATGATTGGGGATGGGGGACATACAAAATTCAGTTCATATAGTCATGTTACAGCCCTTGGCCTTTTTATCAATTCCTTAAATATACTGTTTTCTTGGTTGCTAAGTGTTTTTCCCTCTGCTGGGAACCTCCTTTCACCAGTCCGTATCTGCCTTCATTTGGTAAATCTGAATTTGTTCTCGAGACTCTGACTAACGGTTACTCCCCGGTCTTCTCACTCTCCGTGCTCTCAGCACACTTCATCACTCCTACTGAGTTATTATTTCGTTTGGCTTTGACTCTATTTGTGTGCGTTTAGTGTCTGTGTTCCTCACCCGACTGTCAGCTCCGTGAGGTGGCAGGCAGGGCTCACATTGACCCATGGTATGAACGAATGAATGAACAAACAAGCATGTGATAAATGAGAAAATATTATGAAGCACAGGGTATACTGAGAAGGTGTTCAGTATAGGAGCTACTATTTTAATGATTCTCAGCTACAAGAAGCAAATTAATCTGGTATTCCTTTGCTAGATGTAATGTCTTCTTTCAGATCATCTCAGAAAATTCTTGTCCAGGCTGTGGTCAAACGTGTTACAGGAGCGGTAAACTTACAAATGTGCCTGCCTGTGCGCTGACGCCCCCTGGAGAATCCCGGGCCGTTGGTCCTGCCGCACTGCTACAGCCGGGGGGCTCTCTTCCTCCTCCTCCTGCTCCCCCGCCGCCGCCGCCTCTGCCTCCGCCTCCACCACCCACAGCGCCGTTGCTGCTCAGAAAATCCAATCTCACTAAAGTACTTCAGGTAAAACCACCTAGTAAAAGGGTGTATTGGTCAGTGTGTAATGGAGCAGTAAAGACACGTGTCCCTTTAAACTGGGCTAAGGACTTGGACAGGAAAGCTATATATTTTTCTATTCCATATCTTAATTATGTCAATTGTGTTTAGAAAAACACAGTCCGCTGGGAACTCACAAAAGTTGGATATAGAAGTGAAAGTGATTTTTTTTTTGTAAGGATACACAAATGAAACTTGTTGGAGTGGAAGATTTCTGTTGGTTTCTCAGCATATCTGTTTTTTTTTTCTCTTCAACTAAACCATTTTGTTTCCCTTGAAAACTGTGAGCATATCTTTTAACCGAAAGGAAAACCTCCCTGGGAAACCAAATTAAGAACAGAGGATGGCTTAGTGAATGAACTTAGAATAAAAAGAGTCGGAGGATCCTAAAGTATAATACTATTAGGTGGGAGATCCAGCCTCTGTTAGATTTTCTTATTTTCCAAGGGGACTGGAATATTTGTGAATCGCTAAAATAGGCATGGCCCTGTTTTAAAATCTGAATTTCCACCGTAGATACATTTCATTTATAATCGCTGATTTAAAGCCAGAGCAAGCTTATTGCTACATTTGCCCTAATGTATACCTCTCTGACAATGTATTTTTGCTGTATGGGAACTGAATCATCTTTTCATGTAGTTCAGGTAAACTTCACTTTGATTCAAGGACCTACCTCAACTCCTGTCCTAGTGTAATGACCACTGAGGAAGATGCCTGGTAGCAGGGAACTAGCCCGTCTTATTATCAAAGCTGTACCTTTTGAAGAATACTTACAATAGCCTTCATATCTCTGGGTAGTGAAAACAGTATCATTCTTGTTTGAGTGAAAAAAATTTGGTAGGTTCCTAGGGTAAATAAGAGTTAACTTTTAACTCTAGGTCCTTAAAAACTATATTTGCATTTGCATTTGACTAGGTGTCATGGTTCCAAATTGAATTCTAATCTCTCCATGTGTTTTAAGGCTGGACCATTAAAAAAAGATGGACCCATGCAGATGACAGTTAAAGATCTACAGACTGTGAAATTAAAGAAAACACAGAGTTTTGATGAAAGGAAGAAGGTATGATATCATTGACCATACACATAGTTTTTCAGTTATTAGCCTGGTTATCCCTTTATGGAAATAAAATATAAGCCTTATGTACAGAAGCTCTTCCAAGGTAAGTGGTTGATGTCTTATTTAAGTAGTTGTGGATCTCTGCGACAAAATGTGTAGATTCCAAAATTACTTAATTAGGCCGTTTCATGTACCAACCATTAGTCTGAACGAAGAAGTAGAGACATGCAGGTACTTTGTAGCTTTGAAATAAAAATTTGAGTGGAGGAATGGGTATATCTTACACATGCTTAGCACTCAAATATGCACTGTTTCAGCATGTTTACATTTTGAATATTTTTTATGTGTTTTTAATAATGTCTCATTTTGCGATTAAAGCTGGTCGTATCACCAAAGGCACGGAATCCACTAGTTACAGTCTCTGACCTGCAGCGTGTCACCCTGAAGCCCAACTCCAAAGTGTTATCGACTCGAGTGACAAATGTCTTAATGTAAGGAATTACACCATGTCATGCTCTGGCACTACTTAAAAGAATGGTATTTTTGCTTTTTTCTCACTTTAAGAATTATATATGTGTAGTATAGAAAAAATGGTATCTATAAAAAAGTTCAAAGAAGAAAAAAATCATCCAAATAAATATATCATTGAAGATTGCCACTGTTAACATACCATTATTTATCATTGTAATAGTTTTCTAGGCATATAATTATTGTTTATTATGAGCTACAACATAATTTAATAACAGTCTTCCAGGGGAAAAATACTATCAAGAATTTTAGTAACTTATACCTCAAAATAAAATTTAAAACAGCTCAATTTCAGAAATAATAAAATATGAAAACTAGTCTATCTTAGAATCAAGGCAATATTGTTATATATGTGTCCATACCTGTGCCTAATCATATAGTAGGTAGTTATGACTTTTCCCATTCAATGTGTCATGAGCTTTCCCCCAGCTTATTAAAAATTAGTTTAAAGAATCATTTTTACTTCTTTAATACCTAGTTTATTATATGTAAATTTCATAGATAAAATCCTATTTTGAGACATTTACGTTGTTTATGATTTTTTATTTCTGTAACTCTTCAATGAACATTCTTGTCTATCATCTATGTGCATAGCTGAGTTTTTCTCTAAGATGGATTTTTGCCCATGTAATTACTAAGTTAAAAGGTATTTCATATAAGAATTATTATATCATCTTATGCTCTTATTAGCACCTACTGCTATTTTTTTGTATGTTTTATTGATTATGCTGTTACGGTTGTCCCAATTTCTTTTCCCTTTGCTCCCCTCCATGTAGCTCCCCACCTCCCTCCAGCAGTTCCCCCCACTTAATCCATGTCCATGGGTCGTGCATAAATCTCTTCTCAACATCCCCCTGTCCATTCCACACCCTCCTACTATGCTTCTTAATCCCTGCACCATTTCCCTACACTCCTCCTTTCCCCTCCCAGCTGAGCTCCCCCCACATGCTCCCCATACCTATGATCCTGTTGCTGCTCTGCCTGTGCTTGGTTTCCTTTGTTTCAGTTCCCTGGCTTCTGTTGTTGATAGTTGTGATACTGTTTTCACTTTAATGTTCATAGTTTTGATCTTCTTTTTCTTAAATAAGTCTTTTTAACATTTCATATAATAATTGCTTGGTGATGGTGAACTCCTTCAGCTTTACCTTGTCTGGGAAGCACTTTCTCTGCCCTTCCATTCTAAATGATAGCTTTGCTGGATAGAATAGTCTTGGTTGTAGGTCCTTGCTTTTCATCACTTTGAATATTTCTTGCAAGTCCCTTCTTGCCTGCAAAGTTTCTTTTGAGAAATCATCTGACAGTCTTATAGGTACCCCTTTGTAGGTAATTTTTCTCTTCTCTCTTGCTGCTTTTAAGATTCTCACTTTATCCTTAACCTTTGGCATTTTGACTATGATGTGTCTTGGTGTGGTCCTTCCTGGGTCTAGTTTGTTTGGGACTCTCTGTGCTTCCTGGACCCATATGTCCATTTCCTTCCCCAAATTAGGGAGGTTTTCCTTCATTATTTTTTTCACATAATTTTTCAATTTCTTGCTCTCCCTCTTCATCTTCTGGCAACCCTATGATTCAGATGTTGGCACGTTTATAGCTGTCCCAGAGGTTTCTAAGCCTCCTCTCCTTTTTTAAAATTCTCATGTCCTCCTTCTGTACTGGTTGACTGTTTCTTTCTTATGTTCCAATTTGTTGATTTGAACCCTGGTTTCCTTTCCTTCACCACTTGTCTCGTATGGATTTTCCTTCATTTCAGCCAGGATAGCCTTCATTCTTTCCCCTCTTGTTTAACCTTTGCTGTCAAGTCTATGAGCATCTTTACCACCAATGCCTTAAACTGTGCATCTGTTAAGCTCTCCATCTCCTCATCCATTAGGCGTGCTATCTGCTTGTTGCTTAGTGTGTCACCGGGACCTTGATCTGCCCCCACTCTGGGCCATACTTCTCTGTCTTCTCATCATGAGTTTTCTGTGATTGCCTCTGTGATTTGGGTGGGGCTGTCACACTTCTTAGATTATAGGGGGCGGAGCCTTAGGTATTTGTTAGCACTGGCAACCGTTTCACTGTGTTTTGGCACTGTATCTGGGGTAGGGGTCTGAGAGGGAAAAGTGTTGGTCACTGCTGCTTTTCCAGGCACTTCTCCCCCTTCCCATACTGTGAGAAATGCTCACAGTGAAACACCGGGACACAGGACTTGAGCAGCAAAGCAAGGCGTTTATTCATGAGTCTGCAGAGTCGGGGACACCACCAGCCAGGAGCATGTGTGCGTGAAGTAGACAAAGAAAACTGGTTTTATACTAATGCGATTAGCTCCCCCTCCCTAACACGATTGGCTCACCCTCCCCTCTCCTTCTTCCCCATTTCTCCATTATTGGTTAATCCAGGTTCACAATCGAACACAATTAACTACTTAATTCAGGGTGTGATTAATCTAGTTATAGGTCTATCTCCAACTTATTTGCAAAGTTATCTGGCTACATCTTCCCATTTCTCTGTGTTTGATGAGGACAGTCTTCCTCCTTTTGATCCCAGAGATATGTGTGAGGAGCTGGGGGATGTCATTTCCTCGCCCCCTTTCCACGATTCATCTGTTAATTATCTCCTTCTGGTTTGAGAATCACTGGCTTCATTATCCCTAACGGTACTAAGCAAGCTGCCTCCTTTTTGAGACTAGTAGCTTCTTCCTCCACTCCAGCCCCCACTTGCTTTCACAGTCAGAAGCAGTGAGGCTTTATATTTCCCAGTGCTGGGACCGCAAGCTGCGTGGTCTGGTTTGGGGCTGGGATTGCTTCTTGCGTTTAAACGGACTGTGTTTTCACCATGGCTACTGCTAGGTGCCCCCGCAGCCGCTGCTCCGCTTCTGTTTCTCTCTGTCCCGGCTCTGCCCCTCCTACCTTCCTGGCTGGTTTTTCTTCTTTGTTTCTTTGCTGAATTTCTCTGTAGTTTCAATTTTCTGGATTTTCTGGGTTTCTTTTTTTCTTTCTTTTTTTTTAGTTTTAAAGTGGTTGTAAATTTCTTCTTAGTTGTGAGGAGACACAACTAAGAAGTCCTCTCTACTGCTATTTGTCAATGTACCAAATAGAACTACTTTTTAGGGTGTTGCCTATAAAAATGACTGCTTTGCTTTGGGAAAAATGATAAAATCTAGCAAGTGCTAACTCTGATGCCTTTATTTTATCAGTACTCCTGGTAAAAGTCAGATAGATCTGCGGAAACTATTTAGAAAAGTCGATGTAGAAAGGTAATACGCTCTCTTATCTTTATGCTTTCTAAATCAACTTGGTAATTGGCATAAAACACAGTTTCTGATATTTTCATTACCTTTGCAGGAGCCCAGGTGGGACCCCACTTACCAATAAAGAAAATGTGGAAACAGGAACTGGACTGACCCCAGTAATGACAAGGGCGTTGAGGAAAAAGTTTCAGGTAAGCCTTTAAAAAAAGAAAAAAGAATGTTTTTGGTTCCTTTTCTTCAAAATCATTTATTTGGAATCATAATCTCAGCAGCTTTCTTAATAACAATAATAATTTTTTAATGGCACTTTATGCTTTACAACGTACTCAAATATTTAGACCTCCGAAGTCTGTGAGATAGTGAGGATTCTCATCTTCACTTTAGCAATGACTGTCTGGTTTGTAAAATTCCCTTATTAAGTGTAAAGATTAAGCACTTCCTCTATGCCAGGCTCTGCGCCACAGTAGTGGGGATATGGTGGCAAGCAGGACAGGCACAGATCTATTGTTTTGGAGCTTTCGGTCTAGTGGGGAAGAGAGATGTTAATCAGATGATCTCACGTACGTACGATTTTGCACTGAATTGAGTGCTGTGAAGGAAAGGATCCCATAGGGGAACTTGGTCCAGCCAGGTTGATTTAGGAAGGGTTCCCTTAGAAAGTGAGGCGGTGAGACTTGATAGATGAATAGTCCTTAACTGTGGAGGTGCCCATGGGGTGTGGGGGTGGGTCCCCCATGGATGTCGTGGAAGAAAGAGGGATTAATGCTGGCCGATCAGAGGAACTGAAACGTGGCCAGTATGGCTGCAACAGAGGGAGCGAGCCTGACAGACAGGGACGGAGATATAGCTGGGTCTCGTCAGCTCTTTTCTCTGTCACCTACGTGTATGCCCACGCACCAAAGTCCCGTACAGCCGCTCGCCTTGTGTGATGTTGTTCCAAGCCCTGTTTGTCTCTGTCATCCCCAGGGCTGTCAGATCTGTAAGGAGCAGCCTGCCTCCTGCCACCCCTGCTAGAGTGCGGGAGCACGGGGCTGCTGGCCTTCTTGGCTATGAGGCTGACATTTGTGTGTCCCTCTGGCAGTAGGGACACACCACAGAACTCCACTGCTGGCATTGTCCCATCCCAACACTGTCCTCCCTTCATTTCCTCATTAAGAATGAGTGCCTTTGGCAGGACACCTTGGTCTCTCTCTTGCCAATTCAACGTGGTTGTCCTGGGCGCTATGCATTGTTCTTCGGAGGTGTGGCCAGCTTCCTCTTTCCTCCCTTTGGAGCATCCAGTAGGAATCTACCCCCAGATCACCTTCGTCGGTGACACCACAGATTGTGGAGGGCGGGGGCAGAAGCCAGTGGCCTCACTGAAGGACTAAGCCCCTTCTTTTCCTTGTTCAGCTCTGGGATCCTTTTTGTCCCAGTCCCAGCCCATAACTACTATAGTGGGCTGTGTAATGTAGAAACAAATAAAAATGTAATAAATAATATCCCCACGTATTGAGCAACAACATCAATAATCACAGATAGGACCTATACCCTATGTGTGCTCTTCAAAAGTCACTCACTAGGAGGATGACTAGTAAAAACTCGTTGGGCATCGAATGACTTTTCCTACCCAGCCCTTAGGCGTCCTTTCTCCTTTAACTCTGAAGCAACTGCTTTAGTTAGGTCTTTCATTTGGCTGCAGGTAACAGAAATCTGACAACAGTGTCTCAGCTACCAGGGGCTCATTTTTCTTACCTACATATTCCGTGGAGAGTAGGCAGTTTGTAAGTTGTACAGCAGCCTCACCATGTCATCTTTAATGTGTGGCTTTGATGAGGGTGCAGAATGGCTTTGCTTCCTGAGTCCTCATATCTACGTTCTAAGCAAGATAAGAAGGTCAAAGGATAGGAGGGTGCACTTGCTAAGCTGTCCCTCATCTCTTTAAACAGTTGCTACCCAGGAACTCCTGATTATATCAGGAAAACTGGGAAAATTGGTTTTTGGAATCTGGATGCATTGCTCCTCGCACAAAGCCTGGGTTCTGTTAGTGAGGAAGAAGGAGAGCTGTGCAGGCTACAGGAACATAGTCCACATTATAACTGAGACCCCTCTTTTTTGTTCATAGCTGGCTCACCCTAGAAGCCCAACTCAAATTCTGCCCCTTTCTACAAGCAGCTTTGATGAACAAAACTGATGCCAACGCTATCCAACTCCCTGTGATCATCCGTAAAATATGCTGATAAAATCACCTCACTCCTTTTTAAGAAATGTAGTACGTGTAATTATTCTAATATGTAATTCCATTTAAAGAATTACAGTATGTATGGAGCCCATGTATACTGTGGTATAAAGTGGGTGTTTGGATATTTTCTAGTTTGCATGATCAGGAAGAGAACAGAATGGAAAATACAATCTCCAAAGCAGTGTTTATCCTGGAACTACTCAATTGAGGATAGAGAGGTTGTTCAAATTTAACTATAATTCTAATTTGTATTCTGTAGGTGCAGTTATAACCTTCAGATAATAAGCTAGTTCTCATTCATCTTGGGTATTTTTACCCTGTAAAGCCTGTAAAGCTCATGCATTCATTAAGTACTATGAACTTGATCAATTAAAAAGACCTGCTGGATTTGATTTCTGTTCATTATAAACAGTTAAGAGGTGAGACCATCCTCTATCCAAACCCAACTATTTTCCAGGAGATTTGGAAGCAAAAGATCTAATGTGACCTTAAAAATTAGAATGTGTAACTTTTAGTATATTAGATAGGTAGTGATATCTGACTCACTGAATTCTGAGATATTTGTTATTTTGATGTCTGCTGTCCACATTCATACAGCTAAATATAAATTTCATGAAGACTCAACACGAACCTTGTATTTTCCACAGTACCCCGTGAAGGATTCTTCAAGTCCTATAGAAGGTTCACTGTAAGGCCTGATACCCTGTCCTCAATACCCTGTTGTTTCAATAACAGTAGTAATGCATACCTAACTGTATTTGTTTTCTTTCCTGCCAGTCCAGGGTTGCCAGATTTAGTAAACACAAAAATGTAACACCCAATCAAATTTGAAATTTAGATAAATAACAATGAATTTTAAATATAATATGTTCCATTAAACAATGAACAAACCGTTTTTTTTTGTATAATTGTGTCCCAAATATTACATGGGACATGTAACAAAATGTATTGTTTCCTGAAATTCAAATTTGACTGGAAATTCTACATTTTATTTGGCGACCCTGTCGGTCAGTCCCCTGCAAAGTTGCCAAGTATTTCTGGGAGCCCTCAGCGTGTCAGACTCACCTGCTTAGCAGTGGGCGTCATTGTAGCTTCAACCAGGCCCAGCACCGATGCTCTCAGTGCCTTGGAGGGAGGGGAGCGCTCGTTAGCGTGAATGTGCCTGGATGGGCCGGACCAGCTTTAATGCTGTAACCCCCACTGCAGTTCCGGGAATAAGGCCAACAGTTTTTCATGGATAGTCACCAAGGGATTTCACATATTCACTGCACTTTTTAGCCTGCGAGGAAGCAGCTACATACATGATATCCATGAAATATCTCTGGTTAGCTGAGGCTAAAAAGTTATTTTAGCAATTTCCCAGATGAATGTTGCTTTGAGGTGCCAAATAGTGTTATAAAAGTTACCAGACTGGGAAGCAGACCTGGGGACACTTTTGTTTTTATGACACCCACATTTATGTCTACAACACACTTATAGATAAAAATTCAACAGATAATAAAGTTAAGAAACATGTGCTTCCAGTAAGTTTTTTAAAACCTGCTAGCTGCATTTATATTACATGTGAGTAAAAAGAATGATTACCGAGAATAAAGCAGTTGAATATTTGTACAAACTATTTTATGAGGCATTCATAGTGTTTCTAATGTTAGTAAACCACTGTGTATTATATCAATTTAATTTAAATGATTTGATCATTCTTGTGGAATAAAGGTTCATTAAAAATGTTATAGAAATACTGTAGATAAATATTTGTAAAGCTGCTATTGCCATTGTGCCAGTATTAAAATGTATTCTACCTTGGATCACTTAATAATTTTTATGACATATTTTATATTGTACCTATTTGAGAATCCTGTAAATGCTATGGCTTCATTAAACTGTTGCTGATCATATGCTCCCATTGTTTATCCTGAGACTAAATGACAACCAGAGAACATAAACTACCAAGGTGTATCTGGTTATGTTTTTAGATAAAGAGCAATAATAAAAAACCTTTGATTTTTTTCTTTTTTAATGTTTTCACTACAACTATAGCACATCCAGAAAGGTATATAATACAAATATATAAATTAATGAAGCATAAAGCAAACACCCATTTAACCATCAAGAAAGAGGCATTATAAATGTCTTTAGAAGCCCTGTCTCCCTCCCCTATTATAACCTTTCCTCTAAACTAATTATTGATATACTTGTTACAATACATAGTTCTTGCTTTTGCCCTCTAAGAATGCATCCCTAAATGCTATGGTTTGTTTTGTTTGCTTCTGAACTCTACATTAATAAAACCATACATTATATATTCTTCTGTCTTCTTTCAATCAACATTTATTTTTTAAGATTCAGCCATGTCATTGTTCAGTACTATTGGGTTGGTCAAAAAGTCTGTTTAGATTTTTCCATAAAATAAAAGACACATTTTTAACTTTCACCAGTAATTTTGTTGACTTGGATATTTGAGTATGTGAACTACCTCCTGCTATTGACTTCTATAGGGTAGAGGCCAGGAGTGCTGCTAAACTTCTTTCAATGCAAAAGATAACCCCACAGCAAAGAATTCTTTGGCTCAAATGTCAACAGTACCAAGAAACTTTGCAAACCACTTTTGACATGTTCGATCAGTCACAGCCCCTTCTCCACACACTACACAATTTAAAAAATATTTCAGTTGCATTTTTTTACCTATTTTGCAGTAATAAAGCATATGTGCTCAAAATGTTGTCTATTTTCTATCTTTAGTATTAAAATGACTGCACAAAAGTTCACTGATTTTGCAGGGCTGCCAACTTGTTAATACAAAATCAAAATCATCCAGCCTTGTTTAAGCTAGAGGTACTTGGCTGAATAAGGCTTTTATTTATTTTTCTTGTTAAAATTCAAAGTTATTTCAGCCTATAGGTTTTATGATATACTTTGCCAATATCTTGAGAAGGCTGGTCTAGAAAACCTATTTAGAATAGGTATTTAGTAAAGTACTGTCAGCACCTTGAAATCAAGCATTTGCTAATTAAAGAAAAATTAACTTGTAGTTGAAATAGAATAGTTCTTGCATTTAACTTGTGTGAGCCTGATGGGAATACTTATGTGGAATTTTGAATTTGGAACCTCTGATGGCTACAGGAACAAAAGCTCTGGTGTCCTGGGCTTGAAGAAGCCTGTCTTCCTTTGAATTATGTGAGGAAGGGATTCCATACTGATGCTAAATTTTCAGAAACCTGATTCTAGCATGAGAGCCATTGCTATATGAGGGCAATCCTGGAATCAGTTCCACTTTGAAACCAGTACTATGTGCTAGACACTGGGAATAAGATGCTGCTCCTTCTCTCTTGAATTTATGTGCCAGAGTTTGTGCCAGGCAGTAAACAAGGAGTGAAGTAAAATAGAATATAAAAGGGCTGTGAGGGAAGCAAACTGGGTGCTACTTACAGTGTCTGAAGAAAATGACTTAATGTGCCGGCTTTCACACCGGAGTGTCTTCTCCACGTGTGCGCACAGGGCAGACCTCTGAAAGGGCCGTCTGTCCTTACTTTGCTAGATCAATGGCTGTGTTGAGCCAAGTGGGAGGGGCACCTTTCCCCAACCATTGTAAAGCATTGTTTACTGGGTTTCAGACCCTGTTTCCCAGAGTGCATTGCTCACTGTCAAACCCCATCTGCAGAAATTTTGGAGTCGTCCCTGACTCAGTGGTAGCCCCCACCTAACAGAGTGGCAAGTGAAGAACCAGACGTGGATTCTGAGAATTTCCAGGAAGTGACAACATTTTAGAGCTATAAAGTGTGTCCCCTTCCCAGCCACCCACACTGGTGTTTATTCTGTAGGCCAGCTACTTTTCTGAGAGCAGTGTAGCCAAAGGGAGGACGAATGTCACTCAGATTTCAGCTTTAAGGGGGAGTTCAGGTTGCAGGAGCTTGACCAGCACCTGGGCATTTCCTGGGATGCCAGGCCCTGTGGCTTCCTTGGGAAGCTCTGCATGCAGCACGCACGCCTGCCCCGCAACTTCCCACCCTCTTTACCGCCCGCGTCCCACCACCCCTGGCTGCTGGCGTCCGTGGCCACCCAGGTGTGCAGCCCAATCCCGCCTCACTGTGAGGGGCAAGGGGAGGCCCGTCAGGAGGGAGCTGTCCCCTCTGCAGGGAAAAGGACCCTGATTCTGGAGAAAAAGGCTCGCTCTCCTGTAGTACTCTCACCCCAGACTAATATAACTGCCTAAGTGAAGGTTGGAACCTGAGGCGGGGGAGGGGTGCTTTGTGCTAAGGGGCACGTGCATGATATGGCTGCCAACTGTGACACGGCTGGAAATTGTAGGCTCCTGCTCAGTGCGTGTGCCTGCACCTCAATTGTCTGGGTCTCATTGCGTTGCCCCAGACCCCCTGACCCCCACTCCAGATCGCTCACTGGGCCCTGGGCCCCCAGGTCACTCACTGTGCCCCAGCCCCTCCGGGTCACTCCTTGTGCCCCAGCTTTCCTGGGTTGCTCATTGTGTCTCCCGGACCTCTGTCAGCATGTCCGGGCTGCACCTCTGGGCTCCATTGATTATTTTTTTGGAGCTATTGTGGCTGCGGGCCGGACAATCGCCCACATCATCTCTACAGGACATCCGAGCTCAGGAGCCAGACGCCACTGAGATGAGAGACCCTCCTGAAATTACAATGGAGCAAGAGAGCTCAGCTCTGCTCCAATGGCCTCTTTATCCAGGAGACAATGCAGAACCTTCCACAGGCCTGCAGAAGTCTCCAGCTCAGCCTCCCAAGCCAAATACATATTTTAGAGTGACAGGTCGGCCTTTGGACCTGGAGCTAACTGTTCAGCCAGAGGCTACTGTGGAGGCTGAACGTCCGACACCGACACCGCTGCAGCAGACCACCGCTCCTCCGAAACACCCTGAGGCGATGCTTCCAGGTCCAGAGACTGTTCAGCCCCAGCAGCCACCCTGGTCTGAGCAGTTTCTCAGGGCCCATCAAGCAGTGTCATCTGAGGCCGGGCCTCCAGTGCCTGAACAGAAGGCTGTCATCAATATATGTGAGATCTGTTCCTGCCGAAATGAGACGCTGTCTTGTTCTGGTCTCGGCCCAACGCAGGCGCTCCACAGAGTGCCTGTGCCAGACTCCGACACGTACAAGGACATCTTCACCACCTTGTAAGAACTGCCTTTCTTCCTTTGTTCTCCGCAACCTGCCTGACCTGCCAGCCTTCTCCTCCTGGTTTCCCTGGGCCGTCCTCAGCTTCTCAAACCCACACTGACTACTTCCTGCTTTTATATTTTGTTTGTCATCTATTCCTTATCTTCATTCCCATTCTCACCATTGTTTCCTCCTCCGCATGTTTCCTTACTGGTTTTTCTTTAGCCCCATCGCTTCATTCCTTAACCCTCTACTCCCCTCCCACTTCTATGCCATACTCTTTACAGCTTCGTGGCCCTCTCCGAATCTCATTGGTGGTGATACAACAAATTGGTTAAGAGAAGAGATTCTAGAGCCAGAGTGCCCGAGTTTGAATGCAGTTATGCCATATATTAGTGTTTGGGTTCAATTTCATCATCTGTAAAGTTGAGATTATGATAGTTACCACCTCTTAGGATTGTTGTGAGTTTTAGATGAATTCACCTATATCAGTGCCTATCATATATCCAGTTATACCCAGAACTCACATTTGCCACCTGGCTTTCTAAATATATCACCCATTCTGTGTCCAGCCAGGGCTAAGTACTATGGGAGCCACAGAAGTATGACATTGTCTATGAAACGTGACAATGACAGGTGGGAAGAAAGGGAATATGACTAAAAAGGGAGATGATATATAGTTAAGTACTAAAAAAGATACAGACCAGAGGTGGTATAATTCAGCAGAGTCGGTAGTCACTGGCCTATGGAAGTCGGAAGACTGCATGGTTAAGCTGTAACTTTAACTGGGACTGAAAGGTGCCTGTGGTTTGTTACATCGAGGAAAAATAATGCGTACAGTCTTGGCAACAGCATGACTGCAGGAATGATCAGGACTTATTAGGCTAGTCTTGCTGTCAAGAATTGGTTTAGGAAGTGGTGAAAAATATGATTATGAAAAACTTTGGCTCTAGGAGTTTGGAAGTTGCACTGAGACTGGGAGAGCCCCTGAATGTTTTCAAGTGAGAGAGACAGGTGATTAAAATAAGAGGGTTATTTTAAATTCCATATGTAGAGTGATCTCAAGAGGAAAGCTTGATTCAGGGAGACCGGTAGAATACTTGAGCAAAATCTAGCAGTAAAGCAAGAAGAGTGGTTGTGATAGGAGGAGAAAGAACATCCTGGGAACAGTGTAAAGAAAAACTGACAGGCTGTAGTAACTGGCTGGAGTTGGGGAATGGGGTGTACAGGAAAGATAAAAATCAAATACGACCCTGTAAAGTTTCTGTCCTGGGTGATGAGGAGAACCACAGTGGTGTACGAGGTGGACAAAGAGCATTTGGAGAGGAGAGCCAGATTGAAGGCGATGAGTTCAGACTGGGCAGTTTTTATTGGGGAGCCGAAAGCAACCAAAGGATTCTGGTTGGGTGGAAGTGTCCACTGTGAAGAGGGACAGATAGGGACCTGTTTGACTTTTCTCACCTTCCTGGGAAACGCGCATATAAACTGGACAGGTAAGTTGTCGCTGAGGGACGAGGACAAAGCTAAAGGTGAAGATTCATAGTTACCCACTGAGTTAGTGATTGAGACTGAACCTCGGGAATTTCACAGCTTCTTTTAAATACTTGTAATTCATGAATACAGCCTCCCTGTGTTGTTGGTGTTGGTGTTAAAGTCACAGAAACACACAGGATAAATGTGAAAATCCCACGCAGCACTTCCCGCCACTCCTGTTACCACTTTGGCATGTGTCTGTTCTTGCAACCTCTCTCTCCTTTTCTTCTTTTCCTTTTCTTTTGCAGTTTCCCCCCTAAAGAGGTAATACCTTACTCCTTGCTCAGTGATTTGTGCTTTTCCTTGTCAAATATGTCTGTCAAATCTTTCCATATCAGTCCTTCTCATTTCTAATTGCCCTTAGCCTTCTAACACCTGGAAAGATTCCCACAGAGGGCACTGACCCAAAGTTTTGCTGTGGCCTGGCTGACGCAAGGTTTCTTTATGTTAATTTGCTGATAATGATAAATTTTTGGTATTTTTCTGTTGAATTATTATTTTTGCATTCATTTGTACAAGGAGTCATTTTAGACACAGGTGGTTTGGAGAAAATGCATTCAAAGTAATTAACTGGCATTACATAGCCTAGATAAGAAATTGAGGTTCTGAGGAGATGCCTCATGGTTTGTGCCAGGGGCCCCACATTATGTCTTTATTAATTTGTGCAGACTGGGAAAGCTGATAGCTGTGGAAATTAGAAAGCTGGTATTTTCTTCATTTGATTAATCCCCACAAGGTTGCCATGACTGTTTTAATTACTCTGTTTGTTCTTTTCCTGCCTATTTAAAGATACTAACTGTGTTTCTTTGCAGCGATTTAAAAGGCAACTCTATTTCTCACCTTGATAAGGATTCATGGAGGTTCTTCCATACAACTGAGAAACTGTGAGTATGTTCTCTCCAAAAATGTATACAAACAAACAGACAAACAAACATGACTGCATTGTAAGATCCTTCTTGGTCCCCAATTTTGAGGTCATTAGCTCTGAGAAAAGGTATTCACCTCCATATCATAAATCAACCTCTATTGATTCCAAGTCTGTGTTTATTTTAAAAATTAAATTGGTAGGCCCTCTTTAAAATGAGTCAACTTAACCTTATTCTTCACTATAACAAGTATTACATGTTTATATTCTCAGTATATAAAAATGAAATACAGGCATAGTGAAGCCTTCGCTTCTGCCCTCGTCCCCCACCCTTAAGGTGAGGCTGTTCTGAGCTGTTTACTGTGTGCCCTTGCAGACCTTTCCCCGGGCCTTTGCCTACATACTGATAGCACAATAGGCATGTTGTGTGATTTTCATTTTTTTTTTTTTTTTACATAAATGGTAACAACTTGGTCCTTCCACCTCTTGCTATGTCTTAGATTTATTTCCTTCCTGGCTAACCAATTCATTTAAACTCCTGCATAATATTCTACAGGATGTGTGTGTCACAGTTAAAAATCCCCCTATTGATGGATGTTTAGATTATGTCGTTTTCCTGTTGCATGTATTGCTGCAACGAACATTCTTGTACATGCATCTTTGTGAACATGGACAGGCTTTCTGCAGAATAGACATTTAGAAATGGAATTGTTGGGGCGAAGAGTATACTGATATAACATTTTGACTGCCCTCAAAGAAGTTGTGCCAACTTATGCTCCAGTCAGTAGTAGGCCACGACAACATTCATTTCCAGCACTGATAGTCTCCATTTTTTGGCTGATGTAATGAGTGAATAAAAGGGGTCCCATCTGAATTTGAATTTTTCTGGTTACTTGTAAATTTAACTGGAGAGTATCATGCTTTGTGAAATAAACCAGGTGGTGAAAGAAGAATACCATATTATCTCACTTCATACAGGAATCTAATGAGAAAACAAACCAATGAGCAAAGTAGAACCAGAGACATGGAAACAAGGAACAGGCTGACAGTGACCAGAGGAAAGGAGAGAGGGGAAAAGGGGGGAAAGAAGGGGAAGGGTCTAGTGAAGAAACTAGTGTAAATGACCCATGGACATGGACAAGAGGGAGGGGGTTGTCTGTGGGAGAGGGCTGGGGGTGGGCAGGGCAGGGGAGAGCAATGAGGGGAAAAATGGGGACAATTGTAAGAGAACAACAATTTTAAGAAATCTTTAAATATTGAACATTTATATTTCTTCTCTGACTTTGCCCTGTCCTTTTTTGCCTATTTTTCTTTTATCTTTTTTAAATCAATTTGTAGAAAAGTCAGTTTGGGTACACACGTAGTTTGGGAAAAAATATTTACATTCAAAGTAATTAACTGGCATTTTTTATGACAAGTTTGTGTGTCATATTATTAGGTCAACTCGAACAGATGTCATAAACGACCTCTGAGTTAATAATAAGAGACCAAATAGCCATAGTAATCTAAAAACAGGGTTTATGATCACCCTCTAAGATATCTTATTGGTAACGAAAAATGCTAGAACCAAGCAGGTGTTTTTCTTTTTTTTAACTTACGAATTTCTTTGAAATTATATATAGTTTATATTTTCCATGATAGAGTCTGAATTGGAAATTTTATTTCCCAAACTTGTAAGAAAAATGAAAGTCATTTAGCACAAGAAATAAATAAGATTAGTTTTCTTTAAGGAGTAGAGAGAACGGAGTAGTCTGAAAGATGGTGTAGGAGAAAAAACTTTGGATTGTGTAACTATATACCTATGGAATTTTGAGCCATGAGAAATATACATTGCACACTTTTTAAGTTAAAAATTAAACATTAGTTTTTTAAAATAACATCTGTTTGGGATCTTATAGACAATAGCATGAATCTGGGAAGTGTTGAAGATTTCTAAGTCAGCTTGAGATCTCTACCTTATGAGGGAGAGGTCTCTAACTTAGGGTCAATAGACCCCCAGAGCAGGATTTCTTCACCTTTTTGTGTTTTCCTTTAGTCTCTTTGGTGATTGGCAGAAGCCTCTGTTCTTGGGGACTATGTTTTTAAATGAAATAGAAAAACAATAAAAAATAAATTTAAAAAATATATAAGAAAATAAAGAAAAACTATTACTGAAAAAAGTTTTCAAATATTTTTTAAAGCTATCGATATAGTAATAGATCTGCTTCTCTTAACATACTAAGAAACGAGCTATAGTGGTAGATCTAATAACTGGTTATAGTTTCTAAGTAGTGATGTGAATGACATCTGCAACAAATGTGTGATTTGAAAATACGCATACAGTTTCAAGTGACTTAGGGAGGTACAATTTTTTCCAATGTTTTATATTTATGAAAAGGTTTACTATAAACATTGTTGGACATGGCAGCTTTTTTGCTTTTTCTTTTTGGACCATTTCTATGGAAATATGAAAGCGTTACCTAAGGGAGGTGAGAAAACAATGAATCAGAGCATCACCCCTGACCATTCCCCCTGCATACACATTCTGACCATCACTGCTGTTCCCTATAATGTGGTGAATTTCAAGTTGAGGCCAAGGTCTTTGATGCCTTTTTAGGACTCCAAGACTTGTTTGTTGGAATTAAAGTCTTTATGTTTTTATTTTCATGTTTTGTTTTTTTTTTAATGTAACTATATCTGTGTCATCTGAACTACCTTATAACTGAGAACAGTCCCTGATCTTAGTTGTTGAATTTCTGGGCCATAATATTTTGCCACATGCTATGAGTAAAGAATTAAGCTTTGGGGTAGAATGATGCTACAAGATGCGGTTATAAAAATATGTAGCCAACAGGAGAAGCGCCGAGAGCGCGGCCGGGACGGTTGGAGAAGAAGATGGCTCCCGGAAGGGGGAGAGACAAACTGCCGTAACCTCTGCCGTTCAGGAGCCCGGTTAATTATTTATTCGTTACGCTTTTTCTTCTCTCCCCCCCAACTTTTTCCTTCCCCCTCCTCTTTTATTTTTTATTTTTTGAGAGACGAAAAATCTCCGGAAAGGGGGAGGAAAATTCCTTTCGCTCTTTTTTAAATTTCCCCACCTCCTTCCCTCCCCCAGCTCTCCTTCCTCCGGCCTCTTCCTCCCAACTTAGAGGACGTCCTTCCCGGTGGCCGCCCCGACGGGGTCTGAGCAGGCGGAGGCGGCGCAGGCTTTTTGTACTGAGGTTTGCGCCTGCGCAGGGCGCCTGCCTCCGCCGTGCACGGGGCTGGCCCCCCCTCCGGGGACAGCGCGTGTCAGCTGCGCACCATCAAGAGAGTGCAGTTCGGAATTCTCAGTCCGGATGAACCGGTAAACGGCTCTGCTCTCGCTCTCTTCCTCCCTCGAGCGCAGCGCGCGGGGTTTTGACAGTTGGCTGCGGAAACTTGGTGCCTCTCGCTGCCGTTGGGGACAGGCAGGGGGATGGGTTAGCACCGCGGCTTCCCGGAGTTATTTTGCTAGGGTTGTGACCCCGGCCGCAGGTGAGGCTGGAGGGAGAGAAAAAGGGACAGAAGAGTGCCTGCCATCACACCACAGTGATACCGACTTAAACGGAGTCAGACGAATTATAGGGGCCGTTCGCAAGTTTAGATAAGAAGCCGACCCCCATATTTTTTCTCTCCTGTGTCTATAAATATTAATTGAGCACCTGTTATGCGATAGACACAAGTGCTGGAAATCAGAGTTGTGAACAAGGACAAGGAACCTGCCTTTTCAAGTACTTTCTGTGGGAAGGGGCACAGGAGACGCACAAAAAACATACAAATAAATGAACGAGCAAGATAATTTAATCATTGGCAAGTGCCCTGAATAAAGAAAAACTAATGCGATGGAAAGCCAATTAGGTGAAGCTAGTTTAGATGAGGTGGTGTCAGGGTCTGGGAAGGCCTGTCAGAGGAGATGGATGACGGACAAGAAGCAGCGCTGTCATCTAGGCCTGAGGAACGAATGAGTTTGGTGTGTCCCAGGGGCTGAAGGCCAGTGTGGCTGGGATTCAGTGGTTGAGAAGTAGAGTGTTATCCAAATGGGCTGGAGAAGGATGAGGTGGGGCAGGCCAGGTGGGATATTGTTTAAAAAAAAAATGTAGCCAACAGACATTGAGGGAAAGCAGAATGTTTCAAACGCTGAACTTGATGGAAATAGCTTCACAAGGCGACACAGCATGTTCTCCAGTCTCCAAGGCTCCTTTGAAGGGGGCACCACCTAATGTCATGTGCAAGGAGCGCGGAGTCTCCTGCAAGAGACACCCACGTTGACGTTCGGCAGAGCTGCTTCCGAACTGGCTCTCTACCACTCCCTCGCTCCGTTCTTGGAGGCACTGGCCCTGTGCCTTTCTGCTCCTCACATGTAGGAAATGAGTGAAACTCCCCTCACTCCCACCCCTAACCCCAAGCATGTCCCTCGTCGGTACTGAGAGACTAGATAAAGCAAAGGCCTTCACATTCCTTGGGCAGACCAGGTGTCAGGCTTGTCTGTGGATCCCTTCCTCTTTCATTATGGAGAATTCTGGCCAGATCGCTCAGTTTTCTAATTTATTCAACTGTCATTTCTGCTGCGCATACACTGACCATTGTTTTTATGAATGACAACACTCCATTTGTATAAGGCTGAGTTCATTCTTTTCACTGTATGTGCTGGCTGCTTACAGCTCTCTGAGGATATTAATTGTGCTATCCTGAAGTCCTCTTGTGCTTCCTCCGTTAACTCCGTATCATTGGCTGTAAACTCTTATGTTTGTTTTCGTTTTCCGTCCAGGTTTCTCCATATATATTTCTGTATAGTAAATAATTGTAGTTATTTTGCCTTTTGATCCAGAAATAACCTTTTTATTTTTCAGAATGCTGAGTAACAACAAGTTAAATTCATAAGGACTCATTTCGACTTCTTTTATTCCTCAAGTCTTTGTAAGTTAATTGTTTTTATTTATAATTTTTTAGTTATATTATCTATAAGATACATAGGGGTTCAAATTAGATAACTTTTACAATTTCTCCCAGCAATAAAATGCTACAATTCTGTAAGTGTGGATAGGGCTTCCAGCCCATCTTGAGCATTTATTATCTTCAATGCATTTTCAATTTTTTAATCATATAAACAAGATATAGGCAGGAAATTGTCTCCAGTTATAGAGGAAAAGTGGTAATAATGTCTGAGTACTTATACACACTCATATGAACCTTGTTACATAAGTGTTCATATATCATCTGCCTGTATTTACATTTAATTTAGGGCCCATGGATCAAATAGAGCCTATGGTATGTTTCCATACAGCCCATAAGTTAAGAATACTTTTTACACTTTTAAAGGGCTGTAAACAAAAAAAAAAAAAAGAAAAGAAAGAAGCGAAGAAGAATATGCGAGACAGACTGTCTGTGGCCTGCAAGGCCTAAAATATTTACTGTCTGCCTTTACAGAAAAGGTTTTAAAATGTTAATTTAGTAAAATGAGAAGCATTCAGGTTAACGTCAAATTGTCTCCTAAAGGACAAGAAAATATAGAACACTTACATTAATTTGAATGCTATTAGCCCAGAAATTTTCAATAATTTAATCTAAATTAGATTAACATTTACATATCAAATGTTTAACTAAGTAGATGAATTATGTAAACAATATTGTTATGAACGTGTTAAGTTACCAGGAGAGCAGATTTGGTGTTCAGGATTTTAATGTTTAAAATGATGGTTAAGGCCCTGGCTGCTGTGGCTCAGTGGATTGAGCATCGGCCTGCGAGCCAAGTGTCGCTGGTTCGATTCCCAGTCAGGGCACATGACTAGGTTGCATGTCAGGTCCCCAGTTGGGATCACGAGTGAGAGGCAACCACACAGTGATATTTCTCTCCCTCTCTTTCTCCTTTCGCCTCTCTCTAAAAATAAACAAACAAACAAACAAACAAATAAATAAATAAAAAACCTAAAAAAAAAAAAAAAAAAAAAAAAATAAATGATGGTTAAGTGGTATACTTAGAAATGTCTACACCAAATAAGCATATCAGAAATGCCCCTACCTTCACTAATTACAAAATAAAGATCTCTCCAGCCTCCTTGCCAAGGGAGAAACGCTTGCCTAGTGATTCCATTTACTTAGAGATAAGGAGATCTCCTTTGCTATAGGAACTCAATTCTTATTTTTTGTCCATGGCATTCAGAGATGTGTATGTCATTAATTTTTTGAAGCTAATTAATGATGCTTTTTAGCAAATAGATGTTTTTTGCAAATATAGAAGGCTTAAGGGAAGTGGGTAGAAAGAGCCTCATGAGGGACTAAAAATAGTCCTTTGAATTATGAAACTTTTCAAGCCTCAGGGCATAAGCACTTTTGAATTGGTCTTCTGGGGTATCTCACCATCTGGGTTCCAAACCTTACAAACAGGAGGAAGACAAATGAGGTAACTAACCGCTCAATAGATTAGGTCATTCATCCCCTCTGCTGTGAAATACTTTGTAAGCTAATTATTCCATGCCGGCCTAAGTATTCCCATTCATTAAAAAAGGCCAACCAACAAACAAGCTAAGAAAGAGCATGCCAAGCACTGTCGCTAGTATTGTAGGCGCAAATATGGGTAAGACATGGCTTCTGCCCTCTGGTAACTCATGATCTCACAGGGAAAATGAACGTGCAAGCTCCTACCACAATGCACTAGTAGTAAACAGAAGACAGTGCTGCAGAGGCGCATAGAGGGAGCCATAAAATAATAAAACCACATTTCCTTTACAACACTTATTTTTCTCCCTCTACTTCCCAGCTACTTGTTTATTTTATAAATACTTGAGTTTACATATGTTCACGTGCCACTTTTAAACATGGTAGACAGTGCAGGTGAGCAAGACCTCATCCATCCTTTCAAGGACTTTAGGCTCAGAGGAAATAGGATGCAAAAATAACTGTATCAAAAAGAAGAAATGGTGATGGGCAATGAGAAGTATGAATTGGTTTTGGAACACAGCAGAGGGAAAAGACACTTGAAGTTGGATCAGCAAAGATGTTACTAGAGCAATGCTGTTTGAAGACGACCTTGAAGGGCCCTTAGGGATCATCACACAGACATCTTGACTGGAATAAGCTTGCAAAAGGAGCGTGGGGAAAGGCAAAATACAGGAAAAATACCTTGAGTACCTGTAGAGTACAAGTAAAAATACCTTGAGTGCCTGTGGAGTACAGCTAGGAAGAACAGAATATTAGAGCCAGATCTTCTAGGGCTTTGAAGGCCAAGCCAAGGATAACATGCCAGGCTACCATGTTATCACACCTGTGCTGTAGGGCAAACTTTCGCCTACAACAGAATCACTTGAAGAGCCCGTTAAAACTCAAGCTCCACCCCCACAGTTACTGATTCAGTCGGTCCAGAGTAGGGCTGGGAATTTGCATCTTCAATAAGTTCCCAAGTGATGCTTATTTTGCATGGGGATACACAGTTGTCCCAGCACCATTTGAAAAGACGGTTCTTTCCACATTGAATAGCTTTGGCACCCTTGTGGGAACTCAATAGACAACACATGTGAGGGTTCATTTCCGGACTGTCAATCCTGTTCCATTGATTGCTATGTCTAGCCTTATGCCAGTCCCACACTGTGATTGCTGTGGCTCTGAATTAGGTTTTGAAACCAGGCTGTGTGTGTCCTTCCACATTGTTCCTCTTTATCAAGATCGTTTTAGCTATTCTTGGTCCCTTGAGTTGTCATATGATTTTAAAAATCGCTTGTCAATTTCTGGAAAGAAATCAGTTGAAATTTTAATAGAGATTGCATTGAAACCATAAATTGATTTGGGGAGTAGGTCATTTTAACAGCATCATTTTCCAATTCATGAACACATCATGTCTTTCCATTTGTTTACATCTTTTAAAAGTTTCTCTACACAATGTTTTGTAGTTTTTAGTATGTGAGTCATACACTTCCTTGGATATTTCATTCTTTTTGATGCTGTTATAGCTGGAGTTTTTTTCTTTATTTCATTTCTGGATTATTCATTCCCAGTGTATAGAAATACAGCTAATTTTTGCATATTGGTCTTGTATCCTGCAACCTTGTTGAACTCATTTATTAGCTCTAATAGTTCTTTCCTAGATTCTCAGGAATGTGTCCCATGGTCTTCCAATTTCCTGAGCATATTTTGAAAGCCCTTCAGAGTTTTTATGGATATCTCATTTCTCAGCTTTGACTTTGAAGCTTTTTGGTTAGGCTCTTTTTTTTTTTTTTTAAATTTTGCACCAACTGTTATCTGTTGCCTCAGCGGCTACCCTGTTAAAACATTTACCTGCAATTGTTTTCACAAAATTGCCCCTGAGGAGAGAGGCTTTTGGCGCTACCCAGCTCTCAGTCACGTCAAAGACAAACCTTTTCAGTGAGTCTTCAGGGAACTACCAGACAGTTCTTTGGGAATGAGATTGTATTCCATTCTGTTCCCTGTGGTACTGGGCATGTGGGCTGTTTTTCAATGTTACCCCTGGGATGGAGAGCAAAGGTCTAAGAAGAATTAAAGCAACACAGATCATTGATCTTACAAAAACTAATCACTTTTCTTGAATAAGTGTTCCCTGGATTCCTGCAAGCGTGCTGGTTAAATTTTCAGTTTAAAGAAAATTGAGTTTGCCTACAACATGGTTTTAAACTTGACTATACGTTAGTTAAATATTTAATCATGGGGGATGATTAGGAAACAGAGATAAAAACAGAAAATGTAATTTCTCATCGAGGGTCTCCCAGATGGGTACATGAAATTTGAAAATCTATTTCTTTATTTACTGGTCTCACAAGTAAGGTTAAATTACAAGTTATTTTAAACCCTTTTTCTTCATAGAAGTTAAACAGGCTTTGGAGTCAGAACTGGCTTCAATGTCACCTCTGCTTCTTACTAGCTTGATGACCTGGGACAAGCAATACAACCTCTCTGTGCCTCAGTTTTCTCATTGGTAAAATGGGATAATAATAATATTTATCAGTAAGATTATTGTGAGGGTTACACTAACGATTCTTGAGAAGAGTTAACCTAAAAACAGACTTTCTGTTCTTTCTTATTTTTGTCTGTTTTGCTTGTTTTAAAGAGTCAAGAATAAAATTTATTTCAGCATTTGAAATAAAAAATTTTGTCAAAAAACACATTTGTTCATTTTACTGATATGCAGTTAAAATGTTATTTATTTATTAAACAAACATTTATTAAATACCTAGAAAATTTTAGGCACTAACAGTCCAAGAAATTGACAAGTAAACAGGTGATTACATGAAATGTAAGGAAGCCTGTGATATAAGAATACACATGGGAGTATGTGATGAGACTGTGGTTTTCACCAGTTCCTCTTAAGATTTATCCCTTCTTTGGCTCTAAAACCAAGGAATTGGTCTTATTTTTATTTTTAACTGGGTGATTTAAACTGGAATTAAAAAAAAATTCTGTAGATGAAAGAAAAGCAACTTGAATTATGGAGGATGCCACAATAAGTATTTTCTGTAGAGCAAGAGCTTCCTGTCAGCATAGTCACCTCTAGGGTTTTCCATCTGAAAGTTCTTTGGCATACTTCTTTCTTTGCTATCCACTTATTTCTTCTTCTTCTTCTTCTTCTTCTTCTTCTTCTTCTTCTTCTTCTTCTTCTTCTTCTCCTTCTCCTTCTCCCTCTTCTTCCTCTTCTTCCTCTTCTTCTTTTTTTTCCCACTTTCGCTTCCCCACTTAATCATTTAGAGACCTGGATAGTTCCCCAGCAAAGAGTGCTTAACAGATTCTCTGGGTGATCTATAAGTAAAGACAGAAAATAATATTTTTTTAACCTTCTAGTTTTGTACTAACAAAATGAATATAAACTTTCGGGGCAATTATTGAAAATGCAGATAATTTTTATTCTATTGCATTTTTTTCAGAATCCTCAGTCATAAGCCTTTGAGAAGTCTTGATGATCCCTATCTTTTTCATTTGCCAGCATTAAAATATCTGTAAGTATTGCGACAATCTCTTGGTTCGTGAGATGATTTCTGCTCCTTTCTACTTTTGTCAGAGTTAGCATTTTGCATTTTGACTAAAAAGTCGTCATTTAAATTATAACTGGTTTATTGCATAAAAGTTATTTGCACAGTAGCCCTGGCTGGTGTGGCTCAGTGGATTGAGCGCTGGCCTGCGAACCAAAGTGTAGCCAGCTCTATTCCCAGTCAGGGCACATGCCTGGGTTGAGGGCCAGGTCCCCTGTTGGGGAAGCATGAGAGGCAGCCACACATTGATGTTTCTCTCCCTTTCTTCCCCTCTCTCTAAAAATAAATTTAAAAATATTTTTAAAAATAAAAAATAAATAAAATATCTTTCCCTATTGAAAAAAACAAAGTTATTGGCACAGAAAAATGATTAAGAGAGAAAGCAGGTGGACAAGGTAGCCAGCAGAGAAAGGGAGCGGTGTTAAAGAACACACACTGATATGTAACTTGAGAAGCATGTAGAAATACCATTGATCTCAGGAACAAAAAAGGAATAACTTGTACATTATGTATTTTTTAAAGAGTAATGAAGTGGTGGATGCTACTGAGAATGAGAAGTAGAATAATGGCTAAAAAAAAATAGATTGTACTGTTCACCGACATCATTAATTTGATGATGCAAATAAATTTAAATTTCTTCAAGAAGAGCTCTCTGAAATTATTATCCACAGCAAGTAAACTTTCGAGCTGGCTTGACAGAGAAGCCAAAACTGAAGTAAGCAGATATTAAGTGCCCTTTCAAGTACAGAATTTTGTCTTTGGGTTCATTTGATGCCTGTTTGGACTTTCTCCTTCAGAGACCTGGGGAAAACAGATGTGTCACTCACAACAGTTGAGCGCATCCTCGTGCTAAACACTAATTTGGAAAAACTGTAAGTTGATTTTTCTTATATTTATTTTCACTTAGTTGTTCTTTTAGGTTTGCCTTATTATTTTCTTAAGTTGGATTCTTATTTAATAAAATTCACTATTTTAAAGTATACAGTTCAGTGAGTTTTGAGAAATGTGTATTTATGTGCCACCATGCTATTTGAGATACAGAATACTTTCGTCATACCTAAAAGGCTCCTCATGATTTTTTGCACTCAGTTGCTCCTCCCACCATTAGTCCCTGGCAAGTACCAATTTGATTTTTGTCACGATAGTCTTGCCTTTTCCAGAGTCTCTTATCAATGAAATCATGTAAAGTGTAGCCTTTTGTGTTGACTTCTTTCAGTTAGCATAATCCTTTTGGAATTCATTCATGTTATTGCATCTATGAGTAGCTCATTCCTTTTTATTGCCGTGTAATTTTCCAGTTGTGTGAAGATACCAGTCTGTTTAAGTGGTCATCAGTTAATGGATGTTTGAGTTGTTTCTACTTTTTTTTTGGCCCTTCCGTTCTAAATGACAGCTTTGCTGGATAGAGCAATCTCGGTTTCAGTCCTTGTTTCTCATCACTTTGAATACTTCTTGCCAGTCCCTTCTTGCCTGCAAAGTATCTTCTGAGAAATCAGCTGGTAGGCTTAAAGGAATTCCTCTGTAGGTAACTCTCTGCTTTTTTCTTGCAGCTTTTAAGATTCTCTCTCTACCTTTACCATTTAGCATTTTAATGATGGCGTATCTTGGTGTGGTCCTCTTTGGGTCCGACTTATTTGGGACTCTCTGTGCTTCCTGGACTTGTATGTCTGTTTCCTTTGCCAAATTAGGGAAGTTTACTTTCATTATTTTTTCAAATAGACTTTATTGCTCTTCCTCTTCTGCTTCTGGCACCCCTATGATTCGGATGTTGGTACTTCTGGAGGTGTCCCAGAGTTTTCTTATTCTCTCCTCATTTTTTTAACTTCCATATTTCTTCATTCTCTTCTGGATGACTGTTGATTTCTTCCTTATGTTCCAAATCATTGATTTGGACCCTGGCTTCCTTCCCTTCACTGTTGATTCCCTGTGGATTTTTCTTTATTCCACTTAGTGTAGCCTTCATTTCTTCCCTTATGCTTTTGCAGTACTCAGTGAGTTCTCTGAGCATCCTTATCAGCAGTGTTTTTGAAATCTGCATCAGATAGCTTGGCTATCTCCATTTTGTTTAGTTCTTTTCCTGGAGTTTTGTTCTGTTCTTTCATTTGCGCCATATTCCTTTGTTTCCTCAACCAGGCAGCCTCCCTGTGTTTGTTTCTGTGTACGAGGTAGAGCTGCTTTGACTCCCTGTCTTAGCACACCTGTTAAGTTGTATGGGGTGGAGCTTTGGGTATTTGCCAGGGCGGGGCAACCCATTTCACCACTCTGTGGCTCTGTATGTGGAGGAGGGGTCAGAGAGAGGACAATGCCACTGCCTGGCTTCTGGAGGCTTGCTCAGCACTCACCCTGCTTCCAGTCACTTCACCCACTGGCACCCCTCTAGCTGTTGCACTTGTGGTGGTTCCCAGAGTGGGTGGGTTTGAGTGAGTGCATTCTAGAACTGTGGGGGCCCTCTAAGCAGACTCGCTTGAGTGACAAGTGGTTTCTTCCGCCACCCCAACCCACACTGGTTTTAATAGCCAGAAGTTATTACGCTTTATTTTTCTGGTGCTGGCGCCCTGGGCTGCGCAGTCTGGCTTGGATTGGGATCACCCGATCTTTATGCACCACACATGAATGTAGGACTGCCTGTTCTGCCAGCCATTGGTGCCTCCTCACCAGCACCACACAGTGTCCTTTCCGCCCCGGCTCCACCCCTCCTACCCATCTGGATGAATATGGCTCCTTTAAATCATTGGTTGCCGGACTTCCATGCAGTTTGATTTTCTGACAGTTCTGGGTGTTTTTCGTTTTGAGGATAGTTGTGATATTTCTTATGCTCGTGCAGGGGGCTGCTGAAGCATGTCTGCCTATACCTGCAACTTGACCTGAAGTCCTTTCTCTGGTTTCTTAAGATGGAAGCTGCAGAAGCTGAGTATTGCTTTAGCAACATCCCACATATTGACATCTCATGTTTTCTGTTTCAGTCAGTTCAAAATAGTTTCTAATTTCCCTTATGAATTTTTTCTTTGACCCATAGGGTTATTCAGAAGCATGTTTTTTAGTTGTCAAAACTGTGAACTTTTTTTTTATAGATCTGTTAATTTCTGATTTACTTTCACTGTTGTTAGAGAACGTATATTGAATTACTAAAATCCTTTTTAAATTATTGAAACTGACTTTATAGCCAGTAAATTCTGGTAATAGGCCAGAATATGGTCTATTTTGGCAAATCTTATGCGTCCACTTGAAAAAAGTGTACATCCTGCTGATTTGGGGAGGAGTGTCTTCTACACATCATGTAGGTGGATAGTGTTCTTCTAGTCTTCTATATCCTTGTTGATTTTCTATCTACTAGCTCTATCAATCACTGAAAGAAAAATATTAAAGTATCCGATTATAATTGTGGATTTGTTCGTTTCTCCTGGTCATTCTCACTTTCCTTCATCTATGTTTAAGCTCTGTTATCAGGTGTATAAGTTTCTAGGTAATGTCTTCATTATTTGACATATTTATTTTGATGAAATATAGCCTCCTTCATCCCTGGTAATATGCTTTGACATTGACTTTGTCTTATGGAAATATCACCACTCCAGCTTTCTTTTGGTTAGTGTTAGCATAGTATATTTTCTATCCTTTTAACCTATGTGTATCTTTCTATTGAAATTGTTTCTTGTAGACACATAAAGATGGCTTTTGCTTTTTTTTATCTAGTGTGACAGCTGTATTAGACCATTTCCAATTAATGTAATGATTGATGCAATTACATTTAAATCTACTGTCTTGCTATTTGTTTTTTATTTGTCCCATCTGTTTGCCTGTTGTTGTTGTTTTTTTTTCATTTGTGGTTTTGGATTGAATACATTTGAGTATTTTATTTTCTTTGTGGGCTAAAAAGGTATAGCTCAGATTTTGTTATTTTAGTGATTGCTTTATGGTTAATAGTATGCATCTTTACCTTCTCTGTTGCAGGAAGACAGATCTCTGGGTAGGGGCATTCTCATGCCCCACCACCCAGGTGGCATCCCGTGACTCAGGAGACGATGAGCAACTCTCGTCTCCGCCTTCGGCTTCAGGAAATGACCTGAAGTGAAGCCACATTACTTATCAGCGGTGTCTCAGGATTCACACTCCCAGCCCCCGTCCCTGAAGGGATCAAGGTTTCTACCGATGTCCCTTCACACAGCCTCTGCCTCATGGAGGGGCGGCCCAGGTGCCCAGAGACTTGGGGGTGTGTGGGTGGAGATCTGTGTTCAGCTCTAAGCTCAGAATCAGGAAACGCGCCCCCCCCCCCCAATCTCACTGAAGTCAGGAATCTACAAATGACAGCTACAACACCCCTGTTTTCATATGTCCACAAGCTAGGAATTATTTTAGGAAAAACTGGAAGGAATTTTGTGACATGTGAAAATTATATAAAATTCAAATCTCAGTGTCCATAAATAAAGTGCTACTGGAACACGGCCACGCCGGCTCATTTATGTATTGTCCATGGCTGCGTGTGAGCTGTCGCAGCAGAGATGATGAGACAGACAGTAGGGCCCCCATAGCTTTAAATATTTACTATCTGGCCCTTTACAGAAAAAGGTTGCTAACTTCTAATCTAAACTCTCATTTCCTGCAGTTGAAAGGATGTAAAAGTGGGTGGTGGTGATGGTGGGGAACAGAGGAGGAGGAGGTGTCCTGAAGCCCCCCACCCCCCAACAGGCAAAGTAGGGGGGACTTCGGCTAACTTCCCATATCCCCGCATCTCGGAGGGGCCATGTGATCATCAGGCGCTCAGTGTGCACTATCCCACTTTGGAAGCCCTAACTGGATGGGGAGTGGGGATAAGAATGTGACTAAGGCCTGTTCCCAGCATTCCCTCCTTCAGTGCTGTGTATTGGTGGCCCACCTCGGGAAGGATTAAGGTCCAGGGGACAATGGTGAGTGCCCCTTGCCCCCACTCCCAGGTGTTCACAGTCTGGGGTGGGAGGTCTAGACAGACAGGTAAACAACTACCAAGTGGTAGGTGTGACTCCTGGAGATAGGCCCCAGGGAGCCTGGGGGAAGGCTTCCTGGACAATAGAGATGAACCCCGGCTGCACTTGAGAATCACCAGGAAGAGGGCCTCGGCCCCCATGCAGTACCTGCACCCCCAGATATTCTGGTTCCATCTGTCTCAAGTGGGCCTTGGACAAGGGTAAGTTTCCCAGGTCTCCCAGGTGATTGGAATGTTCAGCCAGGACTGTCGCCCCTCTAAAGGATGAGTAGGAACTGGCTGGGTGACATGAGCAAAAGTGGTCCAGGCAGGGCAGAGGACAGACAGGGACAGATTCCCTGCATGGATGTGTGGGCTGCCCCAGCCTGCGGGCCACTGGGACCCCCACCCCCACCCCCCACAACAGTCTCCCACCTACCTCAGGTCCTCAGGAGCCCTTGTCCCCGGAGGAAGTCCGCCCTCCGTCCTGACAACTCCCTTATCTCTTTAGAAAAAGAGCTGATCCGATCAGATTCATTCACAAACTGAGCCAATTCCCTGGCTCAGGAAAAAGAATGTTCCGGGTATGAAGATAAGGGAGGAAATGATCATCTACACATCATTAGGTCAAATACCCCCCCTCCCCCATTTTCACACCCAAAACGTGCTGTTTTTAATCCCAGGGTGGAGAGCTCTCCAGGCCCAGGTGGGAAGACAATTTCAGCCTCCATTTACCCTCCTCCCTAACCCCTTGGAATTCCCTGGGAATGGGGCCTGAAGAAGAGGGAGTGTGTGTGTTTCCGGGGTGGGGGTGGGGGGCGGATACCGGTGCAGCCCTCCCTCTTCTGGCTCGCCCAGCCCCCAGGTCGTCCAGGCACTGACTCACAGACCCTATCTTTGATCACTCAGGTAATGGCCTGGCCAGCTCTCAGCGGAGGCAGGGAATAGAGTTAGCACCCACGCTCTGGGAGCCCTGACAGCCCGTTTAACAAGGTGTCCAACATCCCATTTCCTCTGCACTTCCTCTCGCCTTAATCCTTTTATGCGAAACTCACTCAGGAGCAAGCCCTGTGAAATTGAGGCCTCTCAGCACAGGGCCTGGCCTGCTCCTGCCCCTCCCCGAGCACAGCCCCTCCCAGCCCAGGAGCCTGGGAACAGCAGGGCTGGGCCAGGAGGGGAGACCTGCATGCCCAGAGGGTCACCCCTAAACCTCGGAGGGTGGGGTGCACATCAGGCACCCCAGATGTTTTAGAGTCACTGGCCTGAAGTGGGGCTTCTAGAGCTGCAGCTCCGGCCTGACAGCCAGGCCACCATTGGCTCACCACCCCCTCCCTCGCCTTCTTCCTTGTACCTTGTCCCCAGGTCACAGCCTTTCCTGGGTTGGGGACCTCCAGGCCTGGAGTCAGAACTGGAAGAAGGAAGAAAGAAGCCCCTGAGTGTTCCAAGAAACCCTCTGACCCCCTGCCCCATCCCTTCCAAGAAAAACTAATCATTAATATTTTAACATAAATATCCAGGGGCCGGAAGTGAGAGTTCTCCAGGCCAGCTGGGTACAGATAAGAGCTAGGTTATCTGGGAATATGAAATGTTCACACTCAAGGAGAGGTAGGTGGAGAAGGGCAGGCAGCCTGCTCCTCCACCTTGTCTGGCTCGGCTCCCTCCTGGCCTCCCAGCCAGCAGCTCTTCCTGCCGTGGATTCTGCCAGCGCCCACTCTCCTGCCCATGACCCTGGGCAGCCCCCGCAGTTCCTCCTGGGGAAGATGGGGACCAGACTCCTTCACTAATCTGGGGAAAGCCCCTGCCTACTATAAAGATGCCATTCATGCTGGTGCTCCCGGCTGTTTGCCCACTCCTCCCCTCTCGGTGACAAAGATCCTTTGCTTGGCCAAGATTCAGCCAGGCTCCTGAACCTTCTCCTAGGCCCATCCGTGTGCATCCTTTTAAGATCCAGTTTTAGAAAGAACCCGGTTTAGCCAAAGTGGCAAGAGTCCCCCATCCTTGATTCCTTAGCCTCCACCACCCCCAGTGTTATCTGATGCCGCCGATCTGTCTTCACTAAGAATCCTGTTAGGTTGGTTTAGCCCTGGTGTCTCCTCCTAGTAATTTTCCACCCACCCACACCATCCTTCTCCTTGGCTATCAAGTCCCACCTGCCCATGGGGCCTTTGGAGCTGGGTCCCAAACCCCTGCAACGTCCCATTGCAGCAGCCCCTGTACTCATTGAGGCAGTCCTGAATCAGGTCTGCCTTACCATCTTTGCCAAGTGTCACAAATATTTTTTCTTTAACTCCTTCCTGCATTCTACCCTCTCCAGGGCCTGCTGGTGGCACTGGGGGTTGTGGGGTATCAGGACCAGGTCCCTTCTCCTTTTGCTCTTTGGACCTGCCTTTGCTATGTACACAGGACAGGTGAGAGCCACACCTGGACAGCTGGCCATGGTGCAAAAGGTAGCTGGCTTGGGGCAAGGGCTGTGTCAGAAGCAAGGGCTCCTGTGGCCCACAGGCTGTCCCCACCCCTTTTCCTCCCTGGGACTCAGGGCCTTTCAGCCTAGCCCAGAGTGTATCTTCCTCAAAAGGGGCCTGTCTCCCCCTATCAGGCCCAACCTCCCTGCCTCATGTACAGCTTGGAAGGGGTTTCTGGCTGTCCCCCGGCTAACTGATGATGTCTAGGTTTGATACGTCCCAGTGGATTATACTATGCACTGGGCAGCAAGCATATGCCGAGAGCACCAGCAAAGCAGAGCCACTTAACTACAGCTTTAGAATGAATGTAATATTCCAACAAAAGCATATAAGTAATATGGGAGGATCAGAAATTTCCTTACACTGATTTATCACTGAGTTGTTGGGGTTTTAAATTACACTTTCAGAGTGCCATTTAATAGTCTTTATGTGGCCCTGATGCCCATTGCAGATGGTGTTGAGGCACAGACCTTTCCCATGCCCTCTCCATGGGCAAGGTTTGGATGCCAGCCAGCACAGGATTACAGGACTTGGGGAAGGCCACCCCTCTTCCTGGGCCCTCATTTGATAAAGGAGGGTAAAGGCCCACCGGCTCTAAGGTACCTCCTCTCCAGGACATCCTCAAGGCTCTCCCTACCTTGAGGATTGTCACACCTGCCTACAACCTCCGTCTTAAGGGTTATGGCATCCAACCCCATAAATTTATGGAGGAGGAAACAGGTTCAGAGAGGTCCCCGACTGGGCCAAAGAAGACACATAGCCTGGACAGGTGGCTTTGCCCTGGCCCCCTTGAGATTCAGAGGAGGGCCTGGCCTGTGGCTGGCGCGCAGTGAGGCAGTGGAGAAAGATGGCGGGGGAGTCCCTGAAACTGAAAAAACAGACAGAGGCAGACATGGGGCCAAGAATGGGTCTGTGAGCTGTGAAAGGAGACAGAGGGAACAGGGAAAGGAGGGCAAGACGGAGAGAAATGGAGAGAGAGGAAGATGGAGCGGCCTCTGAGGAATCCTGATCTTTATGATGACTGATAAAAAGCTCGTTCCAAAGACAAATTCTTTCATAGCAACAGCTCCAATGAGACCTTCCGTCATTCTCCCTATCTCTGCCTGGCCCCTCTCTCCAGGAAGAAGATGAAAGAACATCTTCATCTCCTTCTCCACCTCCTGTCCTCCCTTCCTGCTCTTTCTCCTCTCCCAGCACCTGCCACAATCAAACCTCCTTCTAGCCCCGCTGGGAGGCGCTCCCTGACACCCCCTCTCCCTTGGTGTCCCACCTCCACATTTCCCACACTGTCCCCCTCCTTTCCTTTCTCTCTGGATCAAGAGCATATCCCGTACCCCATTCTCTCTTCTTCTGTTCCCCTCTCCCATTTTCTCCCTCTCTTCACTGTCATCACTTCTGAAAGCACCCCTGCCCTGTGCTCCCCACCGTGATGGCTCATCAGCAAGGGCCCCAGGCTTTCTCCCCTGGATTTTGGAAGCAATCTTGGCTGGGGAAATTGGAACCAGAAGGGCCCCCTCTTTTCATCTCCTCCTCAATCCTTGCTGTTCTGGGCTCTAAGAGGGCCTGGGAACCAGGTGTGGTCCCTGGTCCTGGCCACCCAAGCCAAGGTGCCTTTCAAGGTTAGGGGTGGCCATTCTCTCCAACTCTGCCTCCTACTTCCCAGCTATGGCCGAGGCCAGGTGCTGCCCCTCCCCACTGCCTTCAACCTCCCCTTGCCCTCCGTAATGAGATCTTCCTAGTTCCCATCCAACCTCTAAGAGCACCTTGGTCCAAGATTCAAAAAAGAATTCTATTTCTTTTTGTTCCCATTCAGCGTCTTTCTTTTGTCAAACTCTCCACTTCCTCAGAATTCTCTCTCTCTTCCTCTAGAACAGCCCTTACTTATTCTTCAAGGCCCTACTTGACTGCCATCTCTTCTGGGAAGCCCTCCTGACATGCCCAGCATCCCCTTCTAAGCTCATTTTGCACCGTCACAACTTGTATGTGGGTCCGTCATCCCTGCTGAGACTGTGAACATCTTGAAAACATCAGCTTCATCACTCTAGAGCAAACATTTGTTGAACACATACTGTATGCCAGACTGGGAACATAATGGTCACCAAAACAGACCCTATTCTGCAACCCCCCCCCAAGGGCCTACACTCTAGTAGGAAACATGGACCCACAAAAGAGTTATCACAGAGGACAGTAAGCAGTGTGATGAAGGGAACTGACGGGCACTCTGGACCCCAAGGAGGGCGCCAACCCAGCTGGGAGAGTTGGGAAGGCTTCCTGGAAGAGGGTGAGTGAAATTTCCTGAGCTGAAGAAGAGGAGAGAGAAGGTCCTGGACCAAGGGCATTGAAAACTTGAGAGAGCACGGCTCAGTTGGGGACCCAAAGAGGTAGGTAAACCAGAAGCCTTTGGTGGGAGTGGCGGGTGGGTAGAGGTCAGGAACCATGCCCCAAACACCATCTTTCTCCAGGGCCTTGTGCTGTGTCCATAGGCCAGAGTAGGAACCAGGTACATTTCCTGACGTCGAACAAATGGAGGCCAGCTAATGTACATGAATCAAATGTCTACCGTGTGCAGGGCACTGGGGCTTGTGAATAAAAGACAAGATTTATAAGGATAATAATAACAAACAACAGCCAACATGTGTTCAGATGCTCACCTACTGTGTGCCAGGTACTGTGCCATGTGTTTTACAGGTGTCATCTCACCTTTTCCTCATGCTAGCCCTGTATGGGATCATTATGATGAGCTCCATAGCCCAATCAGTGTACTGAGCTCAGAGAGGTAAAGTGAATTTTCCAAAGTCACCCTGGAGCCCATATTTAAACACTAGCTTAATTACAACACAATACCCTCTCCCCAGAGAAAGAAGGCATTGGCTTTGCCAAGCCTTCTGACTGCCATCTTGCAGAAAGTCTGGCATCCCACCCCTCTGAACGGCATGCACACCTTTCCTCCCTCAGAGCCAGCCTTTCTGAGAAACTCATTGCATCATCTCTCAGCCTCCTCTTCCTTTCCTCTGACCCCACAGCCCAGGTACTTCTACGCCTCCCTGGCTAGCCTCCTCCCCCAAAAGAGAGAAAAAATGGAGAGAAAATGGATCTTTGAAGATACAGGTATCCATCACCATTATTTACATCCTAATGTGCTTCTGTGGCTCAGCTCCAGTGGGGGAAATGTAAATCAGGTGGACACCGCTCCCGAAAGCCCTAAAGAGCTTGGCTCCCTCAAATTAGAATAGAAAATGCTCTTTTAAAATGCACCTTTAATATGTAAAAGCCTGCCTACCTGGGCTCTAAATAAACCAAACTTGAACCAGATGCCAAATAGAGTAGATGAAGGACAGGTGCACACAGGGTCCCAGGCTGGGGAATGAGGCCTAAACAGCTATTTATATTAATGCAAAGAAAGTTCAACATTCTTCCCCTTGATATATGCTGCAGTGGGAGGTGGTTTTTGTCCCACCAGCGAGAATAAAACGCACAGCTCGTGATGGGCAGGGTCACATGTGCGAGATAAAAAGCTCTGGGTGTGATATACGTCCCCACTGCGTATTCTCAGCAGGCTCTGCATTAGATCTGCGGATGACAACAACAAACACTTACTCAAGTTTAGCCTCTGCTCGCCAGGCTCCCAATCACAGCATCCCGTCCCTAAGGGCATGTGGCTGCCTCCAAATGGGCCTGGCAGAGCCCCAGGTGGGCTCCTGGGGCACCCTGCCTGCCTGGGTGCTGAGTCTGCAGGCGGGCCCTGCTTGCGTCTGGAACCGTCCAAGGGGGCTGCTGGCTCTGGTCAGGGGATGCCTGCATGTGCCAGCCTGGGGGTGAAGGGGAGATTGAGGGGGATGTGTGTCCTTCCCACTGGGGACACCCCTGAATATTCATAGACTCCCTACAGACAAACTCACAGCTGCCTGGGCAGTTGATAAAGCAGGCATATATGACAGGGGCAGGAGTTGTGCTTTCCCACGTGTGTTACATGAAGTCCCAGCCTCTCCTTTGTGTGGAAGTCAGTATTCACCTGTTCATCCATTTGTTTCATGTAGACAGCATTCATTCATTCAACAGAGTATTCCTGAGCAACTGCAGGACCATAAGGAGAGGCAGTACAATGCAGAGGCTCCAGGAGGGATAACATGAAGGTAATAACAGCACGTGCTCAAAGAGATCAGCTAGGTAGGGTGCGTAGCCCAGTGCAGGGAAGTGGTGAGCAATCAATAAACGTTGGCCTCACTGTGCTTGTCGTCAGCAATGTGTTGTTGACAATGAGTTGGAGAGAGAGGGGAGACCAAATGATGACTGAGGGGCTGGTCATGTCATGAGAACCTTACAGTCTAGGGGGCAGTGAGCATACAGACAGATACGCAGATAAGAACAAGTTCACAGGATAAGTCTGCAGTAAAAGTACAGTTAGTCTTCAATGTTGTCGTTAGGTGCTGCGACTTCAAGCAAAACAACATATGATAAAACCAATGTTACCACAGGCTCATTGATATAAACAACAGCAAGTTCCTAAGGCATCTCATCGTTATCATGAAACAACATTAACTAAAAAGATGTCATTCAAGGACCTGCTGTATGTGCACAGGGCTACGAGGGGTCAGGCGGATTAAGGTTGGTTGAGGCCCTGGGCGCAGAAAAAAATATTGGGCCCCTTAAAAAAAGAGAGACGGGGAAAATAAAAATACATGGTTTTGCAAGGTCCTTCAGAAGTTGGTGCGCCCACTGTTAAATCTGCCTCTGTAAGGGGTACATATCAGGAAGGATGGACCAGGGAAGGCCTACAAGAACAGAAAATACTTGACCTAGGACTTTAAAAATCAGTGGACTCTCCTCAGGAGATGGTGAGTGGAAAAGTATTTTAGGCAAAGGGAATAGCATGTATAAAAAGATAGCTGTGCCCTGGCTGGTGTGGCTCAGTGGACTGAGCACCAGCTTGTGAACCAAAGGGTCGCTGGTTCGATTCCCGGTCAGGGCACAGGCCTGGGTTGCGGGCCAGGTCCCCAGTTGGGGGTGTGTGAGAAGCAACCACACATTGATGTTTCCCTCCTTCTCTTTTTCCTGCCCTTCCCCTCTCTCTAAAAATTAATAAATAAAATTAAGAAAAAAAAGAAAGAAAGAAAAAAAAGATAGCTGTGATAGAGCTTGCTATGATGAGGGAATAAGAAGAAGTTCAGTGTCTCTGGGCCTGAGAGGTGAAATAGGATTGGGAGTAGCAGGAAATGGGGTTGGAGGTGCAGGCAGGGGTTCACTCATTGAGGGCCTTGTCGGCCAAAAGAAGTTAAGCATTTAGTCTGTTGAGTATGGGAAACTTAAAAATTGCAAAACTGTCTTCCTTAATTGGGGCAGGCAGGCTGTGTATTTGACCCAAAGGCAACTGATCCCCGCACTGGTGCAATGAATAGCCTGGCCCGGGCAGAAATATTAGCTGGACCAGTCAGAGGCTCTTTCTTGGTGCATTAGTCAGGACAGGTTAGGTTACACTGTGGTAACAAACATCACCACATTTCAATACAACAAACATCTACTTTTTGCTCATGCAAATTTTTAGTTGGGTCTGGGCAATTCTTCAGAGCAGCTGGCACCACATGGGGACTGAGTATTCCAGGCCTGTTCCTTCACGGCACCTCCCTACCAACAAGTGCTTAGGTCAGGGGAAGAACGCTCTTAAATATTTGTACCTGGAAGTGACAAATGCCACTTCTGCTCACACTTCATGGGCCCAACCAAGTCACACTGCTATGCCTAATCTCGGTGGAACAGCAAGTGCAATCTTGCCATATGCTCAGAAGGCAAGTAGAACCCCAAATGCCACTGAGCACTAGTGATGTCTATTGCACTGGAGAAAAACAGAGAGAAAGAGCGAGTTCTTGGTGAGAGAGAAGGAGCTCAGAAAAGACAGAAACAGAGCAGAGCCCCAGACCCCACAGTGGCTGTGAACAAGAGATGGTTACAGTGGTTGGCTGCTGAGCAAGCAGGTCTTTTCGTCCTGGATTTTGGCTTGGTAGGGGCCTTAGTTTGTTCTTTTGTAACGCTCTTCCCAGTTCAAAACCTTGGGGATTCCAAGATTTCCCAGAAGCCTTGTGATCTCCAGGAGTGAGGAGGGGATGTTGGCACACAGAGGAAGGGGAAGGGGAAGGGGGCCCCACTTGTACTAGATCCAGAATCTCAGCAAACCCTAGAGAAGGGATGGATTGTGCCAATGGGCCTGCCACTCCTGGCACCACATCAAGATCTAGTTGATCTCGATTCATAAGTTAGAAACCGCCGACTGGCAGAAAAGGCAGGCCTGGGTGGAAGATATAAGGGCAGGGCAGGTTCTAGAACACCTAAACTCAAAGACCTAATTGCCCTAAGTCCTGAAGCTGGTGACCGCAGGCTTGGAAGAGCAACAGTTTTGCAGGGAGAGGGGAGTCTGGGTGGTGCATGAATGAGGAGCAGGGTTCACCACTCCCTTAGGTCCCAGGGAGCCCTGGCAGATGAGTGGAAGGCCAGTGCCTTTCAGGGGGCATTATGCCCGCCAGGCAAACACCACAGCCCTTTGCACTGCCTCGCACTTCCCCTTCCCTCAGAGGAGGAAGGAGGGTGGGAGTGGGGTCATAACCCCTGCCCCGCACTCCCTCCAACACCTCCAGATTGCTTCAGGGTTTGGCTCCCAAGGAGGACAACTGATGCCACAAATCATAGAAGTGGCAGGTCAGGCTAGATGGCCTCCGAGGTCCTTTACAACATGGTTGGAAATAGAGGCGCCAGGAGCTGGGTCCTGCAAGAGGGTGGGGGAAGGGAAGCAGCCCTGTGCGCCCAGCCTGTCCCCAAGGGATCATGGGAAGGGGAAGGAGCGGCCTGGTGCTGTGGCCCAGGAAGGGGGGTGTGTGTGGAGGAGCAAGGAAAGAGGAGGGAGGGGAGGGAGAGAGAGAGGAAAGCAGTGAAGGAGAAGGAAGGAGAGAAAGAAAGACAGGAGAAGCTTAAAGAAATCAAAAGGAGAAGAGAAAAAAGAAGGAAACAGAGAAGGAAGAGAGAGGAGGGAGGAAGGAAGGAGAAATAAAGCAGAAGTAGAAACAAAGAAGAAAGAAAGGGAAGTGGGAAGAAAGAGGAAGAAAGAGCGAGCTGGAGTCCCACCGCAGTCCTGAGCCCCGGGAGCCCAAGTGGGGCACCCCAGGTGTCTGGAGGGGAGCCCCAGCAGGCTGGCCCTGCCGCAATAAAGGAGAGCACAGTGGGCCACTATGAAGATCTATTGGGCCCCACAGTGCCATTGTCTTCAGAAGGAATTAAAAACAAATTGCTGAGGGCCAGCACATAATTTAAAGACTCAGGGCAATTTTATGACTTGCTAATGTTCCTAATTACATGCCCGTGAAAGGCTTAATTAATTGGGGGATGTAGCAAAAAGTGGAGCCTGTGTTTGTTATCATGGTTCCACTGCATTGATTTTAGTGCCTATGGAGAATTTAGGGCCTCTTTATTTGCACAAAGAAAATGCAAGTCTCTCGAAAAATGCACATTAAGATCAACCCCTCGCTGCTATCTAATATACTTTACTTAACCAAAGCGCTTGTAATCATATTTTGTAAATGTTGGTGCCGTTAATTGCATTGTGAGGGAAAATAGGTTCCACTTGGCTGGTTGTGGAGAATTTTATAAAGTTGGCTTCGTGCACCCCATTCCAGGGGACTCTTCCCTGGGAACTGGTGGAGAAGAAGTTGGGTTGCCCAACAGGCCAGGGAAGTTGGTGTGCTGGCCCCGAGTTTCCCTGCTCCTGGCCAAGGCTCCGCTGTCACTGCCTCTTGCACTTGGGGGCTCTGGTGGCGAGCAGAGGGCAGTTGGGTCCGAGTGGGGCTGGGAGTGCGGGCAGCAGGCACAGAGGAAGGCCACACGCAGCCCATCCTCTCAAGAGCACTGAAACAGAAGACTCAGTTCCATGGGCCCAGCCTTCTCTTCCCTGGGAGGCCTGGGATCAGGCACTTAACTTCTCTAGGCCTCAGTTTCTTTTTTCTTCTTCTTTTTTTATTGAATTGATTGGGGTGACACTGGTTAACAAATTATATAGGGTTCAGGTGCACAACTCCACAACACATCACTGTACACTGCATTGTGTGTGCACAGCCCCAGGTCACATCTCCGTCTGCCGCCATTTATTCCTCCCTTGCTCTCCTCCACCTCCCTCCAGCCACCCTCTCCCCGGCCGTCACCACATTGCTGTTCATGTCCATGAGTTTTTTCTGTTTTTCTCTTTTGTTCAATCCCTCCACCACCCCCAACATCCAGCCCTCCTGCACCCCACGGCTGTCAGCCTGCTTGCTTTCTATGAGTCTGTCACTATTTCGCTTGTTCAGTTTGTTTATTAGATTCCACATATGAGTGAAATCGCATGGTATTGTCTGTCTCTGATGGGCTTATTTCACTTAGCATAATGTTTTCCAGGTCCATCCATGCTGTCGCAAAGGGTAAGATTTCCTTGGTTTTCCCAGCCGAGTAGTATTCCATTGTGTAAATGCACGACAGCTTTTTTATCTGCTCATTCACTGATGGACACTTGGGCAGCTCCCAAATCTTGCCAATTGTAAATAACACTGCAATGAACATAGGGGTGCTTATGTTCTTTTGAATTAGTGTTTCGGGTTTCTTTGGATAAATTCCCAGAAGTGGAATCATTGGATCATAGGCAGTTCCATTTCAAATTTTTTGAGGTATCTCCACACTGCTTTCCACAGTGGCTGCACCAGTCTGCATTCCCACCAACAATGCATGAGGGTCCCCTTTTCTCCACATCCTCACCAGCACTTGTTGTTTGTTGATTTATTGATGATAACCCTTTTGACAGGTGTGAGATGGTATCTCATTGTGATTATAATTTGCATCTCTCTGATGGCTAGTGATGTTGAGCATCTTTTCATATGTCTATTGGCCATCTGTATGTCCTCTTTGGAGAAGTGTCTATTCAGCCCCTTTGTGAGCCTCAATTTCTTCACCTGTGAAATGGGGTAATGATTCCTGCCCCACTGACATCATTAAACAACGGAGTGGAAGTGAAAGAGACCCAGATCCAAGGCTTGTGGTTATTGTCATTTACCTTAGGGGACTGCAGGGAAGTGGGGGGGGGCGCTCTCTCTGGGAGAGGTACAACCACCTCACATTCTGCCTTTTATAGGAAGGGGAACAAAAAGGTTCACTGGGAGATGTGTCGGGTCCTGGGAGGTAGAGGGGAGGAGCAGTTCATGTCCCCTTCTCTAAGAAATTAATTATTCCTGACACTTTCCTCCCTGCAAATAGGCACTCACCCTTCCTCTATACTCTCAGGGCTTTCCCAGGCTCAGAACCTTTCCCAGGAGTTGTCATTGTTTGTTTATTGCAAACTCTTTGGGGGCAGAGACTGGGCCTCTCACCTCTTTGTCCCCAGTGGTTAGGTAGGATTGCTATCTTACTGAATAAGTGAATCAATAAATTAAGTCACTAATTTGGGCAATGGGGCTTGGTCAGAGTGGGCTATTCAGGCTTAGCTCCTTATTTCTGCCTCTCTGGCTGAGTTCACTGATCAATATCACCTCCCCAACCAGCTTCCACCCCCATAGCCATCTCACACACTAACTGCCTCATTTACTCCCCTGGGGCCCCATGCTGGGTGAGGAGCTTCTTCTAGAGATGATTAGAGTAGAAATCTTGGGTCCTAACAGGGACCTGTCACCATTCTTTCTCCACAAGGTGACCAAAGTGATCTTCTAAAAATGCAGATTAGACCATGTCAAGCTCCTGTTTAAGCCCCGAGGACTTTGCATTACATTTAAAATACAAGTCAGACTTCTCCCCAGGGCCTACAGGGCCCATCACCAAGATCCTGGGCCCCTTCCTCTCTCTCCCTCACCACACTCCTTCAAGGTCATCCCAGCCAACATACTGGCCTGTTTCCACTCCTCAGTGGGCCAAGTTTAGTCCTGCCTCAGGGCCTTTGCACTTGCTGTTTCCTCTGCCTGGGATGCTCTTCTCTGCCATCTGCATGGCCGGCTCCTCCTCCTCACTCAAGTCTTATCTCAAAAGTCTTTTCCTTGAACTTTTGGCCAAGATGGAGGTGTAGACAGACACACTGCGTCTCCCTCCACAACTAAGGAGTACAACTAACTCAAAACTAGAAACAGCCAGAAGGTCCAGAAAATCAAACTGCATGGAAGTCCAGCAAACAAAGATAAAGAAGAAATACTCATCCAGACAGGTAGGAGGGGCGGAGCCGGGGCAGAGAGGATGCGGTGTGCTGGTGGCAGCAGCGGTGGCAGCAGCGGGCTGGCGGAAAGCACAGTCACACATTTTAAAAAGTCAGGAGGAACACCTGGGATGTGTTCCCAGCTCCTCACCAGACTTCGCAGCTCATGGTCCCAGCACCGGGGAAAATAAAGCCTCATTGCTTCTGACTGTGCAGACCAGTGGGGGTTGGGGTGGAGGCAGAAACTGCCGGTCTCTCAGCAGAGTTCTCTTGTTTAAAGGGCCCCCATAGTCCTAGAATGTCCGCAGGCCCACCCACTCTGGGAATGACAGCCAGGGCAGCAGCTAGAGGGGCATCAGTCCAGGGCGGAAGTGGGAGAGGTGCCTGGAAAAGAGGCAAGTGCTGGGCGGGCGGCATTGTTCCCTCTCAGACCCCTCCCCCACATACAGCGCCACAAGTGGTGAAACTGATTGCCCTGTACTGATGAATCCCTAAGGCTCCAGCCCTTACAACATAACAGGAGCGACAGCTCTACCTGGGACGTGGAGGCAAACAAACACAGGAGCCTATCAGAATGAGGAGACAGAGAAGTATGGCCCAAAAGGGGGAACGGATCAAGGTTCCAGTGGGATAACTAAGCGACGAGGAGATAGCCAACTTAACAGATGAGGAGATAGCCACCTAACAGATGTAGAATTCAAAACACTGGTGATAAAGATGCTCACAGGCTTGACAGATATGCTTGAGTATGGCAAACACATAAGAGAAGAAGCGAAGGCTATGCTAAGTGAAACAAAGGAAAATCCACACAAAACCAATGGTGAAGGGAAGGAAACTGGGGTTTAAATCAATGATTTGGAACATAAGGAAGAAAAAAACAGTCAACTAGTGCAGAAAGAGGAAGCAAGAATTGAAAAATATGAGGAAAACTTCCCAAATTTTGCAAAGGTGATGGACATACAGGTCCGGGAAGCACAGAGGGTCCCGGGTGAGCTGGACCCATAGGGACCACACCAGGATGCATCATGATTGAGATGCCAAAGGTGAAAGATAAAGACAGAGTCCTGGGGGCAGCAAGAGACAGGTGGAGAGTTGCCTACAGGGGGGTGCCTGTAGGACTATCAGCTGATTTCTCAGAGGACACTTTGCAGGCAGGAAGGGACTGGCAAGCAGTATTCAATGTGATGAAAGGCAACCTGCAACCAGGATTACTCTATCCAGCAAGGCTATCATTTGGGATGGAAGGGCAGATGAAGTGCTTCCCAGACAAGGTGAAGCTAAAGGAGTTCATCATCATCAAGCCATTATTATATGAAATGTCAAAGGGACTTACTTAAGAAAAAGAAGATCAAAACTATGAACACTAAAATGACAACAAACTCACAACTATCAACAACTGAATCTAAAAAATAAACACAAAATCCAACTAAGCAAATCAGAATAGGAACAGAATCATAGGTATGGGGATCATTTGGAGGGTTATCAGCTGGGAGTGGGGAGGGGGAGAAATGGGGAAATGGTGCAGGGATTAAGAAGCATAATCAGTTGGTACAAAATAGACAGGGGGATGTTAAGAATAATATAGGAAAGAGTGAAGCCAAAGAACTTATATGCATGACCCATGGACATGCACTAACCCATGGACATGCACTAAGGGGGGTGGGATTGCTGGAGGGAAAGGGGGGTACTGGGCAGAGGGAAACAAAGGGGGAAAAATTGAAACTACAGTAACAACATAATCAATAAAATATACTTAAAAAAAAAAAAAGTCTTTTCCTCATAGGATGTTCCTTGACCACCAATCCAATATCTACTTCTTTAGACATATTTAACTCCCTCTTATATCACTTTAAACATGTTAAGTATACACACTTTTTGGTTCTCTGGTAACTCCATGAGATGAAATTCACAGGGACCAAAATCTGCTGCTCATGTTTTGGCAGACTCTCACTCACAGTTGCTTATTTCCTTGCTCGGTGTATAGCTTGGAGTGTGGGCTCCTGTCTGAACAGCTTTATTTATGGGATTGCTGAGATGTCTGGGTTGGAGGTCGGTTCCTCCTGAGAGGAGGTGTCTTCGCCTCAACCCTCAGGCTGACAGGAACTTAGGTTCATTGTAGTTCACTCTTTGCCTTGGGTTTTCCTGCTCCCCACGGTGCGGAGCCAAGCCCCGCCTCATGCCTGATGATGTCCCTCCATTTTTTACCACTGCCGCTGTACCTGTCTATTATGGGGTGTCTGCTATATTCTACCCAGCATTTGTAGGTGGTTTGTATTGGAAGGTTGCAGGTGCCCAGTTCATCCTATTGTAAGAAATGGAAGTCTCTCAGGCACTCTCAGTCATAAATGACAAGAATCACTTGTCCCCTGGTTTCCTGTCTTCCTGCTCCCACGGGCATATAAGCTCCACTGGGGCAGGAACTTGCCTGCCCTGCTCACGGCTGTCCCAATGTGCCAAGGTTGCAGGTTTGATCTCCGGTCAGGACACACAAGAGGCAAATAATCAATTAATACACAAATAAGTGGAACAACAAATCAACATTCCTCCTCCTCTAAAATCAATAAATAAAATTAAGGAAAAAAAGTAACCCAAACACTGGCAACAGCATTTTTGTTTCTGAATACGGAAAGGGCCAATTTCTCACCTGAGGCATTAGTAATATCTGCAAAGGAGCATCAGGAACCACAACAAAAAGCCCCGTAAGTTGAGCATAATGTGGTTTTAGCCCTCCGCCCTGAGACAATGACAGCATATATAAGGGCATATCACTATTCAGGGCTTTTACAGCTGATTCCTTTGGTCCACTTCCTAGTACTTTCACTACTTTGTCAGGCCCTGAGCACATAAACCTCTGACCTCAAGAGTCTTCATATTCAAAGCCAACAGATGCTTGAGCTGTGTCATCTCCCCGTCCTCCTCTTCCCATTATAACTGCACTTCTCTTTCCAGGAATAGCTTTATTTGGTGCATAAGGCAGAGTTGCCTCCAACGCCCTAGGCTTGGATGGAAACTATTCTGTCCAGCAGAGGTCTCACAACCACGGCGGAACAAATCTATCCAGGACACTGTATTTTGTCTGGGGGATAAGGGAGGCGGCTGTTCCCTCTGGTGGAGGATAGCACAAGACCTCTGTCCTTCATGTTTTTCATTGAGAAGGGTATGCATGGGAGATACAAGGTCAAAATTTATGAATCATCAATAGCTTTTAGGCACTCGGATTACAGTTGACAATAACAGATTACAAGTACCAGTACACAGGGCACAGTGACCAGTCTGTTTCAGGGTCTATTAAACATCTTGATGCCACACTAGCATTAGTGCAAATATTGGGAAATTGATACAATCCAATTTTCCATAACCTTTTTCTTCCAGAAGCTATAAAGGAAGAAGTGAGCGGGGCGGGGTTGGGTGGGGGCTATAGAGTTTTTCATTTAATATAACACAAAAAAAGTCTTCATTCAGAAAAGATCAACAATTAATGAGTAAGCAAATAAGTACATGTCAATAACTTTCCCTTGTTTACATACCACACAGCAGTCACATTTATTTTTCTAGATATTTTACTTCTGAAAATATGATTTTACTCAATTGGTAGTTAACAGGAAAAAAAGGAAAAAAAAAAAAACAAGAAAAAAATCCAGTCCACCTGATAAAAGTTAGCTGCCTTGATATCAGAGGGATCATCTCGAGGTGCTTGTTTCCTTCCACAGTTACAGGCACCAGTGGGTCGAGCGTGGCTGTTGTGATATAGCACAGGAGGATTTCTTTCAGCCTCTGGTTTTCTCCTGGAAAATGTAAGTCACTAATAATTTCACACACACAATGGAGAGTCAAATTTATTTTGCATTCTTAAGCTTCTAACCCCCAAATTTCTCTAAATAATATTTTGGAAATAAGAAGGAAAAACAAAACAAACAAACAAAAACCCAAACACCGAACCTTGACTAAATACACATAAGAGAAACAAGTGACAATACATTAGGCTTCCTAAATAAATTTTATCGTTATGGTGACCTTACACTTCATTATATTCATTTTAGTTCAACAAAAACTACATTATAAAAATCTTAATATGAAATTTCTGGAACTGTATTTTTTAACAGTTCTCATTTACTAATCCCTTAGGGTTCACTCTTTATTTTATTTTATTTTCTCTTTTCTCTCTTTTTTTTTCTCTCCTCTTTTTTTTATTTTATTTTTTAAATGTTTTTTATTGATTATATTGTTACAACAGTTCCAATTTTCTCCCCTTTGGGTTCACTCTTTAAATGCTCTTGTAATGCTCTCATGAAAGAGCCTTCTGCATTTGTTAAATATACTACATCTGTCAAAAAAGAAGAGACCATTTTTGATTATGAAGGACTCATGGGACAGCTTTTTGTCAGTCCAAAGCCCTACATGCCAGTCAAATAAGTTGGGAACCAGCAAATATCGGAATGTTGTTCAGAGAGGAGAAAAATAAACCCCAACTTAAACCTGATTGGCAACACAACAAAAGGAGAAAAGGTATGTTTTTAAAGGGTGTTATTGACTCAGGACATTCCACAGCGTGAAATAGAGTAACTATATTTAGGATGATTCCCTTGATCCCCAAGGGCCAGTTGCCAGGTACTGAAGAAAAACCAAGGCTGGAAGACCCCACTCAGTTACACTCGCTGCAGATCTACTGCGATTCCTCACGTTCATGGTCCCCACCATGTCCTGCTCAGATGCAGAGGGAGCACGAGGCTTCCCCTCTCTATTTTTTTTTTAATGTGTTTTTTTGATTATAATGTTACATTTGTCCCAATTTCCCTTCCCTCTTCTCCCCTCCACCCGGTGGCCCCCCTACCTCCAGTTGTCCCCCCTTTTAGACCATGTCCATTAGTTGTGCATATAGTTCTTCTCAACCTCTGTCTATTCCATTCCCTCCTACCATGCTCCTTAATTCCTATATCATCTCCCTCCCTCTCCCCCTTCCCCCTCCCTGCTGACCTCCCCCCAATATGCTCCCCATACCTATAGTTCTTTATCTACTCTTGTTGCCTGTTTAGTTTGCCTTTGTTTCAATTCCCTAGCTTCTGTTGTTGTTTCTTGTGATGCAGTTTTCATTTTAGTATTCATAGTTTTGATCCTCCTTTTTCTAAACCAGTCCCTTTAACATCTCATATAACAGTGGTTTGGATCTAATGAGCTCTTTCAGTTTTATTTTGCCCTGGAAACACCTTCTCTGCCCTTCTATTCTGAATGACAATTTCGCTGGATAGAGTATTCGTGGCTGTAGGTTTTGGATTTTCATTACTTTGAATATTTCTTGCCAGTCCCTTCTTGCCTGCAGGGTCTCCCTTGAGAAGTCAGCTGATAGTCTAATTGGGACCCCTTTGTACATGATTCTTTTCTTCTCTCTTGCTGCTTTTAAGATTCTCTCTTTAACTTTTGACATTTTGATTATAATGTGTCTTGGAGTGGTTCTCCCTGGGTCCAGTTGTTTTGGAACTCTCTGTGCTTCCTGGACCTGTAAGTCTGTTTCCTTCCCCAAGTTAGGGAAGTTCTGCTTTATTATATTTTCACTTAATTTTTCAATTTCTAGTTCATCTTCTTCGCCCTCTGGCAAACCAATGATTCTTATGTTGGGCCTTTTATAGCTGTCCCAGAGGTTTCTGATCCTCTCATCACTTTCCTTGCTTCCCGTTTTTTCTCTCTGCACTGGTTGACTGTTTGTTCCTTCTTTGTGTTCTGGTTTGTTGATTTGAACTCTGGATTTTATTTCCTCACCATCTGTCTCGTATTGGTTTTGTTCCTTTCAGTATGCGTGTTTTTCGATTCTTTCTCATTTTTTTCCAGATCTTTTGTTAATTCTGTAAGCCACCTGATAACAATGGCCCTGAACTGAGCCGCTGACAGGTTTCTTATTTGTTCATCTGTCAGATTCCTCATCTGTTGCCTGGTGAGCTGCGCCACCGGGATTTCTATAGTTGTCTGCCTCATTTTGACAGATGCGTTTTGTTTTCTTGGGCCGGCTGTAGGGGGCAGTGCCTGCGTACTCGTCACAACCCAGCGACCTGCGCCGATCCGCAACCTTTCTCGCCGGCGCTTTGTCGTCACTGCCCAGCGTCCACTGGCGATCCGCAACCTATTTCGCAGCCCTGTGGCGGTTTGTGTGGGGGCGGGGGTCCAAGATGGATTCACACAGTTATTCCGCTAGGAGACGGGGGATCTGTCCTCCTGCCCCCTGGGCCTCACTGTTCGAGGCGATGTGGTGGCTGCTTCTTCCAGCGTTGGGGTTGCGAGCCGCCGGGGTTTGACTGCAGCCGGGATTGTCCTCCCTGCCGCTGGGATTGCTCTCCCTGCCGCTGTCCCTGGTGCGGCCGCAAACAGCACCGCCCCCTTTCGCTCGTCCTACCTGCCCAAAGAGCGCCGCTGGTTTATAACTTCATACGTTGGGCTTCCGTGTAGTTTTATTTTCTGGAATTTCTAGTTATCTTTTGTTTTAAAGTAGTTGTATTCCTCTCTAGTTGTAGAGGGAAGCAGAGCATGTGCGTCTAAGCCTCCATCTTGGCCGGAAGTCCCCCTCTCTACCTCTTTGTGTGCTCGTGGTCTTGCTACCATCACAGGTGAGCGTGATTAAAACCCACGGCTAACAGGTCTTCATCGGGACATGCCCTTCTCCACTTACCCACCAAAGCATTAGCTTGGTCACTGCTTCCACACATCCCCGCCCCCCAGAACAAAAGGCCCTATACAGAAAAATAATTCTTGCTCTGTGCTTAAATTTAGGCAGGCACCTGGAATGCAGGTGGGTTAAGAGACTTGGCAGGTTGTGTGCCAATGTGTGCCAATGTGGAACGTTCAATACATCTATGGAATAATACTTTCAGATAAATTTAAAAAGCAAAATCAAGCCTAAAAACATTAAGAGTAGAAACCCTATGACATCCGCAGGAGTCCCATTTTGAAGCTGGGATGCGGAAAGGTAAAAGAACAGAAACGCAGTTACCGAACCTCTTACCTGCTGATGTGCTCCTTCGACATAATACGTAGCTATAAGCACAGCGAGCAGCAGTAAACAAGACACCACAGTGTTTTGACGATGCCATAATCTTAAAAACATATTTTAAAAAATTAATGAAATAGCTTAGTTTCATTTTCAGGATTGATCATTCTCAAAAACAATATCCTGTCAAAGCAGTTCGGTTTTTTTAGCTCAGCTACAGGATCAGTTCTTTCTGGGATGAGCTCTTTTGTCCTTAATCACTATGGTCTCTTGGGGTATAGAAGGGGTCCAGGGAAGATACATGGGTACAGAACTCAATTTTATTCCCTTATCCAAAGACTAATCTTATTTACACCAAACTTCTAATTAGGAGAAGCACTGTAATACACTGGAGAGCACTGGCCTTCAAGTCAGAAGACTTGGGTCAGAATCCCAAGTTTCTTAAATACTGCACTTGGAGTAAGACACTTAACCAGTCTGATTCTGTTTCTTGTTTTAAAAATCATGATAATCATATACTTGTTTTAGCTTCTTTATGGAGTTGCTTTAAAGATCAAATGAACTGAAAAATGTTACAAAATGTTTTATTAATTGTAAGTATAATAAAAATGCAAGATATTATAGATAATAACTTGGAAAGGCAAGCCAAAAATGATAAGGCAAGTAAAAGTTCCACTTCCTCTTTATGATGTCTGAAATAGGGCTTACAAGTACTAAATTCAAGATAGAACACATTTTCTTGGCAGTCTTTTCTCATTGGCTCAAACTGTCAGTAACAGTGCCACGTATCCTGAACCTTGTCCTACTAAAGAATCAGTGTATTCAATATACACAGGTCTTCCTCCTTAAAGCAAAGCCAGAAAAAAAATCTCGTTTTCAGTATTCTGTTTTGCATAAAAGATTCAACATGAGATAGCGGTCAACTGTCAATAGTATGTTCCCTTAACCTATTTTTCTGCAAACTATAGGAAAGGAAAATAAATATAGTCCCATAACATTCTAAATTCAATCCATTTCATAAAGCAGGTGGCAGGGAGTAGGAGCTTGCTGAAGATTTCTAAAATTAGTAAATAAGAGTTATATAAAAGATTATGGAAGACTCTTTACTTTGAGGTCCATCCTTCAAGATTACTAGGATTTCCAGAGAAAAATACTGCAAGGTAATGAGTGGCTGTCTCCACAGGACAATATTCTGCCTTTCTTCCCGATCCCTCTTCTTCTTTTCATTCATTGAAGAGGGATCTGAAAAACATTAGTGCGGAAATTAAAACAAAATGCTCGCTTTTTCCAATCACTTTCATAATTCGTCTACTTTCCCATCCCACATTTGAATGACGGCATATGAACCTCAAAAAAACAATGTGGTTCACACTAGGACAACTCTTAACATTTTTTATGCAATTATCTTACTGTTAGGACACAAGTTTCTCTTTTGTACATTACTGGAATACTACATTATCCCACCTCTACGGAGTGCAATTTAGCTTATATCGTAGAGCAAAGTGATTTAGAGCTCAAAATGTGAAGGCAAATTACTTCGTTCCAAATCCTGGTCTTGGCGCTTAACTAGTCCTGTGACCTTGGGCAAGTTGGTTAACCTGTCTATGCCTCAGTTATCTCTCTCTGAAATGAAGACGAAAATAGTACTTACTTTATAGGGTCATGATAAAGATTAAATTAATTCATATAGTAAAGCTCTCAGAAGTTTGACCCTTAGTTAAGGGCACAATTAAGGTTAGTTATTATTGTCATCATCTATCAAAATTGCAATACACATAGAGTAGCCCCACCTTATACATGGTTCCACTTTCAGTACCCATGGTCAGCCTTGGTCTGATTCCAGAGATCAGCAATTCATAGGTTTTAAATTGCGCACTGTTGTGAGTAATGCGATGAAATCTGGCGCTGACCGTGCTGTCTCTGCTACCTGCTCACTAGTCACTTCGTAGCTGTCTCAGTCACCAGATGGACTACTGCAGTTACCACAGTGCTGGTGTTCAAGTAATTCTTATTTAACTTGATAATAGCTTCAAAGCACAAGACTAGTGATGCTGATAATTCGGATACGCCAAAGAGAAGCCATAAAGCATATGAATGCATGAAAGAAAAACAGCATATTTAGGGTTTGGTACTATCCACGGTTTCAGGCATCCTCTTGGAATGTTTCCCCCATAAATAAGGGGACCTACTGTACCCTGTAATCCAATAATTCTATTTTTAAGAATGATTAGGTGTAAGGAGAAATAAGTTTTGTACAAGCTTATTCAATGAGGCATTATTTGTCCTAGCAAAAGATTATAAACAACTGAAATGTTATCAACAGAGGACAGAGGGATGATTCTAGTATGGTATACTCATACAATGGAGTACTAAGCATCCTGAATAAAGAACAAGGTCTTCATGTACAGTTATAGCACAACCTCTGGCAAATATTTAGTAAAAAATAAAACCTGTGGTAAAGAAGAGTATGTCATAGAAACATTAATTTTAAATTTCTGGGGGTGAGGCAGTAGGGGGAGCATATATAAATGTGCTAGTTGAAAAGACAAAAAAACATGTAAAAGCTACTAATGGGAGAGACCGTGACATATACGATGCCTATCTCTTAATCCTGAAACGCCTAGTGAAACAATGTAAAATTTATTGGCAAAGTAACCCAGAAGTCAGATCAGTGCTACAAAATGTGTTCTGCAAGGCCATTCAGTGATCAAAGCAAACATATGGCAACTGTTTCAGATAGCTTACACCTCTTCCAATAGAAGAAAATATCTGCTATAATAATATTACCATACTGGAGTATAATTTGTGATGTGTTTGAGATGCTAAACAATCTAGAAGTTAAAAGGAAATCCATTACAATGAACAGAAAAGGAAAACCTTTCATTTTCCTTTAATATACAAAGGAAAGATTTTTGTTAAATCATCTATATAAATAAATTCTGTAATTTTCAGGGTATATGTATGAATAAGAGTCAAACATACTGCAATTTACCCCACAAATTTCAAATTTGGTTAAAATATAAATTTGTCTCAAGATTTTGAAATAAATCCACAATAATCATATTCTGACTTTTTTGATAATTATATAATTTAGGGTTCCTGTAATAAGTAAATTTATAATCTATCTCTAAAGTTACAAAATAGCATCATGAAATTGGGCACCAAATACTTTTCATACAATAAAATTAACAATAATAATCTTGTACCTAGAATACTAAATGTGACGGTGGCCAGGCTGCCTCGACTATCACTGTGAAAAAAAATCACCTTATAGGCCCGGACTCATAATTTAATTTACTCTGAAGAGTAAACAAAATATAATTAATCTTATATAAGAACCTTGTATTATTACATAGAATATTATTTTACTATAAAAATAACAAATAATAGATATATTTCTATTTTATTCCAGTGAAAAGCATATAATTTAAACCCATAGATCTTCTCCCTCCAAACTGCCATACTTTACCTGTGAATTTTCCATTATATTGTTCCTTGTTCATTGCTACACGTCTCTGGTCACAATTTTTTCCATTCTCTGCCATTTCATAGATCAATAACTCTTGAGGAGCTAATAAAGCAAAATAAAATCCAGTGATACATTACAGTATTCCCTCACTTATCACGGGCATTACATTCTAGATCCCCCCGTGACAGGTGAAAATCCACGAAGTAGGAACCTTACACTTATTTTAGTATTTATATATATTTTAAGGCTTTATAAACCCTTCCCACACACTATAAAGCTTTCCCAGTCCCTTATTAACCTTTCCCACTCCCTTATTAACCTTTTCCACACTTTTATAAACACTACTTATGTTCTTAAACACATTCTATACTCTTAAACCTACATAACTTTAACAACATATGTATACAGTACCGCAAAATCCCACAATACAGTGAAAAATCCACGATAAATATAATATTCTTAAAAATCCTGCAATACAGTGAGGCCACGATAAGTAAACAGCCATATAGAGAGGGACTACTGTACATAATTCTGCTTTGCACCCGTGACTAAATAAAACTGCATACAGACACAACATGGCAGTACTACCATATCTTTACCTGAACAATGTGTTTACTTTATTTGTAGTTGGAGTAGTTAAGGTTAAATGAGATCGTAAGGGTGGGGCCCTAATCCAATAGAACCAGTGTCACCAGAAGATGAAAAGAGACACCAGACACCTCTCTCTCTGCAAGCACATAGAGGAAAGTCCATGTGAGGACACAAGAAAGCAGCTGTCTGCAAGCCAGAAAGAGAGGCCTCATCAGAACCCAACCCTGTCAGCTCCTCAATTTCATATGTCCAGACTCTGAAACGGGGAGAAAATAAATGTCTGTTGTTTAAGTCAACTAGTCTATGGCATTGTTATGGTAGCCCTAGCAGACTAATCCAACACTGATTAGTATAAACAAGGGGAATCAGATCACAGTACAGTAATATTTTTCTTGGTAATAGTAATAAATTGGTATTCTGGTTTGTGAACTTGGTTAGAATAATTCCATCCTCTGGTGTCCATTCAGATATACACTTACTACTTCAAATTTACAAGCTAAAAAGCTGAGAAGCAGACACTAAAATGTGGCATCTATACCAAGATCCAGATGCCCTGAGTGGACTAAACTGCGTAAGCCAGACCGTCTTTTATCCCAGATATACCCTAAGTATTTTGCAGCCCGTGTCTTCAAATCACAACAGTGACTACTCAGGCTAGCATTAACATACCCTGTTAATCTTACTCATTATCATTTTCAACATCATAAAAGGACCAATTTTATAGGGGAACAGAAAAACTTGGTTCCCCAAAGCTGCCAATACATCTTGATGGACTTCAGGTCATATCAGAGCAAGCAGCCCTTGGACTTGGTATGTCACCTGTCTGTATTCCACACCCTAGGCCGAATGCATTCTACCCTATTCTAATTCTATTCTCCTTAACTGAAAGTTGCTTTATTTACTGGAGCTAAAAGAATCCTTCCAGCATCATGTATTTATTAGCTGCACGACTTGAGTAACTAATTTAAGCCTTTGCATTTGAGTTCATTTGTAAAATATCCCCATTTCTATATTCATGTCATCTTTAATTTTTGTGTGTGTGTTGGTTTGGAGTATTCTCAGTAATTTAGTCTCTCTACTTCAAGAGAAATTATAGATAACTGTCATGCACAGTGACAGGTACACAGCAGGCACTTAATGTTAGTTTCTCCAAGCCCATTTCACGAATGTCACAATTTCCCAAAATAATCATAGTGAATTCTTCCCTGAGTAGTCACTTACAGACACTTGTTTTCCACATACTACACATGAACTTGCAAAACTGGTTTCCAGAGAAGCAGCCAAAGAATCAGAAAAATCTTACTTTGTTATGTTGGATAACAAAAATGAATTATCATCAATCTAAACATTTTGAAAAGTACTAAAAGGACAATTTGTTAAAAATCATTATGGAGTAAAGGGCTCTAGCCTACCTATGCAGCTAGGTAGGGTAAGAGGAAGTACTAATTTTTAAGGAGAGCCACTTTTCACGGTGGAACGCAGAAGCATAAATTTTGGAAATCTATGATGGAATAGTGTGTGGGAATAAATCCAAAAGGACTGAACTCTCCTCAAACAGGAACCTAGAATATCTTCCTGATATCCAACGGAGCTTACTGTGCAGTGGAAGTGTTGTAATATCAATTTTAACAGCATGTATTGAGAATTAAGTTGTTGAAATAAACTCTATAGGTCTGTGGATGAGATGAGAAGGTAGAAACAGGAAAGCATAATTCAAACATCCAATATAATTTTCATTGTGAAGACATATCTAGATACAAGAAATGCTTTAAAAGGCTGTAAACTTGCAGATTTTAAACACAGCTGAAGCATTCAAAATAAAAGGTTGACCTTAAGATATATGGGTTTTTTTGTTTGTTTCTGGCAGAAGTCCTTAGAAAATACTGCTAAAATCAGCTCACAAAGGTTCTTTGTAGGCTGTACATCGGTGCTAAGACTATAATAATCCATTCATTTTAAACATTAGCTGCATTTGTAATGCAAAAACACTGTGAAACTAAATTATTGTGAGTTCTTCAAAGAAACACAGAAACATTTAAGGAGAAAATGAAAACAGCAACTCCCTGAGTAATAGAAGAGCTACTGGGGAATTTAACAAGATGAAAAGGAAAAGCAAGTAAGATGAGTGAAACCACTGATTCTAATTTTCTTAGCCACTGTGTTGCAAAATAAAATGAGCACACTTCCACTTCAGAAAATAATCTATCCAAATGATCCCACTTTCTCACATACAAAAAAACTAATAAAACAGATTTTCCCATATAAAGCATATAAGGCAGCCAACTTGATTAGTATACCTTTCTTGCTTTCAGAAGTGTGTATCCTTAACTGGATTATTTAGTAAATTCGGTCATAGACTACTCCAAAATAGCTGTAGATTTTCCTAAAATTATTAAGATTAAGAAATTGCAATTTATTCCTGGAAACTTAATAAATAAGTGAAGAGTAACATATCTTGACTAGTGAGGCTTTGATACAGCATAAAGCCAAAGAAAACTCAAACACCACGCGCAATATCAGAGTGACTATCAGATCATCTGACTCAGAGTCAGACAGTATCTAACACATGCTTGTGGCAGTTCAAGAATGTGTTCTCAGAAGATGCATTATTTGAATGAGAACATATGAGATAAATTCTCTGAATCTTTTTGAACTTTCTAAGTCTTGGGGAATTCAACAAATTAAAACTCCAAGTTAGGATAGAATTTAAGTGTTCAAAATCTCAATAAATCTCCCAAAAATGGCTTAGTAGGTTATGAGGGTATACATTTCCAGCCTAAACTGTTCCCCCCATATTAGTGAAGCATGAAGTACACTAACCTATGGGAAGGGGAACCACCAGGTGCTGAGAGGCTCTGGCGCCAGAGCCGGTAGGAGACATACCCCGGAGCTTCGGGGCCAGAAGCACAGCACAGAGTTCCTGTGCGCACGGTGGGGGGAGGGGGGGGTGGTCACAGATGGCTGATCAGCTTCCGCTGAAGTCAGCTCTGTGCGCACAGGCTTGAAAAGCACTTGCCCTGGGACCTGTCTGTTTTCTCTGACTGCTCTTTGGAACCCCCGGCCCGTGTGAAAAAGGCCCCGGCTAACCTGCTGAGGCAGAGGGGACCATGTGGAGCAAAGGCATCCCAGCCAAGACCGGCCTAGCTAAAGAGCCACGCTAGCCCGAACCAGGACTGCCCAACCTAACTCACAGAATCACGAGAAATATCAAATGAATTTTTAAATCACGAAATTCTGGAGCTAAGTTGTTACACAGCAAAATACTCAATAGTGATAACTGCTACAGTGAAAAGTGAGGAAATTTGGGAGTGTGTATATGCGTGTGGATCGTGCACAAGTTTTCACAAGGTGGGTAAAAGAAGCTTTCTCTGAGAACTTAACATTAGAGAAAAGCCACGGAAAAACACGGGGAAGAGCACTGTAGGGAAAGAGGAAAAGAAGTACAAAGCCTTTGAGGTGGGAGCCTGCGGGCATGTTTCACCTCCCAACAGCTACTAAGGTTACTGATTGATTCAGATACTTAAATTTATAAAAATTATAGAGTTTTGCAGGTACAGAGATTTTAGCGATATCTGTAATTAGTATAAACTGAAGAAATTCCTCTACCCACAGAAGCAGCACTAAAATCTCCTAAAAATTAGATCTTAAAAACTTACAAGGGGCAGGAGAACCTTGTATGCTCTCCTGATTACACAGCTTTTGCAATGTGGAGACTTCAAAGTTTCTGGAAGGAAACAGACTCAAAAATGAGGAAAGAGGAGGTCAGTCAGATCCACCAATTCAACTTTACTGGACTTTATTCTGTCTTCTAGACCACAGAGCAGCATCTGACAGAGCTGAACATTTCTTAAAAGAATTCTGAGTAAATCACATGCTTGATACCCAGCCCCCTAAAAAAAATGACAAACCTTGCTCACCCCTCTGCCTCATCTGTGTAGCTGTAACCACTTTTTATTAGTGTTGGATTATCTGATCATTCTTTCTTCAAACACTCATTTATCAGTGTCCTTTGCTGGCTCTCATTTACCTGACCTGACCCATTGCCAGGTTTCTCCAAGTGACTTATCTGGTTCCATAGTTTAAAATACTAGCATGGATTTGTACTTCCGGTCCTGAGCTCTAGATTAGTATTCCTAATAAAGTACCACCTGGACGATTCCCAAGCATCTCAAATTTAACATGTTCTTTTTAACCCAGCCTCATCCCTCTTCCTCTTCTGGTAACACATCCAGTCCTCCCCAAACCCTCCCTCTCCCGGTGCTTGGCACAACCATCCACCCAGTTACCACACAGAGAAGCACAGCTATCCCTGACTCCTCACATCTAATTCAGGCCCCAGTACTCTTCCAAATATATTTAGCAACCGAAGATGCATAAAGACGTGGAACAACAAATCCATGTTTCTCTCTTCCTCTCTCTCTCCCGTCCTTCGTCTCTCTCTCTCACATCAATAAATATCATAAAACAAAAATATATTTGAAAGGACAGAACTTTTCTTTTGTCTAATTAAATTAGTATAAAGACATTAGAAAAATAAATCCATAAAAAGGGTTCTGGATAGTAGCACTCACAAACAATTCAAATCCATGGTCTTTAGTCAAATAGCATGTTAATAAAAACAAAAGCATAATATTATAATTCAACTGATTTCAATACAGATCGCAGAAACACAAGACTAAATTCACTCAGAAATTCTGTTATCTGTTTGAGTTTACTTTCAAACTCTTTGACAGCTGGTAAAATCACAAATCAACCAATACGAGTTTTACTCCTTTATGAATTATCTGCCCAACCTCAGACAGAGACCCTAATGAGCAAGGTTTAGATAACGCACAAACACAAATCTAGTATCTGAATAACTGAATTGTCTGTAGCTTCCAACTGTGAGAAAATATTTATAATATAATTAAAAGATAGGGCTTTACAGAAGCAGTTATTGTTCTACTTGTTGGCTGGATAGTCTAATGTTCAAAGAAACAGAATCATTAGACTCTTTCTGTACCAGAGCTCACTCTTGAAATCCAGAAAATAAAATTCTACAAGAATAACTCAAAACATTTGGAATCATCCTTTTATGTCTGCCTATATCTACAATGCCCTTAAACAATATTTTCATGTCTTGATCAAAAACATTTTATGGATTTATTGTTCTTCAAAATATACATTGCCGAGAAGGTACACTATCACATTTTTTACTGTTTTTCAAATTAGAATTGTTTTTTTATGGACTTGGCCTTTGAATCTTTCAAATAAAAAAGTATGTTATTGCCATTTCAAGGTGTATAAAACCCAGGTGATGAGGGTCCCTGTCATTTTCTCTTAATCCAATTCCAAACTCGACCTTTACCCAGTGAACAGGTGTGTGCTGTGCCTGTAATTTATCAGAGTGAGCGACCAGGCAGAAAAGATGCCAACAACAGAAGGCTGATAGAACCAAGCACTTAGTGCCTAGAAAGCAGAGCTTATCCCCACCATTATGAATATACTTTTATCTCCCAGTAGCAATTTAAAGATAAAGAATGATGGGGCTGAGAGAAGTAATATATTCATATTCCTTCAGTTGTTTTTTTTTGGAGACTGTTTTCATACCAACGGTCTTTCAGAAGCTGTTGTTAGAAATTCCTTTCTGAGATATTCTGTGGCTCACATTCCAATTCAACCTATAATATCGATATGAAAACAGCTATGACAGCACTTCTGCTAGGGCAAATAATGCCACTTCACACAGATAGATTTAATAAACCTTCAAGAACAAAGCGATAAATGAATAGTGCATTTCTTTGTATGCAATATGGAAATTCCTATGTATACCCTGCATTTGTCATATGGGACGAAACTTATTTAATTTAAAAACCAAGTATCCATTTATTAGGTATGGAGATGCACTAATTAAGTAATGTAACAGCTCAATACAAAGAAGCAACAGCTAATATTAGAAATCACACACAGTCTAATAGATAATGATCATTCAGCAGAGTAAAGCTCACCCCTACAGTGAATTTTTAGTTGGGTGAAATTTCTAAATATGCCCTATGTAAAAACATTCATAAATAAATAAAATAAAATTTCTAAGTATGTCCAATAGAAAAACATACTTGAAAAAATAAATAAAATGGAGAAAGCCCACAAATAGTTCTATAATTTCCCCATAAATATAAAATGTAATTTTAAAAAATTCTAACACATCAAAAAAATTTTAGAAAGCTCTTTAAAGGACATTAAAAGAGAAAAATACTTTGGCAGGTCTGAAGAATAATTTCAAAACATTACTGAAAAGAGACTTCATCACACTAATTTTTTTTTTTTTTAAACAATACAAGATTTTATCAAGTTTTCCTTTTTAAACTCACCCATCTGCTCCACAATCTCTGGAGGAAACACTCGGGAAGCAAATGCTCGTCGAAAAATATCTGAAAATTCCTTGTCCAGACCTCCTATTCCCATTTTTTCAAAGTTCCAGTCAGGATTGATGATAGACTGGCGGTTTTCCTTGGTTTTAGCCTTGCCTGTGTCAAACAAAGATAATCAAATGTGAAATGAGGACTTCATCAGTAAGTGTAAAAATATAGAGCTCACTGGGCATCCTCAATGAACAAAGAGAAGCTACCTTTATACAAAGATGAACAACATGCTCTTAGCTGATTTTCTAATAAGGATGAGTTTTGCTATGTTAACTGCTTTGCCTGGTCCCCATTTAGGGTCAGTAAAACACTTTCAAAAGGACTCACTAAACTCCTGCTGCAGTCCATTTGTAATCAATCCACGGAGCTTGGTCTCATCAACTTTTAATCCTAACCATGGTAAACTAATTTGGTTGATTAGAAGAAACACCATGTGCATATCTGATGAAGACAACACTAGCTGCCAGAAATGAAACTGAAATCTAGCAGTCCCTCAAGGTTCCCAAAGCAAGTGTAAATTTAAAAATACACACTATATTTATCAAGATTAAATTTATAATTGAGTATATAACCCCTCAGCCTGAGTAAGATCGGTTTCTTATTTGCTTTTTCTTCACTTGTACACAAAAGTCTAAAATCATCCTAAAGTCTTGAATGATTTCAAAATTCGGCTTTCAAATTCTTTCAGACAAAAATTATTTAACTCAAATGTCATAGTGCCACCTAAAGTAATTTAAGAGAACAACATTAATTATCACAAACACAAAGAATAAAAGTTCCCCAGTAGACTCTACTATAAATAAAAAAAGACAGTAATATTATATATATATTTTTTAATTAGAGAAGGAAAGGTTGCATTAGAAAAAGTTTATCCTAGACAGTAGTTTTTTGGTTAGAGTTCTGTGGACTTAACACGTCCTTTACGAAGCTACGGAAAATATTTTTCTTATGCTCTACTGCCCTCTTGTGGCCATACTTACTGCATGCTAAATCACAACACAATTTTATTTTACAATGGGAAAAAAACTTATCAATTACACCTTTGCATGAATTACTCAGAAATACCCACATGGTATGAAAGCCACACAACTCCGCTGGGACAAGCTATCTCAACAAAAGGTGTACAAAACACAGAATACAAAGAAATCACTGTAGAAATGCAATGAATTGATAATAGATTTTGATAATCCTACATCCATAAAATGACATATATAGTCATTAAAAATTATGTTGAAAAGCTGTATTTATCAAGATGCTTGAAATATGTTAAGCAGAAAGAACAAATTATAAAACAGTATTAAAATAAAATCAAATTTAAAAATTTTAGTTGCATGAGCTGTTTTGGGGTGTCTATCCATTTTTATAAAATAAATATCTTACTTTATAATTAAGAAAATAACAGTAAGAGGTAAAAATAATCTATGAATCAAGAAAAAAAGGTCACACGTTCTAAGAAAGTTAAATAACCTTGGATATGATAACATGCAACCAATGAAAATTCTCTTTCTATTGGAGTAGATATCAACTTAATTACTGGTGAGTTACTCTTCTTAAGGCCAAATCTGCATTATTTTAATCTAATAAAAGCAGGGCTAATGTAAAAGAGTATGACTGAACCATGAATCCATAGGAAAGCCTTTCTGCACCTACTCAGTCATCATTTAACTCAGCCACTAACAGAAGGGATGCCAGTATTTCATGTAACATCCACACAACCAGATGGGAGACATTCTACAAAATAACCGACCACTTCTCAAGGTCATAACAGACCATGGCAGTCTGAGGAACTGTCAGAGACTAGAGAAGACTACGGAGACTAAACAACTAAAAGCAACGTGAGATCCCGAAACAGAAAAAGGACATAATGAAAAAAACTGGTGAAATCTGAAAACAGTCTGTGGTTTAGTTAGTAGCAATGTAACCATGATAATTTAGTTTTGGTAATTGTACTATGGTTATTTAAGATGTAACATCAGAGGAAGCAGGTGAAGGGTATATAGGAACTCTCTGAACTACTTTTGCAAATCTCCTGTAAGCCTCAACTTCTCTCAATATAAAAACTTTAAAAAGTAATTTTATCTGTATCTTTTCCCTTATTTATAGAATGGTTACTAGGACATTAAAAATTACATATGTGGCTCACATTACATTTCTGTTGGTCAGTGCTGATCTAGTGAAGGTGTCAAACTTTTTCTTCATTAGCACATTGTGATTTTGTGCAAAGCTTTTCTCAAGGGAGGTACCCCTACTCTCCCTCCCACTTGGAAACCACTGTAGTTGGGTCGCATATAATTAACAGAGATGATCCCACTTCATTCAGAATCTTCTAAAAACTGCAAGTCTTACCAATAAGATTGAGTGATGAATTTTCTGCTTTTTCAAATGCAACTTGACTGTTTCCGACAACCAGTCCTACTTCAATCTGTACAGAAAGACAATAATGAGTATAGCAGTCTAATAGCAGACTTCTGGACTTCTCAAAGCAAAGCCAAAAACAAAGGGAAATGAGGTCTTTCTGAGCAATCTGTAAACTATCATCTAAGTGACATTTACTTTTGCCATAAGTATCTTCCAGTTATTCCTATTTTCTTTACTTCAATGCATATGTCTTTTCATAATGCTTGTCTTACTGTTATTATTTATTTAAAATACATATTATTTGCATTCAACTAGGATTACAAACTCCAAATTACTATTAGGTCTGCAAATAAGTGTATTTTATGTTATATTTTAATAACTGTTCGCTATAAAAGCAATTTTCTCTCCCTACTATTGTAAAAGGATACATAATATGAAATAAATCACTGAGCAAGAGAATTGGTAGAAAAATTCTATTAGTCTGCATAATGCACATCATAAAGATTATCTAATACAAATTATTAGAAATAAAACATACCTTCTGTCTTTTACCTGACGCAGACTCTCCCTTCAGGATGCTGGGATCCATGGCTTCAAGATCCTTTACTAGTAAGCCGAAAAGCTTTTCATTGAAGCTGAACACAAGCTGTGCGGAAAAGAGGCAGAGAAATCACTTCATGATATAATGGTTTGGTTCTCACATCATCACCAATGTTTTCCAAATGCACAAAAGCAACTTTGTCCTGTGTGTTCCTCTTAAGTCTGCCTCACAGGCAAACTACCCACCTAACCAATGAGAGGAAAAGGGAGCTAACATTTATTGAGTTATTTGCTGTATACAACCACCCCAGGAAGTTATGTGATTAACAGTCACAAACTCTCTTGGAGACAGAAATTATTCCTCCATTTTAATCAGTGAGGAAGCTGAGATCCAGACGGGGGCTAAGCCAGGGGACCCAGAGTCTCAGAGAATGATTCAGCCTGGCTCTGGGACCCTGATATCTATGCTTTTCTAAAACCAATACGAATGCCTCCCATACGAGCGCAGTGACAGCGTCTGATGCCGTCACTTGCCAAGTATTTACTGAGTGCTTTCCATAAGCGAGGCCCTCTCCTACATGCCGGGCATAACAGTAACTGCAGGAGGCAAAGCTGACTGTCAGTTCTGCCACTGCTACTACTGCTATGAAAGGGAATAAATACAAAGAACAGTGATTTGGGGTAAGATATTTATTTTTTTCTCTGTATTATGGAGAATTTTCTTTCATGGGTTTATAGACGTCTGCATGTTATTTGGCTTAAAATAATTACAGATACCAATGCATTTTCTAGTAAGCATTCTTCCAAGCATTTTCTACTAAAATACAAAAGCTAAAGGAGAAGGTAAAAACAATGAGGTTTAGCGAGGTGACTTGAGCTCAACTATCAGTCCAAAAATGTAGGCGTCCAGAGGAACATAGTATAGTTCCAAAAGCAATGAACAGGTAGTCAACACATTATCAACTAAATGTCCTCTTGGGGAGCATTCTCAGACCATTTAATCCAAAGCAGCACCACAGTGGCTCCCTAGGGCATCATCCGTTTTGCTTACATCAAAGTCCTTAACAGTTATGGCATTTCTTTCTTATTTCCTACCTTCCCAAACTAGAAAGTAAGCTCTATGAGGGCAGGGATTATGTGTATTTTGTTCCCTGTTGATCTACAGTGCCTAAAATAGCATCTGGAACAGACTAGGCATTCAATAAATATTTGTTTCATTAATTGGTCAATTGACTAGTGGATTCTTGTCTCAGTGACACCCTTGGGTGTGTCGCCAGGGCATGTCATTTACCTTTCCTGGACCTAAAATTCTTCATTTGCAAAACGAAGAGGTTAGACGAGACCAATTCCGAGGTTCATTCCAATTCTAGTATTCTTAAAAATAATAATAAATGTACTGTATCCTTGTCCTGTCTATCAGTAATTCAGTGTCTACTTGCAAAAGTTTGACATTATAATGTGTGGATTATCAAATTCTTAAGAGTCTTGCCCCAGATCTACTCCACTGAACAAGAGAATGAAAAGACACAGCAGTCTTACTCCAACAACTCTTTCCTTCTACCACTCCTCTCCCTCCCCATCTCACATGCCTTCCCGTGAGAGACTGCAAGGCTGGTCCAGGCAGTCATTCTCAGAATGCCGAAAGCAAGGGTTCTCAAATATTTCAGTCTCAGGATCCCTTTATAAGCCAAAAATTTTTGAAGACTCCCAGAAGCCTCTTTTTATATGGGTCATATCTATTGATATTTACTATAGTAGAAATTAGAACAAAAAACTAAAATTTATTTATTAACCTAAAAATAACTAATAAATCCATCATGAATATTTTTAATTGATAAAATACTCTCTATTTTCCAAAATCAACAAGCCAAGCCGGGAGAGCGGCGCCGTCACACTTCCGTGCGTCTCTCCCTGCGGACGGCCGGGCCGGGCCTGCTCCCGCAGTCGCTGTGCTGCACCGGCACCTGTCTGCGAACTCCGTTTGCCCGTGAGAAAGGAGGGGAAAAGACACATAGGTCTCGGTGTTAATATGAAAACAGTTCTGACTCTGCAAAGCCCCTGGAAGAGCCTCAGGGACCCCCAGGGGCCTTAGGACCCCACTTTGAGGACCACTGCTATGGAGCTACGGTAGGAGGAAGGAATTAGGAATGATTAAGAAAAGTCACGGAGAGGGAAACAAATGTAATGTACAGGCAAAAAAGCAATGATTATTTATGTATTTATGTGTACGAACAAATGCTATCAATTGAAATCCAAACAAAGGGCCGACATCAATAATATCATTTTAAAGGAGATAAAATCAGGGCTTCAGAAGTTTTATTAAAAAAAAAAACAACAAAAAACTGAAATATATATATATATATATATATATATATATATATATATATATATATACTTAATTTCCTTAAGATTCTCAGAGGTTCATAACCAAAAAAAGTTAAGAACTTCTTTTCTACAAAAATGTATCAGTAAAAGAGAAAGACACCCAAAGACAAACAAATGCCCTAAAATAAGCAAAGGAAGACATTTGAGACATGTATGTTTGCAGTGTTCCCAAAGGTACAGATGGAAAAGCTGCTTAAGTATGCACTTATAAATGACACTGTAGCCTAAAGGAACTTTAGAATTTTGGGGAACATTTCCCTCACTTGTTATCACACATCTTAGATATGCCTGTTCCTATGCAAAGCTCCTCTCGGTTTTTTAAAAGCAGAATAATTTTGGACAACGGCTGGGATTAGAATGCCTATGAAGTGAAAGGAAGGAAAGCACATGTCAAACTACCTGCTGTCCCACCGAGAAGGCCTGGTTGTTGAACTGCTGAATAAATTCTGCTGCCATCTTGTCAGTATCATAAGGGTTGGAGTCGATGCTTTTTTTCTGCAGGAAATCAATCTCGATGGTCATTGTGCCAATGCATTGTTTGGCCTTGTCAAATGTATATAAGGACACTAGGGACAAAAAGAAGCATTTTCTTTTTAAAATCAAAGGAACGCCAACTACTTGCTATGTTTCAAGTAACTAAAAGTCTTGCCTAAATGAATCATAGCAGAACTGGACCAAAAGGGAGCTATACGTGGCCTTCGTTGGGGGGCGAGGAGGGCACAAGCACAGATTTTAAAACATAGTAATCACCACTTGAGATTTTCTTCCCCGTCTGAATCAGTTAGAACACACTGAACAACACTCACCTACTTTTATTCCTCATTCGACTCCCACGGGGAAATCATGGGCCCCTACCGCCCCCAAAAGACCTCAGCATCTCCTCAGAACGACAGTATTTGAAGTTCCAGGGATGGTGACATGGAATGTTATTCCCAAACAGACTATTCTTTTGACACAAGAAAGAGCTAAGGCGAGAGATGTGTGGACTCTTTTGCCCTAACAAAGTGGGATGCAGGACAGCTCCCTGCCACTGCCCCCCGCAAAAAAGGCTGGAGAAATAGTGCTTACTATGGGGGTTTGCTTCAAAGCAACTTAAGAGTTTAACATTTCTTTAATACTATAAAAATATTTGCTGAGCACCTACTTTATCCAAGGAACTACAGTAAGTTCTACATGCTGTACATGTTTTAACTCATCTTTGTATTAATAGCACCTAACAGTGTATTTAGATGTTTAATATATTGATGAACTGTTTAAATGAAATAACAGCAAAACACCACACAAACGAAAAACCTACCATAGTCTCCATGCTAATAAAAAAGAAGACAGACTTTGAGGTCTGTGTGTTTCATAACAATAGATTCTGTTAGTAACTAAAAGAATCATTTAGCTCTTTGTGCCTTGATTTGTCCTATCTATAAAACAAGAAGACTGTATTGGATAAATCTTTATGATCTTTCATACTGTAACTTATGTTCTAAACTTATTTCTTAAAGCCTAGCTACTCGAGTTATGTACAAGACTTCTCTGTAAATTCTTTGAATAAAATTTCTTGTGTAATCATATTTTTATATTTTGATTTGCTATTATAAAGAGGGACACACATATTTTAAAGATAAACATTTTCAAAAGCAAATTAACAAAGAAAGCCAGGCTAAGGGGTGGAATATGTACTGAGGGTCACATTGCAAATCTCAGTTGGAAGTTTCAGAATATTCTCCTGCCCCCTCCACTTCTGGATATTTTGTTCTTAACATTTCCCAGAAAGTACCGTTTATATGCTAAGTAACATTCACAAGCAAGAGAGCTTTGTTGTTTCCCCACAGAGTGAAGATATGTATAGGATGAAATATTAATGTAAATATGAATTAGTTGATTCAGCAATTCCACTTTCAGTGTCTCTCCCAGAAAGACTCTTGAATATTTGCTTAAAAATAGATCAATAGAGACTTTCATCGAAGCATTATTTGTAATATTCAAACACTGGAAAAATGCCAATCAGTCGGGAAATGATGAAGAAAGTATGGCAAATATGAAATATTGTACAGCAATTAAAAATGATGTGTATTTAATGCAGATGAATGGCCCATTAAAGCATACCACTGAGTAAAAAAAGTACATTGCAGAAATATTTGTATAGTATGACACCATTTTGTGCATTAAAGACTCTAAAACAATTCCATAATGACACAATGCATACATATGTATGTGTGTATATACACATATGAATATATGTGTGTATCATCTTTATAGCAAAGAATTGAATAACTATAATTAAAACATCATCATCACTGAGTATAGTTTTCAAGTGCACTTAATCTAGGTCCATGTTCCTAAATAGAAAAGACCGAGCTGTTAACAGCAGTTTTGAACGCTACAGGCTGTGCCGTGGACAGAAGCGCAGGTAGCACGAACACCAACACCATCACCAGCCCCCAAAGGGGCAGGTGTCAAAAAGGGCAGGAAGGTTGAAAATGTTCTCTTATTTTATGGCTAATAGCAGTTCGATGTCAAAGCCTAATAAAAATATTTTTATAAGCAAAAACAATTATACCAATGCTTTGAATAAACTTAGATATCATAATGATAGGTATAGTATAACTGCCAACCGTGTTACTGAACATCAGTCTGTAATACTTAAAATATGGCATTTCTAGATGAAGAGGAGACTAAATGATTCTTTCGGAAGATTCCTAAGAGTAAAATCACTGCCTTGACTAAGGAATTCTCACCTTGTAGATAGAACTGGGGTTCCAGAACCATTGAATTAGCACTCCCCTTTATACCACTCTCCTTTCCTATTCTATCTTAGCACTTCTACACAGATTGTGAATATGTGGATATTCTTTCCCCTTTTAGATTGTAATTTCCAGGCAGAATAGCAGGCAGATAAAGAGGCAGGGATATAGGTACCATAACTAGTTACTGTCCATCTCATAGACTTAACAAGTAATATGATTAAGATGAGTGTATAAGGACCTAAGGCCACTAACAGAGAAGGGTACAGATCTCCATAACTATGAGAAAATCTCCTTCAGGTAGCTAAAATATTTACCTACCATCTATGTCTTGCCCAATAGAAAGTCCAGCCCATTTTCGCTGTAAAATAAAAGAGAAAAAAGACAAAGCCAAATCAATCAAAATTAGATAAATGAGGAAAAGAGGAATTTCTCTGAATTTCAGGAACACATTCAAAGACCAAAACATGGTATCTCTGGACCCTGGCACCCGTGAATGTGACCGTATGTGGAAAAAAGGTCTTTGCACATGGAATCAAATTAAGATGAGGTCACATCAAATCAGGGTGGGTCCTAAGCCAGTATGGTTGGTGTCCTTATAAGAAAGGAAGACACACAGACACGTGGGGAGAAAGTCAGGTGATGAAGGCAGAGACTGGCGCGATACATCTACCAGCAGAAGAACATCAAGGACCGGCAGAAACACCAGAGGCTAAGCATGGAACAGGTCCTGCCCTGCTGCCTTCAGAGAGAGCACATCCCCACTGACGCCTTGGCTGGCTACAGCCCCACTGATGCCTTGGCTTCAGACCCCACCCTCCAGGACTGTGAGAATAAACTTCTGTTATTGTAAGCTGGTACTGCTACAGCAGTCTAGGAAACTTACGTGCTACAGTGTATATCTGAACATCCAACCCCAAACATACAAAGCTTGCCTTTTTAAAGGAAAGCCGGCACCACTGGGTAGATGCTCCTTTGGATAACATAGTCCTCTTGAAGGTCTTTGTAGTATTAGATAATATTTCAGTGTTCTAAATGTAGTGTGGTTAGTTACACTGTTGGTTATAGTAACACACACACACACACACACACACACACACACACACATATGGTCACAACTAGTCTTTGAGTACTAGCCAAAGGATTTTCAGGCATTTGTGGCCAGACTTCAGCTTCTCCCAGGTTATGACTGATTACAGGAGCAATAATGCATGCAGGCAGGCCAGATTGTGTTTAGGCAGGAATTCGGGACTGGCCTGGTATAGGTTCAAAATTAGTAATCACTGATAACAGGCCAAAGAACAATGAGAAAAATAATTTTTGGCCAAAAATCAACAGTCTGCTGGTTAAGTCCAGACCTAGGGTCACAGAGAAGCCACATTTAGGTTCTGTACTTTAATCCCAAAGACAGCCTCAAAGGATGATAATCGTGTCTATATTATAAGGTTGTTTTGAGAATTAAATGAGTGAATGCATGCAAAAGTACAGTGATTCCCTCACTTATCATGGGTATTATGTTCTAGACCCCCCAGCGATAGGTGAAAATCCATGAAGTAGGAACTTTACATTTATCTTAGTATTTACTGTACAGCACTGCAGAATCCCGCAATATAGCAAAAAATCCATGATAAATAATTAAATATAATATTTTTAAAAATCCCACGATATAGTGAGGCCGTAATAAGTGAACCACGATATAGAGAGGGACTACTGTACTTAGAATCATACCTAGCCTATAGTAAATGTTGGAGAAATTCTTTTAATAGCAGAAAGATAAGGAGAAATACTCAGAAACCCCATTTCTAACCACCAAAATCCCAAATGGAGCTCTGTGAAAGGTGGTAAACCCTGGAACATCTCAAACCTTTGATCTATAGAAACAAATGTGAAAAGTAGTCCTGATAATGGAAATGTATCCAAACAGGAAAAAGGGAAACAGTGAGTGAAGACTTCCCATTAATTTCTGAGAGCTTCAAGTGATATTTAATAGTTCCCAAAACGAGAGTTTGATCTCTTTCCCTAGACCTCAAGAGGAGTAAATCAATGCTTACTAGCTAGTATACTAGAAGAAGGTAGGGGTAGTATTTACAATGCTTAAGACTGTGGGAATAGGGAGAAAAGGACAGAGACTAGAACTTGTGGTACTCCTAGATTATGTATTACATGCCCGGGGCAGTGCTGGACAATTTTCCCTCCAAAGAATCCACCAACAGTTACAAATGTGATCTTTACCCTTTCAGTCATTACTGGAGTCCAGCAAATTAGGTTGTAATTTGGGATAACAATTACTCATATCATAGCTTTAGTCTGACATCACTGCATTTAAAAAAGCACTATTAGTAGATGTCAATTTCACAACTCAATGTTATTTTTATATCTTCTCTGTTACCCTGGGAGTTAACATTAAAGTAACTTGACACCTTATCTGATAGCTAATTGATATTCAGAATTTTTTTAAGTTAGAAAAAAATCAAGGCAATAAAAGGCAGACACAGTAAAATAGGCAATAAAGGATATATCTTTAAATTCCACATATATTACCTAGATGTTTTTCTTCAATGTGCTTCAGTACAGTTATAGGGTGACTGATGCTTGCTTTAAATGAACTGATTCTCCTATGACTTTCAAGAATGGAAGAGAATAAATCAATATCCCAGTTACCTGAGGTAAGCTGAATGCAATGCTCCCTGGAACCACGGATGGATGGGTCCTCAACGTAAATGTGTACCTGTGGTTGGGGGAGGTCCTCACAACCACATGCCTGGAAGACAGAAATACAGTCAGGATTCCACGTCAAAGGAGACGAAGAATATCACTTCCGAATGTGTTCATGTCCAACCACTGAGACAATGAGGACCAGGTGGAAACACGGCATTGTAGGAGAGTCCTAATTCCATTTCCAAAACCTCAGCGATTCTCAATGTTTCCCAGGCATAAGGAGCACCTTGGGCCAAACACACATCAAGCAGAATGAAGACCAAGTTCAAGAGAGTACACACCATCCAGCACACCAACTTCATCACATTTCCACCTTATATAAAACTGATGCCAGTAATTTAGAGTCCTCTATTAATTAAAATGAGATAAATTTTTTTTCTCCTGAAAATTATTTCACTTCCTAAATAGAATAAAAAGCAGGAGGGAATCAAAGATAGAAGAAGCAGGATATGACAAGCAAAAAAGGTTAGTTTTGTCCTGGCTGGTGTGGCTCAGTGGATTGAGTGCCTGCCTGTGAACCAAAGGGTCACGGGTTCGATTCCCAGTCAGGGCACATGACTAGGTTGCATGTCAGATCCCCATTAGGGAGCATGTGAGAGGCAACCACACATTGATGTTTCTCTCCCTCTCTTTCTCCCTCTTTTCCTCCCTCTCTAAAGATAAATAAATAAGAAAAAATTTTGAAATTGTTTTTAGGACAAGTGTTTAAATCTCTTTGCAGATTCTCACAACAAGTTGAAACAATAACAACCTGTAAAACAAAGAAGATGGTAAAAATAAAATATTTTTCACACAATATATCAGCTTTCATATAGATATCAATATTTACTATTTCAAAACATTTTGTGCTAATTCACCCTGCTCAGATGTTATAATAGATAACTTATTACAGATAAAATATAGTCATCTCATAATATTCTCTTACACTAAGAAACTACCAAGAACTGAGTGTGAGACAGAAGCTTTAAACTGTTATATACTATCTTTCTTTAAATTATCTTTTAGAATGCTATAATTTTTTAATATCAATGGCTAATGTTTCTATATATATCAGTTTGCCACTAGCACACAAGGTCCTGATAGCTACTATATTTTAAGTAACCCCATTGTAAGCACAGTGAACACTTGACACACGCAGAAGAATTCCATAACAAATTCTCACACAGATGATCTACACTCCAGTTTATATGTGGCAAGATTGGTCTTTGACTGAGCATCACAGCATTTTTAGAACTGAAAACAATATCAATACAATCATGTAGTACAGCCCCTCACCCTAAAGCTGAAAACCACAGGTTATTACCAATTCTACTCTGTGAAACTCACATATTTCATAGAAGGCTCAAAACACACACACACACACACACACACACACACACACACACACACAGAAAGGCTCAGTTACAATCCTGCTTCTTTGTTCCTTATCTCCCTCGTCTGCCTTCTGGTACAGTCCCTTCATCTCCTGACCACAGCCAACCTTGGAAGTACAGGGATGGCACCGAATTTGGTAGCAGGGCCTTTAGAAGTTCTGCCAGCGGGTGACATGAATCAGTTAAAATAAATGACAATGAAAAATGCTTGTAAAGATCCTACATTTGTTGTGCATCTTCTAATTTTCATGTCTCTTAAATTATCTTAGCAGCAATGATCAAAATGGCTGACACTTCCTGAGGACCTGCTAATGTGCTAGGCACTGTTCTAAGTGTTCTATCTGTATAACTCAATCTTTACAGATACCGTGAGGAAGATATTGTCATCATCCCCATTTTATAGATCACAACACAGAGACGGTAACTTATCTGTGGTCATCAGGTTCATAATTGGCGGGGCCAGAATCCAAACTCAGACAACTGACTCCAGAGCCAAAAACCTAATGACGATGTTATTCATACAATCAGTATGTTTAGTTATGCTAAGAAAAATTGATTAAAAAAAGTTATAAAACGCAATGTATGAATTTAAAGACTTTATAATTATGAAAATTTAACACAGTAAAGACTGAAATACATAACTCTCATCTCCATTTGTTAAGTAAGCAAGAGGAATAAAAGATTATTCTTAAGTTTACTGAAAAATAAGGTCTCATCAGAACTTTCTAAAATACCACCTAACAGGTTAGAAGAATAACAAAGTTAGATACTCACTGGCCCGACTGGAAATCTTTTTCGTTCACAACTGCACAGTTGGTTAAAGATAATTCATCGGTAGGACATCTCGCAGCTTGCATACTCTAAAAAGTCAAGAATTAGGAAAATAAAATTATCTCTTATAAACTTAAAGAACAGTTGATGCCTTGTTATCCTCTACACATCACCTGTCATAAACAACTACTGTTTCTGACCCCCAGCACCCCTCCATCTGTGATAACAGCAAATCCCCTCTTTGGAAAGCTGTCCCTTCCTCATTGCGCACGCTTTTGTGGGCGTGCCAATCACAGCACACCGCCAACCAGAGTCTCATTCCACCCATGGGATCTCATGGCGACCGGTAATAAAAGAAAGGCATTCTCCCTTGCCTCACCACCACATGGAGGAAGACTTTCTGCTCTAAAAGAGAAAAAAACTATCACAGAGGAAGCAAAGGTAACAGAGACACAGACAAACACTTTGAAGCACAGACCTGACAACCAAGTTAAAGTTCTCGAGTCCTGAACATTGGTTATAAGCCAAGAAATTATCTTTTTTGCTCAAACTTATTTATACGTTTGTTTTCTATCTCTTCAAAGAGGAGAATTTTGACTGATTCAAGCATAATGAAGTAAATTAAGAAGTTTGATAATGTGTATCATGAAAAGTGTCTGTTATAAGAGATCCCAAGCGGCTATGAACCATATCTCCTAGAGACTGAGAAAACCATCTTCCAAATACCTCCCGACAAAGATAATTACAGGGTGTATATTTTTTAAAAACAGTGAATAACAATCTTTTTGACCAAGAGACACTTACTAGCAAAACATTCCTTCATCTAGCTTATTTAACCAATAACCTTCCATCATTCCCAAAGGTTTCCCAGTTAGTAAAATACAACACTCATAGTCCATTCATGATGGAAGTGCCCCATTCTTCAAGCCTCAGGCCAAAGCTGATTCTTCTTAAATTTGTTTCCCAAACACAAATTCATAGAGGAAAATTAATTACTTCTTGCCTCGCTTTTGTTTTAACGAAGGGCTAGTTCCGATAGTAATCCCAGTTGTCTAGAGTGGTCTCTGAAGTGGGATTATGTGCAACTGAAGGGTTTGCAAGATAACCCAAGTATCAAAATAAAATGAATTTAGAAACTGATCTCAGAGAGTTCAAAGAATAATAAAGCATCACTTGGCTTTCCTTATTATTAATGAACAAAAGAATAAATAAGAATACATTTTTCATCTTCGGCTCATCCTTTTTATTTCTTTTGGTATATGTTTTATTATGTATACAAACTTTTAGTGTATAAGTTATAAATATATATACACATATGTGTGATACATGACCAGTACATTTTTTAACTTCTGGGGTTCATGGTAAACTGTTTGGAAATTGCTAATTTAGAATATGAGCTGAATAAAGCCTGGGTCCTAAGTCTGCGTTCTGAATGAAACAGTGTTTTTGCCGATGGTCACGATTTGACCAGTCATCTGACAAAAATGTACGGGGTTCTTTCATTTACCACCTACCCTGGGACCTCTTTCCCCTACAAGCTTCCTTCTCTTCCAGCGGTCCTCCCTTGGCCATGGTTTCGCCTCCCGCAGTCTCAGTTACCCACAGTCAATGGCAGTCCAAAGATATTAAATGGAAAATTCCAGAGAAAAACAATCCCCAAGTTTGAAATTGTGTGCCATTCTGAGCAGCGTGATGAAACCCTGTGCCGTCCGCTGTCCCTCTCCATCCTGCCCAGGACGTGAACGATTCCCACGCCCAGCGCAGCCACACTGTACATGCTGCCTGCTCGTTAGGCATCTCACAGCCGTCTCAGTTATCAGAGACCGTGTTCACATAGTGATTATTGGTTTATTATTTTATTATTAGTGATTGTCGTTAGTCTCTTACTGTGCCTAATTTATAAATTAAACTTCATCATAGATATGTATGTATAGGAAAGAACATAGCATATACAGGGTTTGGTACTATTTGCAGTTTCAGGCGTCCACTGTGGGTCTTGGAACATATCCCCTGGGAACTGGAGGAGGGGGGAGACTACTGTATATTCCTCTCTCTCCCCTACTCTGAGCCCCTTGCCCGCCAACTCCCACTCATTCTACAATTCTCAGCTCAGATGTTACTTTTATAAGACATTCCTAGGCACTTTACCTTCCCCTCTAAACTGATGAAATAACTTCTAGTGGAAGCACCTAACTGCATTTTTATTTTATTGTTTACATTGCATAAAAGACAGTAAGCTTCTCAAGAACTGAGACTATTTTGCTCCAGTTTTTGGTTCTTGGGGCAGTACAGGGCCTGGCACACAGTGGATGCTCATCGAACATTTGTTGAATAAATGAATTTATGGGTCAATATAAATCTATCTCAACTGCAAAATAAACAATTCAAAGAATATGTACACAAAGGACATTTCAAGCTTATTTAGGACGTGATATAACTTAATTATCTAATAGTCCAAAATTACACAGAACTGATATAGCCAAAGGAATTTTAAAAATTACAAAATGCTAAGATAACCTTTCATTTGTAAACCTGTTTACTTGTCAAAGAGGTGGTGTCCTTCAAAAAACAGTGAAAAAATCTTTAGAAGTCATCTGTCTGGCCAAGTAAAACAGATGCTGTGAACAACAGGCCTTCCTCCTGGAATCTAGAAGCATCTGTGTTTTTATGGGAAGCCAAACAGGGTACCTCATTTTCTCATCAAAATGTAAGTCCCTATAAATAGTAGCTGTTCACTTACCACAGTAATGTCAAGGGAAAATTCCACAGTTTTTCTAACACTGACCTTACCTCTAGGAAACTAATAAAAGCCCAGCCACTAGGGCCATGCAGCTATTACGGAATGAAAATACAAAACTGATGAGCAATTTTATGCTAGTAATCTGAGTGACTAGAACATTTAGCTGTCTGAAGGCTTGAAAATGTTTTCATTAACAATTTCAAGTGTAAAGAATTATAACTTCATTGCTACTCAAAAGAATGAAACTTTAGTGGAAGTAATTATATCACTACTTATTTGAGAGCCTTTAAAATACAGAAAGATAATTTGTTTCTCTTCCTTGAAAAATAGGGGGGATTTAACCAGGACTCCTCTGGGCAACATTGTATAGTTTCTGAATTTAAGTAACATAATTTTGTCCAAAGAGTCACTTTAAAGATTGGTTTCAGTATATCCTTTACTGTTTACTAAAGAATTTAGTAAGGCAGATTAAGCAGGAAAAAAAAGTGTAGTACCCGACTAGAAGAGCTTATTACCAAGTAACTTGTCCCTACGCTCACTGCAACACTCTTGAATCCATTGGTTCTTCCTCTATTTGTGGTGCCTCGGGCCTTGGTTGCGTCTCTCTAGAGACACACAAGTCCCCCACAAGAAAAGGTGGGAGGATGGAAAACATGAACTTGCCCCAGAGCCAGCTCAGCTGACCAGTCCCACTCAATCAGTATGTTTCTTGTCAGACCATCTTTTCTGAAAAAGAACACTTTAGAACTGCACTATTCAATAAAGTAACAATAGACACATATGACTATTAAAATTAAAATTAATTAAAATAAAAAATCCTTCCGTTGCACTGGCCACATTCTGAGCGCCACATGTGGCTAGTAGCTACCACTGAATTACGTTTTGTTGGCTTGTGATACTGTAGAACAATGTGAGGGAGGCCATCAGCAGTAATACCTGTCTTCAGGCCCATGGAATCACTCTGTGTATAAACTTCTGTGATAATAATGTCTGTTAAAATTGTGAAGTCACATGGGACTCTACATGAAGGGGTAGAAATAAGTTAAACTTTTATGTCCCATAGTTCTTTCTCAAAGAGCCTCTAGAGATACCCTTCACATCATCCATCTCAGACCGTTATCCAACTATTCACACAGATGAACCTCCTGACATCCCCCAGGGCCTTAAAATTCCTTTACAAACTTAAAGAGAAAAGCAAGTTCCCATGCTGGTCTTTGGGGGTGGGGGGGAGCTGTAAGAGGCTGACAACATTAAATACTGGCGAAGATGTGATGCAGTTTCTTGTAAAATTAAGATGACCAAGCAAGTGCACCCCTAGTCATTTAGTCAAAAGAAACGCAAGCACAGTCACGTCTGTTTATAAATGTTCACGGCGATTTCATTTATAATGACCCCAAACTGGAAATAACACAAATGTCTACCAAGAGGTGAGTGGATAAACAAATTGTGGTATAACCCATACAATGGAATAGTATCCAGCAATGAAAAAGAAACTAACTACTGATATATACAACATGGGTAAACATCAAATAACGCCGAATAACAGAAGACAGACACAAGTACAGAGGGCAGAACCCTTCACCTGTAGGTTTGATCCCAACCCACAAGCCTTGTCTCTGCTGCATCTCGGGTCACTGCCAGTAAGCCTCCCTCTTCCTAGAGGCATGTCTACATCTCTCAGAGTGTCTTAAAGAGCAAAAATCCCTGACCTTAAATTATCAACCCTTTTTCTCTTTGCTTCACAACCAAACTCCTCAAGCCTCCCTTTCTTGCCTCTCATTTTCTAATCCTTTGGCAGTTTCCCCCCATCCTTTGAAATTTTGTCCAGCGACCATTTACTTCAATTGCTCTGTCTTCGAAGTCATGATGACTTTCTCATGGCCAAATTCAGTGGTGTCTCCCTCTCCACCCTGTGCACCCTTCCGTTCCTCTCACTGTCCTCCTCCTCGGTTAATACCATCATTATCCTTTCAAGTCACTCAAATTCACAATTTCAGGGTCACCCTTTCCTCCACCGCCTGACCCCTTGCTCCATGTGGGGGTCAAGACCTACTAATCCACTTCTACACTGTCACTTGCATTTGATTCCTCCCTTCCATTCTCCCAATGGCTAGTCTAGTTCAGCCTATATTAACTCTCTCCTAAAAAATAAAAATAAAAAAGCCTGCAATACCCTAGTTGGCTTCCCTGACTCTAATTTCTTTTTTCAAATTCAGTCTTCCCTCTGCCACCAGACAAGACCTAAAATAAAACATGTGATTTCTAAATAATCAAACCAAAACTCCTTAGCAGGATTTACCCTTGTTTTTCTGCACTATCTGCCTCAGTGCCCCGCCCTGACCCTATGCAACTCATATTCCGAACTCCATGCCACTGTTCTTTTTGCCTAAATTCCCTATTCCAAATCCCTGCCCTCTATGGAAATCTTATCCACCTTGCAAAGTTGTGTATGAAACTCCCTGGTTCTGAGTAAGACTGAATATCTTCACTATTTCCTTTATTTGTGCTTCTTAAACAGTTTTCTATTTATCACCACCAATTTTACACCAGGTAGTTAGATATCTTAATTCTAAGGTCTGGCATGCCTGTCTACCCAATGAACATGCAGTACGTATTAGCTGAACTTGTTGTTGTTGATTTTAGAGAGAAAGACAAGAGAGACGGAGAGAGAGAAACACCAGTTTGTTGATCCTCTTATTCATGCACTGATTGGTTGATTCTTTTATGTGTCCTGACGGGATCAAGCCCGCAACCTTGGCATATCGGGACAATGCTCTAACCAACTGAGCTACCCGGCCGGGGCAGTTGAGCTTTTCATTAGCATTTTTTGAAATACACTTCTGCTATGGTCTGAATGTCTGTGTCTTCCCAAAATTCATATGTTGAAAACCTAAAACCCAAGGCGATAACATTATAAGAGGTGAGGCCTTTGGGATGCAATTAGGTCATAAAGGCAGAACTCTTGCAAATGAGATTAGTGCCCTTGCAAAAGAAGCCCTAGAGAGCTAGCTCACCCTTCCACCAAGTGAGGACACAGCGAGAAGTCTGTGACCCAGAAGAGGGACTTCACTCAACCATGCTGGCATCCTCATCTTGGACTTTCAGCCTCCAGAACCATGAGAAATAAATTTTTGTTGTTTATAAGCAACCTAGTCTCGGGTATTTTGTTATAGCAGCCCAAATAAACTGAGACAAGATAATTTTATCTATTAATACAGGGTGGGGTAAAAGTAGGTTTCCAGTGTGAGCACGTGAAAGTTAATAAAGCTACTGTAATCATCATAACCTGAAAGTCTTTTTCCATATGAATAACTGTAAACCTACTTTTGTCCCACTCTGTATAACATAAAATTAATCATTTTAAAGTGTACATTTCAGTGCTTTTCAGTATAATCACTATGTAGCACAATCATCACCACTAATTCCAGAACATTTCCAGCACTCCGAAAAGAAACCTTGTACTTATTAGCAGTTAGTTGCAATTCTTGCCCCCTTTCATCCCCTGGCAACCACTAATCTGCTTTGTCTCTCTGGATTTGTCTATTCTGGGCATTTCATATAAACAGAATCATACAATCTGTTATCTTTGTGACTGGCTTCTTTCTGTTAGCAAAAATCTGTAGCATGTGACAGTACTTCATTCCTTTTTATGGCTGGATCATATTCCACTGTATGGATATATCATTATCTGTTTATTCATCGGCTGATGGATATTGGGTTATTCCCACTCTTTGGCTGTTATGAATAATGATGCTATGAATAGCCATGTACAAGTTTATGTATGAACATATATTTTCAACTCACTTGATTATATGCCTATGAGTAGAATTGCTGGGTCATTCTGTTTTAACTTTTTGAGGAACTGCCAAACTGTTTTCCGCAATGGCTGCACCATTGACATTCCCAGCAGCAGGGTATGAGGGCTCTGACTTCCCTACATTGTCACCAATACTTTCATTTTTAAACTATAGTGTACTAGTGGGTATCATGTTGTATCTCATTGTGGCTTTGATTTGCATTTCCCTAAGGCCTATGATGTTAAGCATCTCTCCAAGTGCTTTATTGGTTGTCTGCACAGCTTTTTTGGAAAGATGTCTACTCAAATCCTCTGTCCATTTTAAATCGAGCTGCCTTTTTATTGTTGAGTTGTAAGGGTTCTTTATATATTCTGGATACTAGACCTTATCAGACACATATGATTTGTAAATATTTCATTTTGTGAGTTGTCTTTTCACTTTCTTGACAGTGTTCCTTGATACATGAAAGTTTTAAATTTTGATGAAGTTTGATTTATCTATGTATTCTTGGATTAGTTATCTTTTTTTATGTTATATCTAAAAAAAAATCACTGTTTAATCCAAGGTTATGCAGATTGTCACCTATGTTTCCATCTAAGAATTTTATAGGTTTAGAACTTTGATCCATTCTGTATACGGTGTAAGACAGGGGTCTGAATTCATTTTTTTGCATACAGATATCCAGTTGTCCCAGCATCATTTGTTAGAAATACTTTTTTCCCCCATGGAATGATCGTGGCACCCTTGTTGAAAATTAGTTGATCATAAGTGTATGGGTTTATTTGAAAACTGTCATTTCTATTCCACTGGTTTATGTGACTGTCCTTATGCCACTGCCACATCATCTTGATGACTCCAGCTTTGTAGTAGGTTTTGTAATTAGAAAGTGTCCTTCAACTTTGTTCTTTTGCAAGATTGCTGTGGCTAACATGACTTTGCAACTCTTACCTGAATTTTGGGATCAGCTTGTCCATTTCTGGAAAAAAGCAGCTGGGATTTTCATAGGAATTGCATTGAATTTATAGATCAGGTTGGGGAGTATTCCTGTATTAACAATATTATGTCTTATAATCCATGAACACAGATGTGTTTCCATTTACTTAGATCTTGAATATCTTCAGCGTGCTTTATAGTTTTCAGTGTATAAATCTTGCACTTCTTTGGTTAAATTTATTTCTATTTTATTCTTTAGATGCTACTGTATTTTAAACTTTTCGTAATTTCATTTTCAGATGTTCATTGCTATTGTATAGAAATGCAACTGATTTTGTATATTGAACTGGTATCGTATAACTTCGCTGGATTCATTTATTAGTTCTAATAGTTTTTTGGGGGTAAATTCTTTAGGATTTTCTATATGTAAGATCAAGTCATCCACAAATAATTTTTTTTCTTTCCAATCTGGATGCCTTTTTTTCCTCTTGCTCTTGCTTAACTGCCCTACCTAGAACATTCAAAAGAGTGTTGAACTGAAGTGGTGAGAGCAGGCATCTTCGTCTTGTCCTTGATCTTCAAGAGAAAGGTCTTCAGTGTTCACCAGTAAGTATGATGTTAGCTGTGGGTTTTTCTGTTAGTTGAATTAAATTTTCTGAGTACCAACTCATAAGGTTGCACTGAGAATCTAACAAGAAAGATCTGTGAAGGTATTTTCTAAACTGTAAAAGACCATTCAATTTAAGATATTCTTATTTAGTAACTTAGTGCTCTTCCTCAGAAAAGTTTACCCCAAATGTTGTTAAAGAAATTAAAACAATGATTCTGAAGCTTTTTCTTTTCTTTTTTTAAATTCCCTGCATCCTGATGAAAGTTTGGCACCAATGTTCTTCTGAAGAGTGAAGAGGAAGAGAAGAGTCTTTGGAGAAGAAATCAGAACTAAGAGCCAAGGTCTAGAGCCTCTCTCCAGTCTAAGTCTTATACCCAAAGGAGTCTTCCCTTAGCAAGATGCAGGGCATTCAGGAAAGCAGAAAGTGAAGATACAAGACAGGCAAGAAGCAAGAGGCAGCATGATACAGAGGAAAGAACAGAAGGTTTAATGGAAAAGTCAGCTGTGACTCCAGTTGTTTAGAAACAAATTTTTAAAAAGACACCTGAAAATTAGGTCTAATAAACTTCACATCTCCAAAGCTACAAAATCTATTGACTTACATCTATAAGTTTGCACTACACTTACCTAAATTGCTGATGCTCATCTGAGTCACAATTAAAAACAATATGCTAATAATTCATGTTTAGTGCTTATACAATAATATTGAGAAGTTTCTCATTTAACAAAGTCCATTTGACAATACTAAATAATAATGGCATTATTTATAATTTTATTATCTAGAAACAATTATTTACCAATAACTGAGTCGAAATTGGTTGCTAGAAGGCAAAAAGGAATTACTAGCCTACTTCTACTCATTGGAAGGAATATTTAATATATATCTGTAATGTCCCAGGCACTGTGCTGTGTGCATATGCTTGAAACACAGTGCCTGGTACATTATATATATATATATATATATATATATATATATATATATATATATATATATATATATATATATGTTAGCAATGAAGCAGTGACTACTTTTTATATTTTTTGAATACTAAATAAGAATAAAATATTTATTAAAGGTGTGTAAGATATAAAACACCATGAAATAAACACCATGGATCTACCACCCAGTTTAAGAAAAAGAACATTACCATTTCTTTAAATCAACTTTTTATTAAGAAAAACATACATACAGTAAAGCATATATACACTGTAAGTATTTGGCTTAATGTTCACAAAGTGAACACACCCAAGGTAACCAATACCCAGTACAAGAAAGACATTACCGGCATTCCATACTGCCCTCCAGTCACTAGACCTTCACCCCAAACTGCAGTCTCATTTCTGTCACCAGACAGAAACCATAGATTTGTTTTGCCTGTTTTTAAAAACTTTGTGTAAGTGGAATCATACATCATGTATTATTTCATGTCTGACTTCTACCCCTCAATATTATGATTGAGACACACCCATGTTGTTGCATGTGGCAACAGTTCATTCATTTTCATTGCTTCCTACAGTATATAATTATATGAATATACGACCATTATTTACCCATTTAAGTTGCACCTAGTTTTTAATTATGAACACTGTTGCTATTAACATGTTTGTACACATCTTTTGAATAATATATGTATGCATTTCTATTGAACATATTCCCACCTCACCCTACTCAACCTCCAGTAGAATTACTGGGTCATAAACATACATGGCATATGTTCAGCTTTAGGGAGTTTTGCCTAAGGTATACAGTTAGTGTTCTGATGTAAATGTACCTTGTGTAGTGATTACCACAATTAAGCTACATAGTTACCACTGTGTGTGTGTGTGTGTGTGTGTGTGTGTGTGTGTGTGTGGTGAGCACACTTAAGATCTACTCTATTAGCAAATTTCAAGTATACAATATATTATTAACTATAGTTACCATTTTAAGTAGTTGCTATTGGTAGGTCAGGCAGGATACCAAATTTACTCTACTGCAAGAAATAATGATGCTTTCTCAAATGTTTGAAAATTGAATATAGGTGAAGGTATTAAAGGGATGAAAAAACAATAACTGGAAATGTAGAAATAACAAGGTTGAGTATACATTTAGAAAGAAATCTGGAAAAAATATCTTCAACAATTTACAGTGATTCCTCACTTATCGCGGGTATTACATTCTAGACCCTCCGCGATAGGTGAAAATCCGCGAAGTAGGAACCTTGCGTTTATTTTAGTATTTACAGTGCCGCAAAATCCTGAGATATAGCGAAAAATCCGCGATAAATAATTATATATAATATTTTTTAAAATCCCGCGATACAGTGAGGCCGCGATAAGTGAACCGCGACATAGAGAGGGACTGCTGTATAAGGAACTAAATGGGAGAGCTCAAAATACAGTATTGTACTACATCAATGGCTCTCAACTTGAGCATACGTCAGAATCACCTGGGGAACTCTTAAAAGAGAGTGCAGTGCCCCGCCCCTCCAAAGTTTCTAATTTAATCAGCCTGGGGTGGGACCTGAGAATTGGCATTTTGAACAAATCCTCAAGTGATGCTAACAAGCTGGCCTGCAGTCTCCACTATGAGAATCACTGTACTACTAAGGAGGGAGAAATAAACTTCATATAAACAGAAATACTGATAGGGTCATTTCCTTCTACAATAGAGAGAAAATGTGTGGAAAAGAGGCTTCAGTAATGCTCTTGGGTCTGTTTCACCATTTAACTGGGTAAATATAACTAAGTTTATTTTGCTGCTTGATAAGTAGTAGATTGATTAGAAGGCAATATGTACGAAAGACAGTTATCAGACTCAATATCTCAGGTGAAGGAAAGACTGCACTGGAGTCCAGTAGCTGTTTAAAGTTGTATCGATGCTCTCTAATTAATGATTTAGATAACAGAATAAACAACAGTGGAGTATTCAATAGCTTGGCAGAGAATATAACATTAAAATTCAAACTACAGACATTGTCCAAATGATTATTTATTAAGGTATCCAGAAATACATGTTCATCCATGAATTCAAAATTCATGAATACATTCATGCCAGGCTCTGTTCTAAACAGTGGGAACTAAGTCTGCTACCCTCGCACAAAATTTTGTTAATATTATTCTCTAGGAGAAAAGTAACTAGAACAACTAAAAAATTTAAATCCCCTAACATAGATTTTCTTTGGAAGACCTAGAATTAGTGATAATTACTATTTTCATTGCTTGTCAAACCTAGAAAATGTTTATATTCACATAACACTAAAAACACCTTACAATTTTAAAAAATCCATCAGTGAAACTCTACTCTTTATTATTTAGTGACTTTAAAAATAAGTAAAGGTTGGATTTCAAGAATGACAGGTTATTCTTATCTTAAATTAATAATTTTCCCATTTTATCCATTACCAAAGCTCTACATAGCTAGTGCAAAATACATCAGAACTTGAGCACTTCTTTCTGAATTTAGCAAAGGACCAAAATACCCTGCATTACTCATAAACAGCTGATGCAAATTCATTTGGTTTCAAATATATAGAGCACAAAGCTGTGATAAATTATTAGCACTTTCTGGCTTAATGTGAAAAGACAAAGTAGGTCAAAATCAATAACAATTTATCTATTTATCTAGATGAATTAAATTTAAAGACTAAGTTTTTTTTTTAAAGAGGAAGGAGTAATTTGTTCCTAAAATTCATATGAAAAAGGGCCAAGAAATGCCAAATGAAGAAAAATAAGGAGGAGGCTCACCCCACCAGACAGCAAGAATGATTTTAAATCTATGGTAACTGTACAGCATAGGAAATATAGTCAAGAATATTCTAATAAACTATGTATAGTGCCAGCTGGGTACTGGCAATACCAATGAGCAACACTTTGTAAAGTATATGATTGTCTAACCACTATGCTGTACACCTGAAGTTGATGCAAAATAATATTGAATGTAAACAGTAATTGAAAAAAGAATTTTAAGCTATGGTAATTAAAACAGTGGTACTGGCACACATATAAAGAATGAAGCAGAATAGAGTCCGGACAGATTAAATATAAAACAGAGATAGCATCCAAATCAGTGGGGAAAAGGATGGACTCAGTAAGTGATATTGGGACAAAAGATTCTACATATAGAAAAGATAAAATTAGCTTCCTAATTCACACCAAACACAAAAATAAATTCCAAATGAATTAAAGAGCAAAACGTGAAAAGCAAAGTTTTAAACCTTTTAGAAAAAAATCTTTCTGACTTCAAGGTGAGGAAAAATTTATTAAAAAACACACTAATCATAGAGGGAAAAATAGGTAATTGTAACTATAATAAGATTTAAATCTAAAACTAGAAACATGAAATAATCACCACTGTCTGAGAGAAGCTATTTGCAATTTAAAAAGAATGAGAATCCAAGCAACCCCTACTCCCCGAAAAAGGGAAAACTACAAATCAGTTTTTTTTAAATGCTAACAGCTCAAATGGGCAAAGGATATACAAATGTAACTCACAGAAGAGGAAATCCCAATGACCGATATGAAAAATGCTCAATCTCACTAGTAACCAGGAAAAATGCAAATTTAAACAACCAGATTGTTTTACACCTATCATACAGTATAAACTAAAATTTCTATAATATTAAGCGCTGGAGAGGACATAAGTAACGGACATTCCTATACCGCTGGTAAGCGTGCATATGTATATGTCTCTCGACAGGTATCCTAAAGAAACTCTTACATATGATAAGAGACATATACAAGAATGTGCACTCTAGAAAAATAAAATTTGAAACTACCTAAATTGTCCTCTGATAAGAAAACAGATAATCGTGGTATATTCAAAGAATAGAATACAATACAGTAGTTGTACAGAATTAACTGGCTCTCTATATATCAACGTGACTAAATCTCAAAAGTCCTTTTAAATGAAAAGATGCAGGTTGCAGAAGATATAGCATATAACACCATTATATACATTCTATATACACACAAAAAATATATATTTTTATGGACACAAACGTACATAGATATAAACAGGAAAGACCTATACCAACTCTAGGATAGTGAATATTTCTGGGAAAGGTTAGTGGAATCAAGAAGGGACACCAAGGGTCTACAGAAAGGAAGGAAGGAAGGAATCAGACATAGTGAACATTTCAGATTTCTTCCCAGCCAGTTGATATGAAATTAAGGCAAATTTCATTTTATTTATTTGATGAAAGAATCAAATTAAATCCAGAAAATAACAGGTTCTAAAAGAAAGAAAAACAGAAGAAGGGCTACAAATGGGATTCAATTAGAACTGTAATGTTTTATTTCCAAAAATTTAAAAATCTAAAGCAAATATCAAAGTATTTTAACACTTCTTAAATCTGGATAGTGAGCACATGGATATATATGTTATGTCATTTTCCATATTTTTCAGCATGCTTGAAATCTCTTCAAGCGTATATAAAGTTTATTTCTTCGAAATGCACAGAGATTATAGAAATAGCTATAGTCCCATGAGGAATATTAGTTGTCATTATAAAAAAGTTAGTTAGAAATTGGAGATTAAAGATTAACTCACTAGGAAATGGAAGGCAGTGTAAGGCAGGCCTCAGAGGCAATTCAAGGATATTAATACTGGAGTATGAAAAAGGATCTCATCAGAGATTATTATCTGAAATACCATGCCTAGAGTATTGACCCTTAAGAACAGCATTATTGCAAGTGTCTTGTGTATTGCAGATGTTTGTAATAGTTCACTGTTCTGCCAGCTCAGGCATTTTCAACAGTAGAACAATAAATATACTTTCACCTTATACCTTTGCACCTTGATTTAAATACTCGGAAAAAAAAAAGAATACATCCATCTAAGCACAAATTCCCTGGGTTTCAGAAAGCAGCTATTTCATAGCAAGAGTTCAAATTTTTTCTAAAATATATACTTTAAAAACATATACTTTTAAAAGTTCCACTAAATTAATATATAAAAGCAGTAACTAACAATGGCATATAAGATTGCAGAGAGTTGATACATTTTGGATAGCAAAACAATGATTTAGAAAATGGGACTATGAAACACTTTATATTACTTGTTTTGACTTGTGGCACTGCACAAGAGCTATCTCCAACTTGTAACTTGTGCTCCAAAACTTCATTTGAAGGTTGGCTATCTGATAAAGATATCATTCACCCAAAAGTGTAAGTGGGGAGGTTTCTGGACTAGGCCACGGAAGCTTCTTCAATATATTAACAAATACTAAATATACTAACCTAAGTCAAGATGTTCAATTAGGTCAATTTTACCTCTAGCATCTTTCTACACTCCTTCCAACTCCTAAGAGAGTTCTCGCCCTTTGGTCCCTATTTAATATCACCTTATTCTATTTCTTCACAACAAATTATCTTAACTAGGTATAGGAAGAAAGCAATCCATGGGTTTATTTGCATTAATATATGTATATTTTTTGAAAGGAACTGCTGGATCTCCAATAAGTGAGATTTCTGGTGATTTTAGAAGACAGATTACAAAAAAGTTCAGGCAATGTGAAAAGCCTTTCTTCTTTCCTTTTCTTTTTTTTTCTTCAGTAGTGGGGTGGTGGTGGTAGCATAAGGGGCCTCGAAAGCAACACCAATAGAGGAGCTTTGTTGAGCTCCCTGCCTTAAGTCAGCCTTCCTAAGCTATTAAGGCTGAATTCCAGATTCTCTCTTTACTTCGGATTCCATGATTTTAGAGCAGTGTAGCGTGAGAATTCTGAAAGATGACGTGGAGGCCTGGCGCAGTAATAACCATCCGTATGTGGAGTTCACTTTAAAGGAGAGTGCATATTCAATGTAAGTAGTGACAATTATACCTTTAGAATCTGCTTTATTAGCAGCAAAAATGTTAAACAGCTGAGGAAACTTATTACTTAATTGCATATTTTTGAAAGGCCAAAGGGAACCAGATAAACTAAGTTTAAGTCAATTGATCATTTTATTACAAAATGTATCCAACTTGTCATTCCATATTTATTCTCATATAATAAATACACTAAAACAATACTGACAAAAATTATTTTCTTTTAGGTTCTTTTTCAGATTAGGGACTTCAAGATATTTTAGGGATTAATCAAGTTCTGATGATCTCAATGCTATATACTGAATAACATCAGACATTTTATTCTGCAGCCAATTTCCCAAATGAACTAAATATGATGCTTTCTTCTCTGACCAGAAAAAGCAAAGGACAAGATATACTACAAGTAACTAGTGCTATCAAGAGCCAAAATCAGTGATACAATACACATACAAAACTTCAGTTATGTACTGAATATAAATATCATTTATAAGATGATGTCAGAACCCCAAAATTAACTGAAGTAAGCAAAATAATTCAAAATACCTTTTCTCCCACAAAAAGGAAATACAGAACCCATTTTAAGAGTATGACAACAAGGCTAACTCTATGTGCTAAACATTGATAGGAAATCACTAGAAAAGTAGAGCTATCAGAAGAAATGGGACAACCAGAGACGGACCGAAGGTGCCCAGATTTTCCAAAAGATGGAAGGTAGTTTTTGAAAATTAAACTTTGACAGCAACCTTCAAGAAGTTCTAGGTAAGGTAAATTACCAAAAGTGCATTGATGTGTGTCAGCCTAGAAGAGGGTCTCTAACAGCATGCCCAAGGGCTATTTCTGACCCTGTCTTTTTCTACCTTTTATCAATGACTGAAATGTAGACATAGAAATCACTACTATTAAACTGGAAGAAAGAGCTACTGTGTTGCATAACATGAAAGAATTAAAACTCAAGAAGACCTTCAACAAGTAGCAGATATGCTCTGACCTAAAACAATAAATTGTAAAGAAAAAAATGTAAGGTTTTACATTTTGGTTCAATAAAACAACTGTATAATACCTAGAATGGGGAGGGGCACTGATTTTTTAAAAATATTAAAGAGTTTTAATTGACTATAAGCTCAGTATGAGCCAAAAGTGTGATTTCCTGGAGGAAAAAAGCGAATTCAATTTTACCCTGTATTAATAATAGTCGTGTCCAGGTCAACAGAATATACATAATTCACGTATATCTTTCACTGATCACTATGTTCCATGCGGCGCATTTTAGAAGAAACGGTGACGTAACAGAGCATTTCCAAAGGAAGGAACCCTAAATGATGGAGGGTTTGGAATATCAGATATCTGGGAAATGGGGAGTGTTTAAATTGCAAAAGAGAAAATCTGAGGAAATATGTAATCTGGCTTCAAATATCTGAGGAGCTATCACATGAAAAAGAAATTGTTTAGTTCAATGCAGCTCTAAAAACGGAAATAATATCTATGTATATAACCTACATGGAACTCCAAATAAAAAACATCTCTTTAACATGTCAGTAAAATGGGCTCGCTTTTTGGTGATGCACCCTCTATCACTAGTGTATTCAAAGAGAAATTAGATTCATATTTTTAAAAATGTATTGAACACATAGGTCCCAGACAGTGAGCAAAGCACAGATGATAGTGAGTAAAAAACTAACACGGTCTAATGGAAGGTAAAGTCTAATGGGGGAGGCAAATAATCACACTAATAAAATTAAAGTAACAACAGATAAATCTAAGGAAAGGAGTGGAGTTCTTCAAGAGCATATAACAAAGGGTCCTGACTTGAAGTCTGGGATCGGAACAGACTTCCTTTGAGTAGCTGAGTGATCTGAGTAGGAGGGAAATGGTTGGGAGCAAAACATTACAAAGGAAGGAAACAGCACATGCAAAGACCTTGTGGTAGGAGAACCCACTGCAGGTTCAGAGAGTTGAAGGGCTTATATAACCTGAGCATAGAGAGGGTAAGGAGGGTAGTGGAGAGAAGCAGGAGCAAAACCACAAAGGACCTTGTAAGCCTCGTTACAGATTTGGTCTTCTCCCAAAAGTAATGAGATGCCATCAAGGGAGGGGTTTAATGGGCAGGGGAGGAAATAATCAACGTGGAGAATGACCTAAGGAGGCCACTTTGGGGCTTCCTGCAGCTGTTCAGGCCAGAAATGATAGTCATTTGGGAAAAGGAGGTAAAAATGAAGATGTTAGAGAGGTGGACAGATAGGAGAGATTTTTAGGATGTTAAAATGTCAGAACCCATGTGACCAGTCCAGTGGGTGATGTGGGTATAGTTTAAAGCAGCAATGCCCCAAGCCACAGTCTTCGGCCGTAATACCTTTGCGGGGGAAGGCAGATAGAACTGTCAGTTTGAGGGATGTGGTGAAAAGAGAATAGGCATAAAGGATGACATCCCCACCCCCACCCCAGGTTTTTAGCCTATATAAATGGATGGATGGTGGTGCCTCTCACTGAAATGGGAACCACAGGAAAAGTGCTGATTACGTGGGGCTAAGATCATGGGATTGCATTTCAACAAGTTAAATTTGAGGTGCCTTGTTTTGAATAGTTTGACATATTGATCTGAAACTTGAAGGATACGTCTGAACTGGAAGTAAAATACTGAAAATCACTGACATATAGATAGAATTTGAAGCTGTCGGCTTAGAAGAAACTGCCCAAGGAGAAAACAGAGAGTGAGAAGAGAACTTTGAGGAACACATGCATTGAATAACAGGGTAGAGAAGGGTGAGTGCAAAAGAGAGGTACAAGTAAAAACAGAAGCCACAAGAGGAGCGTTTTCCATGAAGGAGGCAGTGGTCAGTCAACAATGCCACATGCTTTTGAGACATGAAGCAAGACAAGGAAGGAAAAATGTCAATTACGCTTAGGGATGAAAAATGTCAGTTACATACACATTTCAGTGGAATGACACAGCCAGAAATCAGACTTCAGTGGGTGGAGGCGTAAGTAGGTGATAAACAAATGGAAAACATTCAATGTTGACAACTCTTATCAAGATGTCTGGCTGTAAAGAGGAAAGAGAAAAGGTGACAGCTGTGGAGGTGGAGGGGGGGTTTGTTTTAAGATGGGAGTAGCTTGGGTATGTTAAGATGGAGCAGCAGTGGGGTTCCGGAAAAGGTGGGAAAGCACGAATCTGAAACATAGGTGGACAGAGTAGCCATAGATAAAAAGGAAGAGAAAGAGGCGGAATTAAATGACCTTTAAGGTGTCTTCTCAATCTGGAATCCCACGACAATTTCTTTTAGATAGGACATTTGCATATATGCATTAATCTATGCAAACTTATTCAAATATTCCAGTGTAAATAATCATTCAAGCACATCCTTGTCCCCTAATGACGCAGTTAATGTCCCCAGGTTTATGATCCGTGTAATCTCTGGGCAGGACCCATCCCTCAAGAGAGCTTATACCTCAACCAACGCACACTGCAATACAGCACAGAACCAGCCCTCTCTCCCCTCGCCAAACCCATACTACACTGCGATCTTAGAGGCTAGAGGAGGAACTAAAATGTAAAACCCTGAAACTACAACACAGTCCGCTGCATTCGAAGCGCCTGTCATTCAAAACAGCAAAACGCGATACCCCAAATCCCCAGTCCAAGCTAAAGACATTCATGCCTGATCCGACAGTGACAGGCCCCCCAGATGGCCGGGGTTTTAACACTAAGTCATTTGCACTCCCTCCTCCTTCCCCAAGACCTTTTATTGTGAAGAACCAGAAATGGGTTCCTAATGACCCTGCCCATAGCTTTCGCCCCAATGCAGCAGATGGATCCTCCGCGGTTACTCCAGAGGCTGCACCTAGTAAGTCCTCGCAAGGGGGTGCGGAGAACCCCCAGAGTCCATCAGACGGGGATCGGGGATGGGAGGGCCACAACCCTGCGGCTGCCCTGAGGGGCGAGGGGAACAGCCCCAAGATATGGAAAAGGGGGATTAAGGGAGACGCAGGAAACCCGGGTAGCGAGGAGGTCCACCTACCCTCGAGCTTTCTTAGGGGGATGGAGTTTCTGAAGGGGGCTATTCCCCTACCACCGCTCCTCCTTCTCACCTTCAAGCCCTTTTCTGGCCTGCTGCCCCCTCCAACGCCCCATTTGCTAAGACCCATTCCCCCTCCCGTGGGCTGTCCGGACCTCGGCGTGCCAGCAAGCCCAGCTCCCCCGCCTTGAGCCGCGGTTCCCGGGCCGGCACTCACCCGGCCCGCCATCTTGGCGGACACGTCCGGCTCTGTAGCTGCAACTCTGCTCTTCGCAGAGCCCGCCCCCGACGCGCGCGCGCGCGCCCGCCGCCCGTCCTCGCGCAGGCGCGCAGCCACCGTGAGACCGCGCGCGTGCCCGGCCGCGTCCCCGGCTCCCCCACCCCGCAGGGCGCGCGCGCTCGTCGCCGCCGTGAGAGGGCGGGGCGCGGGCGCCATTTTGAAATTGAGGTTAGCTGAGAGCGGTGAAGGGTACTGTGACTTGTATTCCTGGGGCTTACGCGTCAGCCAGCGACTTTCTCCAGGGCTTCTTTTCAGAATCTCGTCATAGCTGGCCGTTTGCGCCGGACTTTGTAGCAAGGTTTTTGAGGCTTTAGTCACTGACCCCCCTGCCTATCCCTTTGCCAGCTGCTCTTTGCCCTTGGTACTTCCAGACCTACTGAAATGTGAAAATGTATATGAGCGCCCAGCTCGGGTTCAAGGCTGCCGCCAAGGAAGATCAGTAATGAGTGGCTGGTTCTGAATTCAAGTTATGCGTGAATTCAGGCTTTTCCCTGGAGCCGGACTTGTTTTCCTAGCTCCTGGAAGTTGGCATCTATATTTAGCTTATGTGTGGCCTGGAAAACTAAAGTTAATATTTTCTAATTTAAAAATGAATTGTGATTATTTCCATATTTTAATATATTATTTTATTAAGTATTTTGTTTTTATTTATAAAAGTAATTTGTGCCCTCACTGGCCTGGCTTAGTTGGTTGAACATCGTCCTGTGAAGCAGTAGGTCCCCTGTTGGCTTCCCAGTTAGGACTCGTGCGGGGGTTGAGGGTTCCCATGGCCCCAGCTTGTGTGGGAGGCAACCAATCTGTTTATCACATGATATTTCCCTCTTTCTCCCTTCCCCCCTCTCTAAAAATAAATAAAGTTTTTTTGGAAAGTGATTTGTGTTTTTGACAACCTTTATCAATCCCCAGTGTTGTGTTTTAGGTAGTCTATATGGTGGAATTTGAATGCACAGTAATATGCCCTATATCCCATCTTTTTTTTTTTTTTTTTTAAACCTCAATGTCATTTCCTGTCTACAGTTCCATTCCCTCACTGGAATCTCAGAATACATCAGCATCATCCTCAGAATAGATAATAATAACGATGGGACCCTGCAAGAAAATAGATTCTGCCAGACAGGTTCTCTGATGCTTTTATGGCCTCTACTATCTTATGTTTCTCTTCATATTTATAAAAGACAATAAGAAGTGATAGGATTCTGTTATCTCACAGTTAATTAGAAAAAATACTTTTTTTCCAACAGGAGAAAGGAAAGAAAAAAGAACTAGAAGAGCTGAGCATGCTTAGTGATTTAAAATGAAGAACTAATAAAATCAGTGAGTGACCTGAAGATACGCTAGGGACAGAAGAAAAGTTCAGACCAGCTTCATAAACTCTCACCCTGTACCTGAGAACCAGAATGCTTTGTTGGACAAATCAGATATTAACTAAATCACGGGTGGATCAGAATTTAATAGGTAAGCTATATTATAAGGGAAAATGTCTTTAATCTCTTCAACCAGGAGGAATATTTATCACCTAGGGAAAATAGAGCTTCTGGAGAGGTTCCAGTGTGTCAATTTATGAGCATATCTACCCATAATAAGGGGCCTTTTGTATTCTCTCACAAGTTATACAAATGCAATAAAACAGAATGATGTGTATAGCCCTGCAGGGTCTGCCAAAGAAACTGTAGGCAGACATGAGCTCCTGTGCTGAAAATGCTTGGCATCCAGCTGGAGGGGAAGATTCGGAGAAATTGCTCCTGGTTGTCACATGTCTATGCATCCCATCTGTGCCGCACTCTGATACTCAAGGTCATCTCGGACTGGAGCTCATGTGGCATCACTTTCTAAGCAATCCTTGCAGTGACAGTTGGTAAACAACAAATGTTCTTGCTGTCCCCCGTTCTCTGGTCACAGCTCCCCAGTTCATGCAGCCTTCGTTGCATTGTCAGACAAGGTACCCTGGCCCAGGAGGGAGCACAGAACCCAGGCAAAGACCTGCACTGCCCCTCTTGGAAATATCATTGTGAAGCAGACAAAGGTGGTCTTCAGAGCCCCTTTTGTACCCTTCCCTCTGCACCACCTCCTCTCTTTTCTAAGTTCATTCAGCATTAGGAACCAGTAGTAACTCTTCACAGGAGTATATGCAGTTGAAGGAATGCTGCCTGGGAGAGCAATGCCTAACCTCAGGAAGCAAATGTCCAATGACAAAAGTTCAGAGACTGTGACTTCTATATGGGGAGCTATATGTGGACCGCAGTCCTTGGTCTTGCCCCTCCAATCACAACCCATGGGTTAGCCACCCCTGACCTAAGCCCAGGCTTTCAGAAAGCCTTGTTGAAAACTTCATTTTATAGGCCCATCACACCAGTTTCAGGAAGGAGAGTTGCCATCTGTTTGTTTTCTGCCAGAGAAAACGTGTTTCCCAAAAATGATGGATAAGGCTAGAGAACAGCAAAATGGAGAAAGCATGAGGAATTTTAAAGAAAGGGAGAGCAGCTGATGCAATGCAGTATTCTAGCTGCAATCAGGTGTCTTTGTTTTTTTTTCCAGATGAATATGTCTTTTCTCCTTGGAAGATAAAAGACAAGCACCTGTAGTCACAAAAAGCAATTCATTTCAGGAAGTTTGAGTGGGCAGGAGAGATGATAGCGTTCTCCATGGAAGGGAATGAATGTTGCTATGGATACCAGAGGATCCTTTAAGGTGAGCCCCAATGCACTTGCCAGGCTGCCTAATCTTGCATACTAACACTGTGGATCCAGAGAGCTGCCTGCATCTCTTCGAAAAGGGATTATTCAGATATTGGTCTGATGAAACCTTTATGCATCTTGAGAAAAGGAAGTCAGAGGCTCCCAGGAGGGGCTGCATTTCCTAGACCTTTAAGGCACTAAAGGCCCACAAAAACTATAGTTGATTGGGATGATGGTTCTCTGGATTGGGATGACCTGTGACAAGTCTCTGGAGGGCTCCTGAGAAAAAGTGAAGGTGTGGCTTCAGATTTCTCCTAAGGGTGAGTTTACTGGAGGGCTGTTTCTAGGGCAAGTAATATGTATAGCAGGGCTTTCTAAGAGAGGGAGAAGACATCCCCTGAGCAGAAGTGTGACCAGAATAGAGGGATGTTAAGTGATACTTGGGTGAAGGCGGTCTGGGTATGCTGTGTGACATTTAAAATCTCTAAACTTAAATGTTTTCATGTGAGAATTAGATGTGATAACTATCATGGAGTACCTAATACATTCCACACCTGACTCAGCATTTACACAGCAAACACTGATTACCACTACCAAGAATACTGTATAACTAATACCAATAACACTATTAATCGATTTTAAATTCTAACTCAGAGATGAGGAGCTATCTCCAAATAAGATGTTTCTCAGGGTGAAATGCTCTCTCTGCTTCTCCTAAGAGCACTTTTACTTTCCATGCTGGGCAAATAATGTTGTATTTACCAGAAGTGTTTTCTATTAAGAGAAAAACCCCAGTGAATCAGCATCACCATAAGCAATTTATTTTTATTGAGTTACCACAGTTGAGCTTTATAAACTTCCCCTGAACGGCTATCATAATTTCAATTAAACCTCCTTCCTAATGGGCAGAATTCTGTATTTTTTAAAAAGTAAGTTGAGTTTTGCATTATAAAGTTAGTACATTTTCTCTTAAAAGAAATCACAACCCCACCTGCTGAATACGGTCACTAATAAATTAGGTTCATTTTCTTCTAGCCTTCCCCTGATATCCTTCATGCGTATTATTATTTTAAAATGAAACATATGTATGTATAAAGCATATTATATACGTATATAAAACATGTTTGTGTGTATGTGGTTGTAATTCTTTAACAATTGAGTACCGTGGGGTCAGGGGCTTTGTTTTATTTATAGGCTCAATGTATGTCTTGGGAAAGTAATGCATATTCTCAGGTTGTGAGGGGTGGAAGGATAAAGCCCTGTTATCAGCTTCAATAGTCCTTCTGTAGGTACAAACAATGGTAGGTAAAAATCTTATCTTTGCTATTTCACCTTTTTTTTTTTCCAGGTTAAAATGAATCCATTCAAACAGCATTCACAGTTGCTGGCAAAACAACTTGACATTTTTGCCTTGGAAGTTAGCAGAAGAGCATGAATAGGTCCTTGGTAGTAGATGAAATAAAAATACGACTAAACATTTGGAAAAAAATAAATAATCAAAAAAATGAAAATTAAACATGAGATACTTTTTTTGGTTATCAATTTAGCAAACTAACACTAATAACTCTCTTTTTTAAGAGCTTACCAGGTAGGAAGCAAGGCTTTCACTTGGTTTATGGGAATGTACATTTATATAATCTACCCAGCAAACAATTTGGCAATGTAATATGTATCAAGGACCTTAAACAGTCCTTAAACAGTGACTCCACTATTGAAATTTATTTCTTAAAAAAAAAAAAAAGGAATACAGGAAGAAAAAATAAGATGCTCACTACAACATTATACAAAACTTTAAAATAATCTAAATGTTGAATTACATGAAAATGATTAAATAATCAGGGTACATCATATGATGGAATATTACCAGCTATCAAAAATATTTTTAATGTTAAGTAATGTGGAAATGCTCAAATTAAAATACTAACTGGAAAAACAAAATTGTATGTATTCATAACCTGAACTATGTAAAAATTGCATAGAAAAATGACTGCAAAGAAATAAACCAAATGGTAACAGTGATTGCCCCTGGATGATAGTATGACGAGAAATTTTTTTCTTTTCTCCTCCCCTTCCTCCTTCTCTTTCTCTCTTCATGTATTTAAAAAAAATGACTTTGTGGCTGAGACCAGAGGGCTGTGCGGGGGGACACCCGCAGCTGCTCGGGGTCCACCCCGAGTCTATCTGGAGCAGCGTGGTTCTTTTCATCACAGAGGCTGCAAGTTAGGTTGAGATGAGAGCAGTGGGGTGGGGGTGAGGACTGGGGGCTCCGGAGCTGTCCTCGGTGCGTATGTCAACCAATGTTCCCACTGAGGCCTATAACTTGAATACTGTCCTATTTTGGAATTAACCAATCATACTGCGGACGCCTGTTTTTACTGTACAGGTGAAGACCTATGGGGAAGCAATAGGGATTGATGCCTGCAGTACCTCTGATAATTACTGTAATATTTTTTCCATGATTAATGAACCTTCAAGTCCTCTCTGGGCCAGAGTTAAAGCTAGGCTTGAACAAGAAGAATCAGCCTATGCAGAGTCAAGAGAATTTATTTTGGGCAGACAAGGGAAAATTGGGCCACCTAAACTGGGTATCAGACGTAAGGAAGACCAAACCATTACTGATATATTTCATTCTTTAGTTGTTGTAAATGGAAAAGAGCTGGAAGCCACATATGATGAAGAAAATACTTGTTGCACATTCATATGCAATGTGTATGTGGAATAAATGGCAGTCTGATCACAGCTAGAATGTACGTACAGAAGGAGGATGATTATTACAATGAGACTCGGTGCCACTCAAGCAATCCAGTGTCTCACTGACTTCTGAGTCCTGCAGTTCAGCAGAAGGAATCTCAGGGACATGGTTTGTTAAAACTGAAAAGTCCAGAGAACTTTGTATTCCTGTTTTTGATCAGAAGAGCATAAAAATGACTTTGTTTAATTTCTTTAATATTTAAGGAGCTGTGTAGAAAGACCTCTCAGATGTACTTATATTTACCCTTATGTATACAATCACTGTGACAAGAAAAAAAAGTATTTAGTTAAAAAGAGTAAGGTGTCAGACAGACCAAGGTTTGAATCTCTGTCCGGCTACTTAATTTTCCTCTTTTAAAATGTAATAATACTTTCTGAATCATAGGTGTTATGAGTATGCTGGTAAACACCTTGACATAGTTGCTGGCACATATGAGTATTTTGCATTCAATAGATGTTAGTTTTTCTGATTATTTCAGTTTTGTGTGTCAGTGAAAGAGTGTCCAGCCTATAGAAAAGTCTTGTAAGAGTTTATTTGAGCCAAATTTTGAGGTAATGCCAAGAAACGAAACCTCAATGAATTGAGAAAATGCTCCAGGGAACAGCAGTTTTGCAGCTTATTCTATATGTTAGAATCAAAGGAGGAGACGTAAGGAGGATTACATAAAATGCACGGGTGGTAGGTAAAGGGGGCAGGAGAAAGCCAAGCAGGGAAGGCTCTAGGATTGGATAAAAACTGAAACAAACAAAGAGGCACATTGGTGGGTGCAGGATAGTTAATCATGAACATCTACAGTACATAGAGATGGCATGAGGTGACAAGGTAACAATGAGGGGTTCTGTGGTCTGGTGCTTTGGAGCAGAAGTCTGGAAAATAAAATTACTCTGACCTTGCAAAGGTATAGAATCCTAAATGCACAAAGACAATAGACAGGCTCACTTAAGGTAATGACGAAACTTTGTGAAGGAAGCTACAGGCAACTGACCACCATGACCTGCTTTTAGTTACGAATTTTTATGTTCACGCAGTCCTCTGGGGCTGCTTTTTGGTCTCTCAGTTTGTAAGGCATGCCATGCGCTGCCCCCCTCCGATGCTCCCACAGCTGTCTGTGGCCCTTTCTCCATGCACATGTACCATTTACAGGAGTTTGTAACCTTTTCAGCTAACCAAATTGGTGTTTAAGGGACTGACTTATTGAGAGCATTTCTCAGGAAGTGACTGCGGTTCTGCAGCCTTTGAAGGCAGGTGCAGGTGGCTAGTGTTGTATTTTCCTCAACTGTTTAGAGGCAGGGGTGCAGTCCAGCTTCCGGTCGGATAGAAAGCTTTCCTTATGCCTAACCTCGGTGTCAGTGTCTGGGTGTTTCCTACACAAAACATCGTCCCAAACTAGTTTCTACTTGTAGCTGCACCCTAGCAAAGATCCGTAAATAGCATTAGGAACTTGGTACCGCCCACATGTCTCTACCCCGTTGGTCGGAACGCTCCTGGGGTCAGTCCAATCCTTAAGGCTTTTCCGAGTTGATTGGCCGAACGAACAGGAACTATTTTTACTTTTCTAGTTGTTCTCACACAGCATTGGAGCCAGATCTTCGTGCCTTCACGTAGGTCCCCAGGGGCAGCCCTCCTTCCGCCAGCCTCTTATTGTCCTTTGCATTGGCCAGAGATGTCGTCACTTATGAAACTTGGGGCTCATTGGTGCGAAAGCTACAAGAGGAGTGTTGGGTGCTGTGCGCGCCCCAGCTCATCACCCACCACCTAGCAGAGTGGAGCGGAAATCCTCAAGGCTGCGGGGAAGGTACTGGTGATCAGTGACGAGGACTGAGGCACAGGCTGGGAGAGGGACCGCTGTACTGAAGGCCTCGTCGTATTTCCACCCCGTTCGCAAGAGGGTATCTATAGAGAGCTGCGTGTGGCCTGCGGGAAGGGCTTGGGCTTCCTTCTGCGCCCTCTGTAGGGCGGGGCTGCGGAGATCCCAGAGAAGCGCGTAGGGCCTCTGCTTTCCCCATGGTGGTCAGGTTGAGAGGGAGCTGCTTGGTGGCCGGGCAGAAAGGGCATTCGGAGGCCTTCCCTGGGGACCCGGCGCGCCCCTCGCGCCCTGAAGGTCTCGCCGCTCTTTCTCCCTGTCGGACAGTTAGCGTGTGTGGCGTGAAAGTGCCAAAGAGGCGCCCGGGTGGGCGGTGTCTTCCTCCCGGGGTCTCTCCGCGCGGCGGAGTCTGGGCGCCTCTCCAAGATGAGCAGGAAGAGAAAAAGAAGCAGGAGGGAGAGCCTAGTAGGTGTAGTATGTGTGGTTGGGAAGGGAAATCCAGCACGACTAATTGCCTCTCAGGACGTTTAAATGGGAAGTACCTTCCTGCTCACCGCATGCTCTTTACTGTTTTTCTTGTCTGTGTGACTTGTCTTTCTCTTGTCGGAAACAAAGGCAAGCGATCTCTAGTTTTGTCGCCCAACAAGATTTTGAGTGCCACAATGCCCTGGACTTTCATACACCTTCTATGCGGACCTCCTGTGAACGATTAAAGCATGCATCACTCTTTGGCTGTAGCAGTTTATCTATCCCTCATTTATGTACATTGTAAGTGCTGTGCTCCTTTTCTCTAGTCGTAGAATGCCTGTCCTTGGACCTCACCCGTGATGTTGAACTACTGTGGGAAACCTAGGACCTCTGGAATTGGGTGATCGCCCCATTGAGGTCACGGGGGGCGGGATGAATGGGAGATTGGCTGTCCCTGCTGCCTCTTGCCCCTCCTCTGCCAAGGAGTAAAGCTTTCCTTTGGTTAGGAAAATCGTAGTATTTGAAACGAGGATGTTTGTTTCTTCCTTTTTGAAGAATCTTTGTAGCCTTCCAGGAGCTTGGATTAGAGGTATGGGCGCAGTTCTAGTTTTAAGTCTTTAATTAGAATATCAAGCTCGTAGGACAAAGAGGCCGATCTGTTAAAAGCCTGTAAATTTCTGCAAAGCTAGCCTGACCTTATTATTGCCTTCCTTTATAGACTCTCTCCTGCACTGTTTTTGCCTTTAGAAGTCAGTATAGTGATGGAGGTTAATGACTGAGAGGGGATACAAAGAGATCTGGGTCACTGGTAATCATCTTTTTTATCTGATTCATGACGTTTTATTCAGCTGTGCAGTTGTCATGTATGTTTATATCTGTATGTAAATTATATTTCAATAAATCGTTTGTAAATTGGTTGAGAAGAAGGTGATGGTCAACACTGGATGCTGTGGCGTGGCCTCAACTCTTGCCTGGTTGGTTTCTCTGGCTGCAGTGGAGTTTCCCAGTGCTGTATTTCCACACCTCTGAAAAATGTTAGGGTCTCTTCTGGGTATTGATATTGTCTGCTAGCCAAAGGCAACTACTTAAGGACTTTGCTTCACATATATAAAATTAACTGGTTCTCTGCTTCATAAGTCCTCATTTCAAGAGAGTTTAGATGTATTTATTGTGGTGTTGCTTCCGTACTTAAGGTGACTAAAGCCTGCCACTACAGTGGTGGCACTGAGACCCGGCTGCTCCCTATCCCACTTAGATGCTGCAGTGGAAAAGAGAATTTTCTGATAAGGCATCAAAGAGCTTAGTTGAGTTTTCCTTTGGGGAAAAAAAAGACATACTACTTATTGGCCAAATCGTACTTAGGATTGTTTACATTGAATCTAAAAAACAAAATAAAGGAACAAGCAGAGCAGAAAAAGACTCATAGATACAGAGAACATTTTGACATTTGCCAGATGGGAGGGAGGGTGGGGGGGAATGAATAAAAAAGGCAAGGGATTAAAAAGTACAAATTGGTAGTTACAAAATAGTCATGGGAATTAAATTATAGCATAGGGAATATAGTCAATAATATTGTAACAATTATGTATGTTGTCAGATGGATATGAGACTTCTCAGGATGATCACGTAGTAAGTTATATAATGTCTGATCACTGGGATGTACACCTCAAACTAATATAATATTGTATGTCAACTGTAACTGAAAAAAAATGATTTAAAAAATTTTACTAGGAGCCACCTCTAATAAAGACTTGTATCATATTTTATATATGTTGTTTGTAGCTCTGTGCAAAGAGCAATTATTTGACTTGCCTTTCTTTTCATTCAGGTAACTGAATTCAATTACAATGGGGAATGTTTTTGAAAAACTGTTCAAAAGTCTGTTTGGGAAAAAGGAGATGCGGATTCTTATGTTGGGTTTGGATGGAGTAGGAAAAACCACCATCTTGTATAAACTGAAGCTAGGAGAGACTGTGACCCCCATTCCTACAATAGGTGAGTTAACGACCTGGGGCAAGACCAGTTTACAATTAGCCTGTTATACTCTCACATGCTGCTTATGGTATTGAATATTCTTTCCGAAAATCATGTTTGCCCCAAGAATGTAAACTTTTTGAGGCCAAAAACCAGGCAGTATATACTTGGCTAATTGTTCCACAACATCTCTAGCACATTCCTAGGTTTACAGGGGAGTCATGCGAACACATTTAAGTCAGGCAGAGTTAACTCTAGCCGCTTGGCAAAAAAGGAAAAGAAAATAATGATTAAAACAGCAAGGGCAGTTGCGCCCTCCCTCCCTCTCAGTTAGCCTGAGATGGCAGCTGGGAACCTGCTGTTACCTCCTCAGGCATTCTTCATTCCAGCTGGCCTTTCTAAGAGGAAGTACCTCTCCATGCCAAGTATGCTCTTAATGCTTAAAAATGCAGCGTGACTTTTTTTTTTTTCTTCACTCTGGCTCAAGCCAAACTACTTGAGCTGGTGTCCTGCTGAAGAATCTGATTTGTTCCAGTGCAGTAGACCCATCTTCCTTCGGACCAGCACTGTGTTACTGTGCTTTGCGGGCTGTTTAAGGGTTTTGCAAAGGCGGTTTTGACAGAACTTAATCTTAGCCTTAAGAACTGCCTCTAGCTCCAGATTCTTGAGTGAGAATAGGCTCCACCAGATGGCACGGAATGTCAGAGTGTTCTGAATGCTGGCTTAGGCACAAGAACCAAATGATCAACTTCCAATTTGGGCGGGAGCTCCAGCAATTGCGATATTTGAAGGAGGAGGAAACCAGATGGAGACATTGTTAACACAATGTTTAAAATGTTATTAGTTCAAATGAAAATTGCTTGGTGTTCTCCAATTACAAAAATAATTCATGCTTCTGTAATTTCATACATGTAGAAAAACATAAACAAGTTGTTAAAACACTCTACTATTGATATTTTGGTGAAGATCTTTGTAAAATCATATGTATGCTCTTATCCAGTTTACTCTGCATTAAACAAAAGGTTTGGACCTCTTTTTATGTCATGTCCTTTCTGTAGAATGCTTTTCTGCCTTCTTCCTCAGTCCCCTCTTCTTTATCAAGCTAATGCCAACTCATTCTTTTGGTCTCAATTTAAACATTATTGCTCAGAGACACCTTTCCTCACCCGTTGGGCTCATTGTCCCCTGTTATAAGTTTCCACAGCAACCAGAACTTTTAAGTCACTCTCAGCACATTTGTTATCACTTGTTCAGTCTCTCTTCCTCCCAACAGTGTAAATAAGAGCAGGAATCATGTTTGTTTTGTTCACTCCTATCCCTAGTGCCTAGAAAATGCCTAGAAATGCCCAGTACCTATCAATGTTTGGTGAATGAATTGAATACCAATGAATAGGGGTGTGTGGAAAGAGGCGCATGGTTGGGGCAGGACAGAGTCATGGGAACTCCATCATATAAGGATCAATTAAATGTGGCTGAACTCACGAGGAGACTAAGAAGGTGCATCCATAGAAACAGAAGGAAAATGACCAGCCAGGGAAGCGAGTCAAGATGGGAGCAGGCCATACTGTCAGATATAAGATCAAATTACGTAAGAATGGAAAGCATTTGTTGGATTTATTGACATGGTGATCATTGCCGAACTTGGTGAGACCATCTGTGGAACATAGCAAAGCAGAATTAAGGTGCTATTGGGTGAGAGGTGACAAAGCAGGCACAGTGAATGTAGCTACGCTTCTTAGAGAAGTTTGACTGTAAAAGGGAAAATAGAGGGTGGTAGCAGGCGAAGGATGATAAGGGGTCAAGGAATGGTTTTTCTTTTTTTTTGAAAGATGTAGAAGACTTAGATATGCAGAGAAGAAGAGGCTGGAGGTACTTGGGTGTGGGGAGAAAATAACAGTAGCGAAAAGCTTCAGACAATATGCGTGGCTTGGATCCAGCATGTGGGTGGGCAAAATTGGCATCAGATAGTTGCCTTCTTCTGTTCTTCAAGAGGGAGGGAGAAAAGATGTAGGAAGTTTTCTACCTCGTGCGGTGGGAAGTGGAAGTCAGTTCCATTTATGGCTTCTTTTTGGTCTGAAACACACTGGGAGACCTTCTGCCGAGAGAAAGAGGGGGAGTGTGAGGTTGGAGGCCAGAGAGAGCAGGGAAGGTTTGCGATACCTGTCATGGGGAGTGGGAGAGCAAACTAACACATGCTGTTTTGAAAGTTACAAATCGTTGACTAGCAAGCTGCTTTGGAAATAAAAAGTCCAAATGTTAAAGCTGGCCAAACGTTAGTCGAAATTATTTTGAATTGTTCAATCAGCAAAAGTCCTTATTGAACATTCTGGCCACTTTTCAATTTAGGTTTCAATGTGGAGACGGTGGAATATAAAAATATCAGCCTCACAATCTGGGATGTCTGTAGCCATTGCAAAATCAGACCTTTGTGGAGACATTATTTCAAGAACACCAACTGTAAGGAACCACTTATATTAGATGGGTCTAAAGATGGATGCTTGAAGCAGAACCTGGCGGTGCTCTGCTTTATTTAGACTGTCAGTCATTCCGTCTCTTCTGATGGCTCACTTACATTTCCTGTGGAGGTTTCTTTTTGGGAAATGGTCCCTGCATTTCTAGAGGAAGTACTCAGGCTACATAGGAAACCCCTCTTAATCCAGAAATGGTTAGAAAATGGTTATCCTGATGAATATCACTTTTTGGTCAAGAGTTACATGGTACCAGTTTTTGAAGAATTTGAATTCAGTAAACTTTTCAACCTATTAAGAATATCTAAAAATCGTGCCTCTGGAGAGAAAGAGCTGAACAGAGATGGCTGAAACCCCAAATCCCAAATCCCAGCATCTTGTACGGTCACAGTCCCTCCCTCCTGTCCTATTATTCTACAAGTACATGAATAGGCATGAATATCCCAGATTGCTACTGTATTTCCTTACCATTGGTTTTCTTAAAGATGGGGTTTTAATGTGTCTCTCTCCCCGTCCTCACTGTGCCCAATCAGTCCATTTGAGGTTTTCTTCATCGATCATATTTTGAATAAGTGATACCTTACAGAATATTGCCTGTCAAGCTATTCATAAACTGTTCACATAGGTTTTACACCTTGATTCTCATGCGGAATCATAACCATATGGCATCTACAAATTACTCTTTAGAATTTAAGTGGAGTCATTTAATTTCTACATTTCTATTACTGGTGGAGTTTTCATTGCATGTGTTTCACAGTAAAGACATATTTTTGGTCTTTTCAGACCAAATATTCAAATCAGCTGTATTTTAAATTATTATATTAGCTATTAGTTTTAGCACATAGCTCTATTTTCTCAGCTTATAGATGTTAAAATGTCTTTCCTCAAAATAGTGCACTTATCTTTTTTAAACTTTTGTTAGTAATTAATGTAAAACAAATATAAAGATAAAAAGGATAAATAAAATCCCAGGTGCCCATCACCCAACTTCAACAGCTATTGATTGATGTTTTGCCCAGAGTATGTTTTAGCAAATCCCAGACATGAAACTTTTTACTCAGACATTCATTAGTTTTGTTTCTAACTGATAAGGCATTTTGTGTTTGTTTGTTTGTTTGTTTGTTTTTAACATAATCTCCATGCCATTATCACACCTCCAAAATTAATAATTCTTTAATATTTAGTACCCAGTCATTGTTTAAATTTCTCCAATGGCATCAGATATCTCCTTTATAAATTTAATTTGTTTGCATTAGGATCAAAGTTCACACATTGCATTTCACTGTTACGTCTCTTTAGTCTCTTATCCTACAACAGTCTTCCCCTCTTTCCTGAGCCATTTTTTTGTTAGGTGTTTATCCCACATTCTGGGTTTGGCTGATTATTGTGGTTTCATTTAACCTGTTTGTCTGTCTATGGATATCCTGTAAAATGGTAGTTTGTTTTAGTGGCTTGATAGATTCTGGTTCATTTTGGGGGCAAGAATACTTCATAAGTGGTGCTAAGTACTTCCGGTGGTATCATCTTAACACAGAAGTTTGGTTGTCTCACTTTTAGTGATGATAAGTGGGTTCAGATGGTCTCAACCTAATTACTCCCAAATAGTTCCCCACTAACCTTTCATCTAGTGGTTTTAGCACCCATTGAAGACTATTACCTAGATCCATTATTTCTCTAGGAGTTACAAAATGGTGGGTTTTCTAGATTTTGTCATTTCATTTGCATTTATTAGCTGAAATCTTTCTAAACAAAGAACTTTCTCATTAAATAATTTGGTTTCTCTGAGATATAGTTTCAGAGAGGTATAGTTCAAGAAAGGCAGGAAAAAAAATGTTAATTAATTCCCTTTTTTGATTTTCAGTGAAATGGACAATGCCCTAGCAACTTCCATGATGACTTAGATTTTTATGTCATTGTGTTTAATCCATTGCAGACAATATTCTTTTTTTTTTTTTAAGATTTTTATATTTTTATTTTTAGAGAGAGGGTAAGGAAGGGGGGCGGGGTAGAGAAACATCAATGTATGGTTGCCTCTTGGCAACCTGGGGATCTGGTCCGCAACCCAGGCTTGTGCCCTGACTGGGAATCGAACTGGCGACCCTCTGGTTTGCAGGCCAGCACTCAATCCACTGAACCACACCAGCCAGGGTGCAGACAATATTCTTTTTGATGCTCAGTATGTCTGATTACCTTGCATTGGCACTTGCCATATAGGCCAGACGATTGCAATTCCTTATGTGTAATAAAACTAGAAAACATAGGATTGAACCTCAGTTAAGTATTGTAATACCCACTGTGCTGGACCATTTGGCTTCAATGAGATTCATTTTGTAAAATGCTTAGTTCCATGGCTAGAAGGTACCAGGCACTCAGATGGGAGCCTATATCTTTCTGGGTTCTCTTGAGAAACAGAACCAATAGGATGGATGGATTTAAATATATAAAGAAATTTATTATGAGAAATTGGCCATCATGGTTATGGAGTCCGAGTAGTCTCAGGATCTGCAGTTGGCAAGCTGGCAACTCAGGAGAGTCAGTGATGTGAGTTCCATTTCAAAGACAGGAGAAGACTATTGTCCCAGCTCCAAAACAGTCAGTTTTGAGTGACTTCTCTCTTGCTTCTCCTTGTTCTATCCAGGCCAACGATTGGATGAGGCCCACCCAGCTTGGGGAGGGCAATCTGCTTTACTCAATTCACTGATTCAGAAGTTAATGTCATCCAGAAACTCCCTCACAGACACACCCAGAGTAATGTTTAAACAAATATCTGGGCACCCAGTGGTCCAGGACACTTGGCACATAAAATTAACCTTCACAGGGCCTAAATTGTTAGATGTTTTCATTTCCTGGCAGGATTCCCTCTGCCTACCCTATGCATATTTAACACATTAAATCACCAAGTAGAAATGCTTTTTTTTTGTTTTCAATTGTCTATTTATAACAAGTCTAATTTTACTGAATTTCAGTAACTATTGCTTTGATGATAGGGAACTGGCTATAGTCTAGGGCCATGGGGTGGGTTATTTATACTCATTATGAAATTAGCAAATGGGGACTATTTGAAGAATGGACTTGATGTCTGTGGTGCATCCAGATGTCTCAGCCAGGAGTAGTCTTGGATGCTGTCCCTATTTTTTCTGTCCGTTTACCAAAGGTCAGGCAGTCTTTTTAAATGTAAATTTCCTTCTTCATTAGCATGGTGAATATGGGGCTTAATGAAACATCTTAACTCTATTAAAATACTTAACTGTGTAGGTTTCCCTTTTGTGGATTGGAATTTGAACTATTATATGACTTCTTAGTTGATTATATCATATAGAATGCATAAAATGGTCCATTAGTTCTCTCATGGAAAGATTTTCCTTTGCTTACAGGTTATTTTAATTTGTTAAAATGGCAATATAGTTATATGGTTCAAAATTTAAAAAGAAAAGTATATAGTATAAAGCTCTCCTCCCATAGGCAACAACTTTTATTTCTTGTATATCTTCCCAAAGATATTTTATGCAATACAAGCAGTTATAGATATATATTCCTCTTCCCTTTAATAAAAAATATTACAGTATACTATTTATTTATAAATTTACCTTTTTAAGGTTCTTTTAGTTAAAAAAATGTAGTTAGTCTGATGCTAGGTTCTTTTGTTTCTCAGACAAGGATCCATATAAAAATAGATTTGTTGTTTCTTATTATGTGCCCTGGTCTGAGATAGAACCCACAACCTTGGCATATCGGGATGACTCTCTAACAACTGTGCTACCCAGCCAGGGGATGTCCAGAGTTTTTATTGGAACTTATGTAGGCATCATGTAGACGTGAAGTGATTAAAAATGAGTGATTAAAAAACATTTCTCTGTATATTTTATATAATCAGGTGAAGGGCTATGATACTTCTGAAAAAGATGGGTTAGTTGAGTGTACAGTAGGCTTCCTAACTCTTAGGATTATATATCCTTCCACATGATGGCTTTTAGAAAAATTACTGACACTATTACAGATGTTCCCCATTTTCTCCCCTTTGCCAATCCCCACCCAGCTCCTGCCCCCCTCACCTGGCCTTCATCCCATGATTGCTTTCAGTGAAACCACACATGAGCAGGGAGAAGCTGTAGGGACATATATACAGCTGCGCTTTTCAGGTTTAGATTACTAACATGCATGTGATTTCTTTCCAGGTGTGATTTTTGTGGTCGACAGTAGTGACAGAGAGCGGATTAGTGAGGCCCGGGAAGAACTAACCAGAGTATTAATGGACTGTGAGCTCATAGATGCAGTTTTTTTGGTGTTTGCAAATAAACAGGTATGTTGTTGGCTTTCGGAACACTGGGACTGAAATTTACTGCCAGATGGCCACTTAAAAATAATAGATATTTAAATTAGATGTCTGCCTCCCTCCAGTCCCTACTATGCTCCCTCTACCTCCGTTTTAGCATATGTCTTATATTCATTCATTCACCCAGGCAACAAATATTCATTGAACATCTAAGTTCCAGGCATTGTTTTAAGTATTGGTGATATATCAGCGAACAAGACAGAAAAACGTCCCTGTGGTTATGGAGTTTACATCCTCGTTGGAGGAGAGTCAGTCAGTAAAGAATATGTAATGTATCTGGTGGATGTGTTGTGGAGGAAGGTAAAGCAGAGAAGGCAGCAGAATGCATGTGGGGAAGGGCCAGGATGCCTCTGATAAGATGCCATCTGAGCAGAGCCCTGAAGTCCAGCAGGGAGGGAGCCACACAGTTCTAGGAACAGCAAGCAGTACTGGGACAGAATGGGGGGTCACAAGGGGGGAAATTATCAGGTCATATGGGGCCTGTCATTGAGGAGGAAACGTAATACAAGCAGTAAAAGAGCAGGAGGAGGGCCAAGTGTAGAACCACCCTCAGTATGGAAGGAAAGGTAGAATCATGAGGAACGTACCAGCCTGAGACAACCATGGTGACTTTCTGATGTTTGCTTCCTCTCTCTCGCCTCCATGCATATATTCATCACATAATTGAAACCAAACTGTTTTGTCACTTTAGATTTATCGAAAGCACTTTCTCTTGTCACCCATCTCTTTGTAAACATGATTTTAAAGGGTGAATGGATCACATTTACTCAACAATTACCCATTGTTAATTTGATGTCAGTCCAGATTTTCATTAGTGAACATAGTAGACTTTCAAAAAAAAAAGAAAGAAAATATTTTTTTTAATTATAAGAGCAGAATATGTTCATGGTATAAATATGCAAACAATTCAGAATATTGAGTGAAGTGAAGTATTTAGCCCCACTCCTCAGGATAAAACATTGTTAAATTTCTTGCCTCTTTCCAGAGGTATAACTTTCTATGCCTTTATAAACACTGAAATGATTATATTCATATTTAAATTGTGGAGATCATATTCTGCATTCTGTTTTGCAACCTGACTTTTCACTTAGCATATCTTTGATGGTCCATCTATATCAGTACATCAGATCTACTTCATTCTTTAATGCCAATTTATTCAAATTTAGTGTGAGCTTACTAAGTGCTGGGCACAGTCCTAGGCACTTGGGATACATCAGAGAACACAATAGATTCCTGCCTTTGTGAAGCTTATATTCTAGTTAGTGGAGATGGATTGTAAAAAACATACCAAATAAGTAAATGTTATACTATAGTAATGTGTGCTCTGTGCTGTATTTATAAAGATTAAGCAAAACAACTTGGAGAACTCATGGAAGCTCAGGTCATGAAGTCCTTACAGACCATCATAAGGACTCTGACTGTGACCCCCAGACAGAGAGAGGCAGCTATTGCGGGATTCTGATAGAAACATGACTTGATCTGATTTCCATTGACTGCAAGGTTGAGAATAGACGTTAGGGGAGCAAGAACAGAAGCAAGGAGACCTGTTTGGAAGCTATATCGGTAATCCAAGTGAGAAATGATGGTGGTGGGATTAGGGTGTAGCTGTGAAGGTGTTGAGAAGAGGTCAGATTCTGAAACTAGATGGTGGACCCTGTAGGATTTCCCAGTGTAGAGTTGTGAGAGTTGAGAGGGAGAACACAATTAAGGATGATTTCAAGGTTTGGGGCCTGAGCAGCTGGAAGGCTAGAGTTGTCATCAGCTGAGATAAGACTGTGGGTTGCAGCAGGTTTTGAGAGAAGAGCATAATATTTCTTTCCATGACTATAACATTGTAAACCGACTTTTGAATATTCCCTTTCAAGGATGTTCCCAATGCTATGAACACAGAAGAGATAACAGACAAGCTTGGCTTACATTGCCTTCATTGGAGAAACTGGTACATTCAGGCTATTTGTGCCATCAGCGGAGATGGGCTGTATGAAGGCCTGGACTGGCTCTCCGACCAGCTCAAAAACCAGAAGTGATGGGAAGCGGTTCAGTCCCTGTGCATCGTGGCGAAATCAGCTGGCCTCTTCTGTGTGCACGTGGGTGTGCGTGAGGAGCCAAGAGCGGATGTGTGGCTGGGGGTAGGGGAAGTTCTCTTCCTACCACGCCTTACACATGCCATAAGAAACCAGCCTTACATTTTATGAAAAACCAGTGTTACATTTTGAACACTACCTCTGATTTCAGTAGCTTTGACGATCATTCCTACTGTTGATGGAGGAATCCTGAGGGCTTGTTGGGCACACAATAGCCAGAGTGATCTTCATGGTGGAAAGGAGGAGAGCTGGCATAGGGACCAAGTTCAGTTGTGCAGTCCTGAATCTGGCATCTGCATACCTGGGGTCCCGTTAGACTTTGGTGTCTACAAAAAAGAAGGAACTGTCATTCTTTCCCAACACTGCCAGAGCTAGCAGCTCACTCTTCAGTGCTTTAAAGCAAATGGTCCTTAAGAGAGAAAAGGCACTTGTTTACTGCAGGTTTGAAGTTCAGATTTGAACTTTTCCCTTAAATTATATTCTAGCCCAGACTTCCTGGTTTAACGTACTTTATTTCACGGAATCCATGATCTTCATTAGAGTATCCAGACTCCGTGAACACTAGAAAATCATTCAGTTCATCCCTAATGCTAGTTCCTTCCCTCATTTGCCTGTTATTTGCCAGAATGGAGACCATGTGGGGTAGTAACCCAGCATGAGGCCAAAGCTCTTTACTGGGGCCACATGGTTGAGCAAAGGGTGTGGTAAAGGAAACAAGGTGATGGTCATGTTTGTGTCCTTGCATCACTACCTCAGGTTTTAGCCTCCCAAGACTGCTGCTCCCACCTCTCTGCTCTGTGCTTGAGTCGTCGTCGGCAGCCGTCCGTCTCGAGAGACGATGGTGTAGCTTCTTAAGAGTCTATCTGCACCGCCGAGAATGGCTGTGCAGTCCGACTCGGGAGTGACGCGGTATCTGTCTCCTCCCGTGTTGAATCGACATCTTGCGATGACGCTGGAGTGTGCTCTCCAGTGGAGCTGAAGCTACAGAGCCTGGGCAGGGTGATATGGAGGGTCTGCTTGAGTGTTCTACCCAAATCAGGAGGTTTGCTCCTGGGATGGAATTGTTACCATGGACAGTATCCAACATATGGTTTTGGTTAATTTCTGTTCAGAACCACACACCCATGAGTTCTGAGAGTTTGTGAGAGAACCAAGGGGTTAATTTGGGGGACAAAATGCCCAGAAACCTACCCCTACCTCCTGCCCCAGACATTGCCCCTGAGTTGGTGCAAACTTGTGCTGAGATGGCTGGTCTAGACCGCTGTCCACAGTACTGACATCCTCTGTATGGCAGTAATGTCCTCATGGAAACATTCTTATGGAGTCAAAATGCCAGGCAGGGAAACAGGGAACAGACTGAAAGTGAGCAGAGGGGAAGGGGGAGGGGGACAATGGTGGAAAGAAGGGGAAGGGACTAGAAAAAGAACATGTATGAATGACCCACGGACAGGGACAACGGTGTAGGGATTGACTGTGGGAGTGGGCAGAAAGGGGTGAACAGAGGAGGCCAAAGAGGGGAAATTGGGACAACTGTAATAGAATAACAAAACAAATGATTTTAAAAATAAATAAATAAACTTGTTATCTCATTTCTACTAAAAAAAAAAAAAGAGAAAGAAAATGGCCTGGTGATGAGCTAATTTCTCTCAGTAATCTCAAATCCTTCTGCTTGGATGGCTGTTGGCCACGTTTCTACGCGTTTCTACTATTTTACCTTTTAAAATTCCTATAAAAATTTATTGAAATTACAGAGGTGAATTTTAACAAAAGTAAGCCTTATTTATTGATACCAATGAAGTTGATACTAGGAAGAAATTGCATACCATGATAAATGTGGGATGTAATGTTTTTCTTTAAAACACTGACTTTTAGGAATGTTCTTTGAAATACAAGCAAATCAGTCCAGATTTGCTTGTTTACCTGTGGGGTAATTTCTGAGAAATATTTAGATTCTATGCTTAAATGGCCTGGGACTGTCTTATATGTTTGTATTTATGCTTATAACAGTGTATCTAATAGAGTGCTAGGCATCACTGAACACTTGTTGATTGGTTGAACACAGAAATTGCTTTGGAAGGAAGAGAAGGCAGCTGTGTTCTTCTGAATGTCTTGAACTACTTTAAAATTCATTTCCTTTTCTATCTTTGCTGACTTTTTGTTGAAAACTCACAGGAGACTATCCTCCATCCAAACCCAACTATTTTCCAAAAGGTTTGGAAGCAAAAGATCCAATGTGACCCTAAAAATTAGAATGTATAATTTCTACTATATTAGGTAGGTGGTGATATCTGACTCACTGAATTCTGAGATATTTGTTATTTTGATGTCTGCTGTCCACATTCATACAGCTAAATATAAATTTCATGAAGACTCAACACGAACCTTGTATTTTCCACAGTACCCCGTGAAGGATTCTTCAAGTCCTATAGAAGGTTCACTATAAGGCCTGACACCCTGTCCTCAATACCCTGTTGTTTCAATAACAGTAGTAATGCATACCTAACTGTATTTGTTTTCTTTCCTGCCAGTCCAGGGTTGCCAGATTTAGTAAACACAAAAATGTAACACCCAATCAAATTTGAAATTTAGATAAATAACAATGAAATTTGAATATAATATGTTCCATTAAACAATGAACAAACCTTTTTTTTTGTATAATTGTGTCCCAAATATTACATGGGACATGTAACAAAATGTATTGTTTCCTGAAATTCAAATCTGACTGGAAATTCTACATTTTATTTGGTGACCCTGTCGGTCAGTCCCCTACAAAGTTGCCAAGTATTTCTGGGAGCCCTCAGCGTGTCAGACTCACCTGCTTAGCAGTGGGTGTCATTGTAGCTTCAACCGGGCCCAGCACCGATGCTCTCAGTGCCTTGGAGGGAGGGGAGCGCTCGTTAGCGTGAATGTGCCTGGATGGGCCGGACCAGCTTTAATGCTGTAACCCCCACTGCAGTTCCGGGAATAAGGCCAACAGTTTTTCATGGATAGTCACCAAGGGATTTCACATATTCACTGCACTTTTTAGCCTGTGAGGAAGCAGCTACATACATGATATCCATGAAATATCTCTGGTTAGCTGAGGCTAAAACGTTATTTTAGCAACTTCCCAGATGAATGTTGCTTTGAGATGCCAAATAGTGTTATAAAAGTTACCAGACTGGGAAGCAGACCTGGGGACACTTTTGTTTTTATGACACCCACATTTATGTCTACAACACACTTATAGATAAAAATTCAACAGATAATAAAGTTAAGAAACATATGTGCTTCCAGTAAGTTTTTAAAAACCTGTTGGCTGCATTTATATTACATGTGAGTAAAAAGAATGATTACCGAGAATAAAGCAGTTGAATATTTGTACAAAATATTTTATGAGGCATTCATAGTGTTTCTAATGTTAGTAAACCACTGTGTATTATATCAATTTAATTTAAATGATTTGATCATTCTTGTGGAATAAAGGTTCATTAAAATGTTATAGAAATACTATAGATAAATATTTGTAAAGCTGCTATTACCACTGTGCCACTATTAAAATGTATTCTACCTTGGATCACTTAATAATTTTTACGACAGATTTTATATTATACCCATTTGAGAATCCTGTAAATGCTATGGCTTCATTAAACTGTTGCTGATCATATGCTCCCATTGTTTATCCCGAGACTAAATGACAACCAGAGAATATAAACTACCAAGGTGTATCTGGTTATGTTTTTAGATAAAGAGCAATAATAAAAAACCTTTGATTTTTTTCTTAGTGTTTTCACTAGAACTGTAGCACATACAGAAAGGTATATAAAACAAATATATAAATTAACAAATCATAAAGCAAACACTCATCTAACCATCAAGAAAGAGACATTATAAATGTCTTTAAAAGCCCTGTCTCCCTGTTCTATTATAATCTCTTTCCTCTAAACTAATTATTGGTATGCTTGTTACAATACATAGTTCTTGCTTTTGCCCTCTAAGAATGCATCCCTAAATGCTATGGTTTATTTTGTTTGCTTCTGATCTCTACATTAATAAAACCATACATTATATATTATTCTATCTTCTTTCAACCAACATTTATTTTTTAAGATTCAACCATGTTATTGTTCAGTACTATTGGGTTGGCCAAAAAGTCTGTTTAGATTATTCTGTAAAATAAAAGACACATTTTTTATTTTCACCAGTAATTTTATTGATTTGTATATTTGAGTATGTCAGCTACCTCCTGCGATCGGTTTCCAGAGGCCAGGGATGTTGCTAAACATCTTTCAATGCATAAGATAACCCCACAGTAAAAAATTCTTTGGCTAAAATGTCAACAGTACCAAGAAACTTCACAAAACACTTTTGACGTGTTCAGTCTAGCACCCTCTCCACACACTACACGATTTTATTTTTATGTTTCAGTTGCATTTTTTACCTTTCTTGAAGTAATAAAGCATATGTGCTGAAAATGTGTATTTTCTATCTTCAGTACAAAAATGGCTGCACAAAAATTCACTAATTTTGATGTTTTTTAAAAATGCAAGCTGGGAGCCCTGGCTGCTGTGGCTCAGTGGATTGAGTGTTGGCCTGCGAGCCAAGTGTCACTGGTTCGATTCCCAGTGAGGGCACATAACTAGGTTGCACATCAGGTCCCCAGTTGGGGGCGTGAGTGAGAGACAACCACACAGTGATGTTTCTCTCCCTCTTTCTCCTTTCCCTTCTCTCTAAAAATAAATAAACAAACAAACAATTTTTTTTTAAAAAAATGCAAGCTGGTATGAGAGCTGTCACAATACAATCTAACAAATTTTTTTCGAATGAAGTTAAAGACAACTAACACTACTGGAGCCATTGTATGGAAAGAACTAAGTGAACTTTTTGGCCAACCCAATGTAAATAATTTATTTTTGATGTCTGAATATAATCATTCTGTTGTTAATGAACATTAGGGTTGTTTCTAGTTTTGGGAAAGTTATGAAACTGTTAGGTTACAAAGTGTGCCTATTTTCCAGATACTGTCAAACTGGTATTCTAAGTGATTGTACCAATCTGTGGTCCCTTCACCAAAGTATGATAGTTGTCTCTCCTGTTTTCTTTAAGAGAGTCTTTTCTACTTGGTTTTTCAACAGTTTGCTTACTTGGGAAATCTGTACAATGTGTGTAATTTATTATATATTATTTTTCCTGTAATAATAAGTCAAAGAACTGTTAAAATAATCTTTTAATCCTCATTTAAGGATATGTTTTATTGATTCTTGTTAGGAGAGAGAAACATTGGTCAGTTGCCTCCCATATGCACCTTGACTGAGCATCAAACCCACAACCTGTGTATGTGCCCTTACCAGTAATTGAACCCACAAACTTGGTGGATGGGATGACATTCTAACCAAGCCACCCGGCAAGGGCTTAAATAATCATGTATCAGCAAAGTCACTTACTAAACATAGCAAATAATCTCCATGGTGAGGACCTCAATGTAATTTATGTGGATGAATATATATAAGTTTTCATTTTAGTTGGCTTTTTAAAGAGAACTAGGATCTGGACATGTAGAAAAGAGGAAACAAGTAGAAAAAATTTTAAATAAATTTAAAAAGCCACCCCTACTCCTTTCTAAATCTTGTTAGTAAGAGTTGGTTGAGCCCTAACTGGTGGAGCTCACTGGGTTGGGTGTCATCCTGCAAACCTAAAAGTCACCACTTTGATTCCCGGTCAGAGCAAATGCCTGGGTTGCAGGCCAGGTCCCCTACAGGGTGTGTGCCAGAGACAGCCAACTATTGTTCTCTCTTGCACATGGATGTTTATTTCACTCTCTCTCTCTCTAAAAATAAAAAAATATATATATATATATTTAAAGTTGGTTGTGAAGAATTAATGGAAGCCAAATAGCTTAATATATTAAAAATACCAACACCATCCACCACGACCGAGGGCCCCCCCTTCCTTTAAAGATTAAATGAGATACCCTCCCCCGGTTTTACTGAGATATAACAGCACTATTAGTTTAAGGCATGCAACATAATGATTTGACATATGTATATACTGCAAAATGACTTCCATAATAAATCTAGTTAACATCCATTCCTTAATATAGTTACATTTTTTTCTTGTGATGAGAATTTCTAAGATGAACTCCCTTAGCAATTTTGAAATATACAAGACAGCACTCTCATCTATAGTCACCCTGCTGTACATTATATCCCAAGAACTTTTTATTTTTTTTATAACTTTTTATCTTTTAACAAGAAGTATGTACTTTCTGATCACCTGCACCCTGCTCTTCCCACCCACTCCAATCTGTTCTCTGATTTTAGTTAGGTGTTTTTTTAATTCCACATATTAGATTATACATAAATGAGACAGTTCTTGATAAGAATTTAATACAGAGCCACTCAGAGTAAGTAATCTATGTTGAATTATTTTATTGTCATTATTTGACACCCCAAGTGAAAATTCATTAAATACAAATTATCAAATTTCCACTTTTTCTTTAAAGCTAAGAGTATTAAAAAAAAAACAAAAAGAACCCTAACCAGTCAAACTTCCAATCAACTAAATCAAATATTGAGTTAAGGCTTTCCACATTTCTCCAAGGAAGAATTTTTCAATATTATTACAAATTAAAGAAAACGTTCACTGTAGAAAATAGGATATAAAAATAAAAGAGGAGACCCACCCAAAAACCTGCACACAGATGTTCATAGCAACTTCATTCACAATTTCCAAAACTCTGTAGCAATCAGATTGGCCTTCAGTAGGTGAATGGATAAATAAACTGGTACATCCAGATAATGAAATACTAGCATTGAAAAAAAAGAAAGCTATCAAAGCATGAAAAGGGGGGGTGGGGCCGGGAGACTTAGATGCGTATTACTAGGTGAAAGGCTATGTACTTTATGATTCCACTTATATGACATTATGGAAAAGGCAAAACTATGGAGCACCACGGGTTAGGGGAAAGGGAAGAACGAATAGGCAGAGCAGAGAAGTTTTAGGGCAGTAAAATTAGTCTAAACCTGTATTCCAAACCCACAGAATGTACAACACCAAAAATACACCCTAATGTAAACTATGGATTTCGGGGTGATAATGTGTCCGTCTGGGTTCATGGACTGTAACTAATATACCACTGGAGCTGGGTGTTGATAGTGGGACAGACTATGCGTGTGTGGGGCAGAGGGTGTACAGAAGAACTCTGTCCTTTCTATCAGCTTTGCTAAGAACCTAGAACTGCTCTAAAAAATAAGTCTATTATTTTTTTAAAGTGAAGAAAAAATTAAATCCCAACGCATTTTAAATATTTGGAATATATTCTTCCGGGACTGAGAAATTATTATTTTGTAAATAGTACTCCATAAACCTTTCCAAATCAGTAGCTTTCTTCGCCACTTATGTGAGTGAATTATATTTCTCCACAAGCAGGACATAAAGAAATTTGTTCACCTTTCTTTGTAAGGTGTTTCTAGAGCGGTGTTTCTCAAACTGTAGTGTACGAATCACTAGATTTTAGTTTAAATGCATGTTCTGATTCAGTATTTTGGATTGGGACCTGAGATTCTGCAATTCTAACAAGCTTCCTCTTTTAAGGTCTGCAGACTATGTCTGGTATAGCAAGCTTCTATAGTTCAAATTGAATGACTTTTATACTTTTATACTTGACATTTTCTTTGGCAGTTTTTGTATTTCTTCAAATGCAAACTAACTGCTTCCGATTGTCTTTTTGATGTGGCATCTCAATTCCCATTGCCTCGTGTTGAGGAAAATCTTACACCTCCGTGGTGCAGGGCTAGGGAAAACGGAGAAAAACGCAGAGGAGGTGCGGAAGGCGGAACCGAAAGTGAGAGGAAAGCAGGCGCTGAAGAAAAGGGGGAGGGATTTCAAAAGCGGACGGAAGTCGGTTGGGGTTGCTCGGCGAACCGGAAGGGCTCTGGAGAAGTCGCAGCACCATGGCTGGTCCCGTGAGCTTGAGAGAGCTTCTAATGGGGGCGTCAGCTTGGTACAACCTTGAAAGTCCCGAGGGGTCCCCTGCAGAGGGCGGAGCGAGCGTGGCTAGCGGACCGGAGCCTCCTTGGCGAGAGGATGAGATCTGCGTGGTGGGCATCTTCGGCAAGACGGCTCTGCGCCTGAATTCCGAGAAGTTCTCACTTGTGAACACGGTGTGCGACCGACAGGTTTTCCCCCTTTTTCGCCACCAAGATCCTGGGGACCCAGGGCCTGGAGTCAGGACAGAGGCTGACGCCGTCGGGGAGGCTGGTGGAGCCGAGGACCCTGGGGCTGGGCCTGGGGCTGGGGCCGCGGATGCAGTTCGGGGAGGTGGAGCTGCCGCGGAAAGGAGCCAAACTGAGCCAGGCTCGCAGGACTACAGCCTTCTGCAGGCCTATTACAATCAGGAAAGCAAAGTTCTGTATCTTCTTCTCACTTCTATCTGTGACAATTCCCAGCTTCTGCGGGCTTGTCGGGCCCTTCAGAGCGGGGAAGCTGGAGGTGGACTCCCTTTACCTCATGCGGAAGCGCACGAGTTCTGGAAACATCAAGAGAAACTGCAGTGCCTCAGTCTCCTTTACCTTTTCTCCGTCTGCCATATCCTGCTTTTGGTCCATCCCACTTGTTCCTTTGACATCACTTATGACCGAGTATTCAGAGCCCTGGATGGACTGAGACAAAAAGTACTGCCCCTCCTCAAAACAGCCATTAAGGATTGTCCAGTTGGCAAAGACTGGAAACTAAACTGCCGACCTTGCCCACCTAGACTCCTTTTCCTCTTTCAACTCAATGGAGCCCTTAAAGTGGAACCTCCTCGGAACCAAGACCCAGCGCATCCAGACAAGCCCAAGAAGCATTCTCCTAAAAGGAGATTGCAACACGCCCTGGAGGACCAGATTTATAGAATCTTCCGGAAAAGTCGTGTCTTGACTAATCAGAGTATCAACTGCCTCTTTACTGTACCTGCCAACCAGGCTTTTGTGTACATAGTTTCAGGAAGCCAGGAGGAGGACCCAGTAGGCATGTTGTTGGACCAACTTAGGAGTCATTGTACGGTGAAAGACCCTGAATCTTTGCAGGTGCCTGCACCCCTGTCGGGTCCCAGGCGATACCAGGTGATGAGGCAACATAGCCGACAACACCTTTCTTTCCACGTTGACAGCAGCAGTTGCAGTTCTTCAGGGCAGCTAGTGGATTTCACTCTTCGGGAATTCCTATGGCAGCATGTGGAGCTAGTTCTAAGCAAGAAAGGTTTTGATGATAGTGTGGGCAGGAACCCACAGCCTTCCCATTTTGAACTTCCCACTTACCAGAAGTGGATCTCAGCAGCTTCAAAACTATATGAAGTAGCTATTGATGGGAAAGAGGAGGACCTGGGGTCTCCCAATGGAGAGTTAACATCTAAGATTTTAAGCAGTATTAAAGTCTTGGAAGGGTTTTTGGATATTGACACCAAATTCTCAGAAAACCGGTGCCAAAAAGCTTTACCCATGGCTCATAGTGCCTATCAGTCAAATTTGCCTCATAATTACACAATGACTGTCCATAAGAATCAACTTGCGCAGGCTCTGCGAGTATACAGCCAACATGCCAGGGGTCCAGCCTTTCACAAATACGCCATGCAGTTACATGAGGACTGCTACAAGTTTTGGAGCAATGGCCATCAGCTCTGTGAGGAGAGGAGTTTAACTGATCAACATTGTGTACATAAATTTCACTCATTACCTAAATCAGGTAACAAGTTTTCTCAGAATTTTAAAATCAAAACTATGAGCTTGTTTTTATTCTTGCTTTAAGAGAGTTTGTTCACTATGTATGGATATTTTTAAAAAGAGCCCTATGGAGATGTAGGCATATCAGATTTAAGTGTTCTGTCCTGTTGTAAAAAAGAAAGTAATCAGCTATGACAGCTAATTATTTTCTTGTAGTTAAAGAGTGAACCCTAAGGTGTTAGTAAATGGGAACTGTTACAAAATCCAGTTCCAGAAATTTCATATTAAGATTTTTATATTATAGTTTTTGTTGAACTAAAATGAATATAATGAAGTGTAAGGTCACCATAACGATAAAACTTATTTAGGAAGCCTAATGTATTGTCACTTGTTTCTCTTATGTGTATTTAGTCAAGGTTCGGTGTTTGGGTTGTTTGTTTTGTTTTTTCCTTCTTATTTCCAGTGTACTGTTTGGAGAAATTTGGGGGTTAGATGCTAAAAAATGCAAAATAAATTTGACTCTGCATTGTGTGTGTGAAATTAATAGTTACTTAACATTTTTCAGGAGAAAAACCAGAGGCTGAAAGAAATCCTCCTGTGCTATATCACAATAGCCGCGCTCGATCCACTGGTGCCTGTAACTGTGGAAGGAAACAAGCACCTCGAGATGATCCCTTTGATATCAAGGCAGCTAACTATGACTTTTATCAGGTAGACTCTGGATTTTTTTCTTTCTTTTTTTCCTTTTTTCTGTTAACTATCAATTGAGTAAAATATCTTCAGAAGTAAAATACCTAGAAAAAAAAATGTGACTGCTTTGTGATATGTAAACAAGGGAAAGTTCTTTACATGTACTTATTTGCTTACTCATTGTCTTTTTTGAGTGAAGAATTTTTTGTGTTAATTTAATGAAAAACTCACAGGCTTCCCCCTTCCCCCTTCCTTTATAGCTTCTGGAAGAAAAATGTTGTGGAAAATTGGACCATATCAATTTCCCAATATTTGAACCAAGTACTCCAGATCCTGCACCTGCCAAAAATGAATCTTCTGCCCCTCCAGATGCAGAAGCTGACAAACTGAAAGAAAAAGAACCTCAGACCCAAGGAGAGAGCACAAGCCTGAGTCTAGCTTTGAGTTTAGGCCAATCCACAGATAGTTTAGGTACCTATCCAGCTGATCCACAAGCAGGAGGCGATAATCCAGAAGTTCATGGTCAAGGAGAAGTAAAAACTGAGAAGAGACCAAACTTGGTTGATCGACAGGCATCCACAGTTGAATATCTCCCAGGCATGCTGAATTCAAATTGCCCTAAAGGTCTGCTACCGAAATTCTCAAGCTGGTCTTTGGTTAAACTAGGCCCTGCTAAGTCTTACAATTTTCATACAGGTTTGGACCAACAGGGCTTCATTCCAGGAACAAACTATCTTATGCCTTGGGACATTGTCATCAGGACCAGAGCTGAAGATGAAGGAGACTTAGACACAAATTCTTGGCCTGCTCCAAATAAAGCTATTCCTGGAAAGAGAAGTGCGGTTGTAATGGGACGAGGAAGACGGCGAGATGACATAGCTCGAGCATTTGTTGGCTTTGAATATGAAGACTCACGAGGTCGGAGGTTTATGTGCTCAGGGCCTGACAAAGTAATGAAAGTACTAGGAAGTGGACCAAAGGAATCAGCTTTAAAAGCCCTAAATAGTGATATGCCCTTATATATTCTGTCATCGTCTCAGGGTAGAGGACTAAAACCACATTATGCTCAACTTATGAGGCTTTTTGTTGTGGTTCCTGATGCTCCTTTGCAGATAATACTAACTCCTCAGGTAAGAAATATGGCCCTCCCTCTCCTTCCTCCTCCTATCCTAAACAGGGAAAGAAAGAAAAGAAAAAAGAAATACAGCTCTTCCATCTTCAGAAACCAAAATGCTATTGCTAGTTTTTGTTTTTTATTTCCTTCATTTTATTTATTGATTTTAGGGGAGGAATGTTGATTTCTTGTTCCACTTATTTGTGCATTAATTGATTGTTTGCTTCTTGTGTATCCTGACGGGAGATCAAACCCGCAACCTTGGTGTGTTGGGACAACACTCTTAACTGAGCTATCTGGTCAGGGCCTGATTCTTGTTTTGATTGTTTTTAAAACGTACAGAATAATATCAAAGTAATAATTTAATTAAGCAGGCCTTAATTTTAAATACTTTTTATACCTAATATTCTTCTTGGAAAACAAGTTGTGAGTTAATCAGTTCATGCCATCAATTCACATCAGTTGGTTAAGGCAGAACTTGAAGTTAAAATTTGTAGAAAAGCAGGATATTTGAACCTAAATAATGATGTATTAGATATGATTAAAATTAGGAGTGTACCCATTACCTAGAAACCTATTGTTCGTTTAGGCGTTTACCTTTCAGGTGTTTCTTATTGAAAAATGAAAAAATAATTCTATTATCTGTGTTTTTCAGGTACAGCCAGGCCCACCACCATGTCCAGTATTCTACCCAGAAAAACAAGAAATCACTCTCCCACCAGATGGTCTCTGGGTTTTGAGATTTCCTTATGCATATGTGACAGAGAGAGGACCATGTTTCCCCCCAAAGGAAAACGTGCAGTTAATGAGTTACAAGGTGCTCCGTGGGATTCTTAAAGCAGTAACACAATAAGTGTGTTCCAGCCAGTTCATTTCTAAACTTGAGCTGGTTTTTGTTTCTGGTGTATACGGAGTTATTGATTTGGTATGTGTATACAGTGTTTTCTTGAACCCACAGTGGGTTTTGCTTACAGAAGCTCAGTATTTGGACAATAATTGTTCTACTGTTCCGTGATAACATTGATATTTATTGTCAGAGGGGCTACAACTCTCTAATAAACATCGGTCATTCTAGAAAAGGACTTAAAATATATGGTTGATACCTCTGTTTTCTCTTGTGTCTGTTTCGCTGTCCATAATAAAACATATTTCTATCAAAACTAAATGTTTCATAATCATGTTGAGCCAGAACTTTGTTATTGCTAAAATTATGTTTTAATAGGGATTTTCCTTAAGATGCTGCTCCTGAAATAATCTTGAAAGAAGCCCTGTTGTTTGGTTTACAATTTTGTTAACCTGAGTTAGATGATTCTTCTTTCTTTTTTTACCATTCTTGAACAGATGATATACCTTATTTTAAATGAATACTATCTGAGCTAAATCTTTTCGATCCAAAATATTACACACTTTATTCTTTAAAAATTCCAGTACTGTGAAACAATTTTCAAGTGATACAAATCTTACTAATCTATGATAACTTTCACGGGCATCAACCTGGTAACACTGACATATCACCAATTAGATGAATGTGTAAAATGAGTTAACATACCGAAGTTTTAGTGTAATTGATTATATTTTCCTAAATACATTGATTCTGAAATGCTGGGCAAATAAAATTGGAGATTTTAGTCTTAACATATATGAAATATAGTATTTGCATAATATATCTTACCAATAGTTTAAAGCAGTTATATAAGTTTTTATTAAGAAGTGCAAATTAGCCCTGGCTGGTGTGGCTCAGTGGATTGAATGCCGGCCTGTGAACCACAGGTTCGCAGGTTTGAATCCCAGTCAGGGCATATGCCTGGGTTGCAGGCCAGATGCCCAGTTGGGGTGCATGAGAGGCAACCACACATTGATGTTTCTCTCCCTCTCTTTCTTCCCTCTCTTCCCCTCTCTCTAAAAATAAATAAATAAATAAATTTTTAAAAGTGCAAATTGGCAGTTATAAAAATAATCATGGTGATATAAAGTATAGGGAATATAGTTGGGGGGGGTCCCCCTCCTCTGTTCTTGTCTCACTCTCAAGAATTCAGGCGAGAGACAATGTGTGCAGTGGAAATAGCAAGTTTATTTATGAAATACACTTGAGCACAAAGCTGCAAGTGGGCGCCCAGCTAGTCTGAGTGTACTGCCCATTGGGGTTTTAGGGGTTTTCTGCTCGTAGCCAGTTTCTAGGTTTCCCCTCCTCCCATCTTCAGACCTTGGGATTAATATACAGTTTAAAAGCCTTTTCCAGATAGTGGGAACGATACAGAAAGAATTTCAAGGGCTCCCCTCCTGTGCTCTCATGTTTTTCCTTGTGATTTCTGGAACACCTGGCAATCTTACTGCACCAGACTCAGAACTGCTGAGTTAATGGGTGAGACATGTCTCCCTCCCACTCCCTGCCTTGATTGGCTATCCTGCCAAACAGATCCCTAGAAAATAATTGATTTGATTAATTGCATCATTTTTGCATTCGTGGTATATGATATGTAATAAATTTTATTTATGTTTTTAAATTAACTGACCTCATCTGAGGCTCTTCAAGTTCCACCTCTCTGATGGTTTGTGGATTACCTACTGATAGCACAATTCCCTCGGGGGTGGGGTGGGGGGTGGGGGGTGGTTCAAAATATGCAGATTCTATTCTGCCAGCCCCAAACTGTGAGTTAATTGTGGGGTCTGGCTGAGAAATTTTCATTTGTGAAGGTAATAGGTAATTCTTTCATCTGCTAAAGACTTAAGTTACAAAGTATAAATACCATTTTCAGTTAACTTTTTAAAGCTTCTCAGTCATTTATTATTTTTAAAGCAATTTTAAAGTATATTTTATTGATTATGCTATTAGAGTTGTCCCAATTTTTTCCCTTTGACCCCCTCCACCTGGTACACCCCGTTCCCTCCAGCAATCACCCCCCCTTAGTTCATGTCCATAAATCGTGCATATATGTTCTTCAGCTTCTCCATTTCCTTCAATATTCTTAACATCCCACTGTCCATTTTGTATCTACCAATTATGCTTCTTAATCCCTGTACCTTTTCCCCCCTCCCTGGTGATAACCCTCCATATGAACCCCATATCTATGATTCTATTCATATCTAGTTGTTTGCTTAGTTTGTTTTTCTCTTTTTAGATTCAGTTGTTGATAGTTGTGAGTTTGTTGTCATTTTACTGTTCATAGTTTTGATCTTTTTCTTAAATAAGTCCCTTTAACATTTTATATAATAAGGGCTTGGTGATGATGAACTCCTTTGACTTTACCTTCTCTGGGGAGCACTTCATCTGCCCTTCCATTCTAAATGATAGCTTTGCTGGATAGAGGAATCTTGGTTGTAGGCCCTTGCTTTTCATCACTTTGAATACTTCTTACCAGTCTCTTCTTGCCTGCAAAGTTTCTTTTGAGAAGGCAGCTGATAGTCTTATGGGAACTACTTTGTAGGGAACTCTCATCTTCTGTTTTGCTGCTTTTAAGATTCTTTATCTTTCACCTTTGGCATTTTAATTATGATGTGTCTTGGTGTGGTCCTCTTTGGGTCCAACTTGTTTGGGACTCTCTATTGGCTGTTTATTTCTTCCTTATGTTCCAAATCATTGATTTGAACCCTGGATTCCTTCCCTCACTGTTGGTTCCCTGTAGATTTTTCTTTATTTCATTTAGTGTAGCCTTCATTTCTTCCCCTATGCTTGCCATATTCAATGAGTTCTCTGAACATCCTTATCACCAGGGTTTTGAACTCTGCATCTGATAGGTTGGCTATCTCTGTTTAGCTTAGTTCTTTTCCTGGAGTTTCATTCTGTTCTTTTATTTGGGTCATATTTTTTTTGTCTTCTCAATTTGGCAGCCTCCCTGTATTTGTTTCTGTGTATTAGGTACAGCTGCTTTAACTCCCTGTCTTGGAGCACCTGTTATGTTGTAAAGGGCAGAGCCTTTGTGGTGTTGTATGTGGGGGTGGGGCCTGAGATGGAACAATGCTACTTGCTCAGCCCTTTCCCTGTTTCTAATCACTTCACCCACTTCCCATATATGACTGGTGCCCCTCTAGCTGTTTCCCTGGTGGTGGTTCCCAGAGAAGGTGGGTTTGAGTGCTTTCTAGGACTGTGGCAACCCTCTGAACAGACTCACCTGAGAAATGGGCAGTTCCTTCTGCCACTGCAACCCTCTCTGGTTTTAACAGCCGGAAGCTATGAGGCTTTATTTTCCCAGCGCTGGGAACCTGGGCTTCAGGGTCTGGCCTGGGGCTGGGATCACTCCCCAGGTGTCCCTCCCAGCTTTTATCCACCACATGTGAGTGTGGGACAACCCATTCCACCAGCCGCCACCACTGCCTTGCTGCTGCCTTGCCATTGCCACACCGCATCCTCTTCACCCCAACTCCCCATTTCTGCCGTTCCTACCCATCCGGATGAATATTTATTCTTTAAATCCTTGGTTGTCGGACTTCCTTACAGTTTTGGACAAAAAATGGCATGACCCCCATGCCCCACCCTCCCTATTCACCCAATATTTCCCTGAGTGACTTTTTGTGTTTCCCTGGATGAAAAATTCCTCAAAGGGATTCGTTTTGCCAATGTGGAATCGAGGAAACAAAAAACAGCAGAAGCACTAAAAGGCATCAAAATCAAGTTCAAAAACTGTTTTGAGCAGTGGGAAAAAAGTCTCTATAGGTGTATTGCATCAAATAGAGAGTACTTTGAAAGTGACTGAGGTTTATGCATATAAGGATAAATACACAATATTTTATAAATATATTCTGGGGATTTTTGGGTCCCCCTCATAAGCCATTCACCTGTAAGGGTGGGGTTTTAGAGTAGTAAAGAATAGTTAGCTATTCTTTAGAATAGGCTTAAGAATGGTTAGTTTTTATCTTTTCCATCTCTTTGGTTTGTTTTTTAAAATTCTTGTTTTTCTCTTTTTTTGATCATCAACGAAGTGCCAGGATATAGGTATGAGAAGAAACTCCTTGTGGCAGCACCCATGATTGTAGTAGCAACGGTTTATATTGTAATTCCTGTCTCATTTTGGTAAGACAACAGTTAATTCAGCTTCCCAAAATATATTCTATCTTTAGAATAGAGTCAGAACCCACAAACTGAAAATCAAAGCCACTTTCCCACCTATTCCTCCTTGATATTTTTGTTTAGTCATGAACACTGAGATATGCTTTATTATTTTAACATATTCCAGATATTTTTAAAGGAAGCCCACTCCCAGAGATTCTGTGGAACTGAAGTCAAGATAACAAGCTACTGTACTATTGTGAGAACTTATAATAGGCCAGAGTTGAAATCATAGCAAAATTTCTTCAACTCAAAATGGATGATGTTGATTTGATGTATTACCAGTTACTCTCTACAACTGATTTCTTTCCTTGTTGGCTGAAATGAGGAGAGATATAGAATTCCCACCCTCATGAAGTCACCCTGGCTGAAAGGACATGGCTAAGAGATAAAAGTGTGATCTTGTCAAGTCATTAAATTTACTTAGCGGCTTTCTTCTCCAGCGTGTAAAAAGCATGGTGTAAATAGGTTCAGTTAAAACATTGCAAACTAAATCCTGCATCAGGCCTCTCTAAAGCATGTCGTATTTATACTCACCTCTTCCTGGAGCTTGCCTGTGTGCCTTTTCTTCAATTACACAATGGCTTATTTTCCCAACAGGCAGGAGCTAACATTAAAAGAGAGGTATAATCAGCTGACGATCTTGACTACCCTACTAATCCAACCTAATACCTTGTTTACATTTTCAATGGTCATGGCAGCCCCCTACTCCAACCAGAGCAGCCCCCCACTATAGCCAAAGCAGCCCTCACCATAACCTAGCCACACCATGCCCATTTCTACTCTTGTTTGTGCCTTTTCTCATCGAAAATCCCCTTGCTTTGCTCTGCCTGTGCTGCAAGTCCTATGAATCTCTCAAAAGCCAGCTCCAGTTCCTATTTCCTCATAAAGCCTTCCCTGAGTGTTTCAGCCCTGCTAGTCCTACTTCTTCTGTGAGATTTGTCCCCCTTTTGGGACGTGGGCAGTAGTGAGGCATTCCCCTCCCATGAGAACTTAAAAATACGGTAAGTTTTTAAAAGGCGGCTCCCCAAGAGAGAAATGCCAAGCTCAACACATCATGGAGCAGAGCAGAGATGTGTACGGACCAAATGGCCTCCTGGTCTACCAGACTTGAGAAATACCTGGCTGGATGTGTAACTGCTAAAGGAAACATGTCTATCTGCAGGAGGGTTGGTCAGCAATAAAAGCTCAGAACAGGTGAGGGAGAGTCTGACATGGGCATTGCCCATCCTAGCAGTGCCTAAGAGTAGAGATGGTACCTCAGGCAGCAGATGTGGAGAGTCCAGCCCAGTCACCAGGCTGTGCCTGTTGGGGAGATGCATGGATCCAGCTAATTCAGTCTTTTTTTTTAAGCACAGGATTCAGCTGATTCCTATTGTTCTAATTCTGTTCTCACCAAGTAGCCTTCTGACTGTGCTTCTGAGTGTAGTTCCCTGATCGTGTAGACACAGGTGTTGTCTGTGGAACAGATGTAATTCTCACTGTCAGGCCGTAATCTTGGCCTTCTGATTTTTTACTAGCACTGCAGTATTGATGAGGTGAGACTACCCTGATCGGAAGAAGTGAGCCCTCTCTTGGTGAAGAGTCTGACTTCTGAGCCTAGGAGCTGGGGACTAGCATGGGGGCGGCTTGCCAAGGCCTCTGGGAAGAGGTCATTGGCCATTGCCCAGACAATACCCTCTCCCTCTCCAGTGGGCATATGGCCTTTTGCTTTTTTTAGAATTTCTATAAACTCCTATAATGTGTTTAATTTCTATGGAGTTTAATCTCACATTTGTGTTTATTTATGTGGTTTCATTATTTCCTCTCCCCACTTACATGATAAGCTTTTTGAGGATGGTTTGCCTGACTCTTCTGTCTCCTTAAAGACCACAACACTGAGGAATATTTGAAACACTGAAATTCAATGAAAGCCACTGAAAGGATGAAGGTATTTAATATCAAAGGACTTCCATAAATCAACAGGAAGAAAGCAAACAAGGGGAGAAGAGAGCAAGGGCTGTGCGGAGCAGGATGTGTGTTGACCGTCTGTCACCCTATCTGCCGATCATCTCACGGCTTATGGGGTATGGGTTTTGTTAGCGAGGCCTTTGTTACCTCATGGCATGAAAGTGGTCTCTGATATTGTCTTTTAGTCCTTTTTATAATATTTTTTTTATTCACAATTTAAAAAATTTCTCTAGTATTGGTTTTATTTGTTTTTTGTGTCATTGACTGTTTTCCCCCTACATGAACATTGTTTTAAAATCTTTTATTGAATGACTCATTCTTTCTTTCCTGGTCTAAAAGGCTCTCTTTGGACTCTAGTCTGTTGTTTGAATTATCTTTTTCTGTACCAGTAGCAGTATCACTATGTAATTCCAATTTCTTTATATTTTGATGTCTGGTAGGGTAAGCTGCTGCTTTTTTATCTTCTTTTTCATACATTTTGTAGCTATTCCTGCATATTTTCTCTACCAAATACCAGCTGGCCTGGTTTTGTTTAAAAACTCCCTTGGAATTTGAATAGATTGCATTACATTGGTAGATTCATTTGAAGAGAACTGACATATATACAACATTCTATGAACACAGTATCTTCACATGTGTATTCTTCCTAATGTCCTTCAGAAGACTTTTAATATTTTGATCACATAGGTCTTACACATTTTTTGTTAAGTCTGTTTCTAGATACTTGATGCATTTTTACTAATATTGCAAGTGGGATCTTTCTTTCATTTTTTAATTAATCTTTTGTGGTATGTAGGAAAACTCTGGAGGTTTGCATGTTGATCTTTTGATTTTGGAGTTAGCCATCTTACTGATTGTCACATTACTTGACAATTAAATTTTAGTCGATGCTCTTGGACTTTTTAGGTTTGGCATCATCTCCTATGCAAATATGTTTGGTCTCTACTTTCCGATACTTCACTTTTCTTATTAAATTGATTGGGATCTTCTCAACAATGATGAATAGTAACAGTAATAACAGGCATCCTACTCTTGTTCTTGAACTTAAAACAAAGCTGCTGTGTATGTTTCTGGTAGATACTTTTATTTCCTTTTTCTACTTCTAAGAGCTCTTATTACGAATTAACTGCTGAATGTTATCCAAAGCAGCCAATGAAACACATTGCCAGCTCCCTGCAAGATCCCAAGTTAGGGACTACAGAAGAAGAGTCAAAGGATATTCAACAAATTCCTGTCCTCAAGAAAGTTATCACCTTACTTAGAAGGGAACAAATAAAGATTTAGATAGTGGTCATTGTGATGAATAATTGTGATGTTGTTTTCTTCCTAAAACAGATTTGTGGTACAAGAACATCAAAGGAAAATAAAGAAGAAAAACCAAGGTAAATATTAGTCTGACAGTTTTTAAAGTAGGATTTTACAACTAGAGGAGCTTCTTCCTGGAAGTGGCCTGAGGTGACCTCTGAAAATGGTTCACTGCTCATTTGACCCAGAAAACCCCACAAAATCGTGCAAATCAAGAGTTTTAAATATTCATGTTCACTTTGAGAACACTTGGGAAACAACTGCCAGGCCAAAAGGGTATGCATATCTGAAAAGCCACCAAGCAGCTAAAGGATGTCACTTTGCAGAAGCAATGTGTGCCATTCTGTCCTTACAATGGTGGAGTTGGTAGGAATGCCCAGGCCAAAGACTGGGGCTGGGTGCAGGTTGGTGCCCCCAAAAGAGTGCTGCGTTTTTGCTGCACATGCTTAAAACTGCAGAGAGCAGTGCTGAACTTAAGGGTTGGGGTGCAGACTCTCTGGGCATTGAGTACATCCAGGTGAGCAAAGCTCCCAAGATGCAGCGCAGAGCTTACGGCGCTCATGGTGGATTAACCCCCACAAGGGCTCTCAGGCCTGCTGCACTGAGATGCTCCTCCCTGAAAAAGAGCAGATTGGTCCTGAACCAGAAGAGGAGGTTGCACAGAAAAGAAAAAGAAATATCAGAAAAAACTAAAAAAACAAACCCAAAACTTGGGAGTAAATTCATCATAAAAAAAAAAAATGCTTAGAAAAGTTAAAAGTAAATCTAGAGAACTTAGAACTCTGTTTCCATTTTAATTTACAGTGAGAATACCACTAAGTTTGGAAAGAACACTTATTAATTCTGATGCTTTGCCTGGACTTTGCAAAATGAGCTCCGTAGCCAAAGCTGATAGAGTGTGTGACTGGGACAGATGCATCTGCTGCCACTGGTCCTTTAAGGAAACAGGGAACAAAGGGGGAGGTCTTGGTTATACTTGTTCCTGCTGGTGGTGGAAGCTCTGGGGAAGGGACAGGGAAAGCCACGTGGCCTTAGGGTAAAGGCGCTGGTCTCTTTCAAGGCTGACGAAAGGTAGACTATATGAGTCCTTCCTGTAAGGCGGCAGAAAAATTTCCCTTCCCGTCCTCCTGGTTTTCAGGTCCCTACTCTCTCTATTCCCTTTATCCAGAACTCATAGTTTTAACTGGGAGAGACCTTACGCAGTAGTTTGTCTTTTCCTTTAATAATAAGGAAGCAGAGAAGAGGTCACACTGCTAGTGAGTGTCAGAAAGAAGATGGTGCCTTTCCAGCTGGGGCCTCTCCATTGATTACCCCGTGCTTGGGCTGTGAGCTACACTTTATGTCAAAATTCAGTACACACGTACCGCACAGACATACGTTGTTTCTAAGACAGAATCACTATGCACTGATTTTTTTCTATTCTGTTTTAGTCAAAAAGAATATTTTATATTCTAGTGTTTGTTGTCACTTTTAAACTGATTCACAACTCACTCAGCAGTGACAGCCTGCAGTACGAAAGTCAGCAAGCTAGCTAACTTAGCTAACTTTACTACTTGGACTCAGGCATTTAGTTGGTGTGGTTTAACTTACAGGATAAAGCAGCTAGAAAGTTAAAAGCAAGCCAGTATTACCCTAATCCCAAAACCAGGTCAAGACACAGCAAAGAAAGAAAACTACAGGCCAATATCACTGATGAACATAGATGCTAAAATCCTCAATAAAATTTTGGCAAACAGGATCCAACAATACATCAAAAAGATCATACACCATGATCAAGTGGGATTCATCCCAGGGATGCAAGGATGGTTTAATATTCGCAAATCAATAAATATAATACATCACCTAAACAAAATGAAAGACCAAAATCACATGATCATATCTATAGATGCAGAAAAAGCATTTGATAAAGTACAACACCCATTTATGTTGAAAACACTCAGCAAAATGGGAATAGAGGTAGCATACCTTAACATAATTAAGGCTATATATGAGAAGCCTGAAGCCAACATCATACTCAATGGACAAAATCTGAAAGCATTCCCCCTGAAATCAGGAACTAGACAAGGCTGTCCACTCTCCCCACTTCTATTCAACACAGTGTTGGAAGTCCTAGCCACAGCAATCAGACAAGACAAAGAAATAAAAGGCATCCAAATTGGGAAAGAAGAAGTAAAACTATCACTATTTGCAGACGACATGATAGTATACCTAGAAAACCCTATAAACTCCACTAAAAGACTGCTTGATATAATAAGTGAATTTGGCAAAATAGCAGGGTACAAAATAAATATACAGAAATCTAAGGCATTTCTGTACACCAACAATAAAATATCAGAGACAGAGGCAAAAAAGAAAATACCATTTACTATAGCAACAAGAAAAATAAAGTACCTAGGAATAAACTTAACCAAAGAGATAAAAGACCTGTACACTGAAAATTATGCAACACTGAAGAAAGAAATTAAGGAAGATACAAATAAATGGAGGCAAATACCATGTTCTTGGATGGGAAGAATCAACATCATCAAAATGGCCATACTACCCAAAGCAATTTACAAATTCAATGCAATCCCTATTAAAATACCAATGACATATTTCACTGACCTAGAACAAATCCTCCAAAAATTCATATGGAACCAAAAAAGACCCCGAATAGCAAAAGCAATCTTGAAACAGAAGAACACAGCAGGAGGAATCATGACACCAGACATCAGACAACACTACAAAGCCACTGTGATCAAAACAGTCTGGTACTGGCATAAGAACAGACATATAGATCAGTGGAACAGAATTGAAAGCCCAGAAATAAACCCAGGCCTCTATGGTCAACTAATCTTTGATAAAGGAGGAAGGAACATAAAATGGAATGAGAAGAGCCTCTTTAACAAATGGTGCTGGGAGAACTGGACAGGGACGTGCAAAAAAATGAAACTAGACCACCAACTTACACCACACACGAGAATAAACTCAAGATGGATTAAAGACTTAAATGTAAGCCGTGATACCATAAAAGTCCTAGAGGAAAACATAGGCAGGAAAATTTCGGATATCACACGTAACAATATCTTCATGGATACATCTCCTAAAGCAAGAGAAATAAAGGAAAAAATAAACAAATGGGACTACATCAAACTAAAAATTTCTGCTCATCAAAAGAAAACATCAGCAAGATGAAAAGGAAACCAACCATATGGGAAAACATATTTGCCAATGACATCACAGACAGGGGACTGAACTCCAAAATATATAAAGAGCTGATATGACTCAACATCAAGAAAACAAACAACCCAATTAAAAAATGGGCAAAGGACATGAACAAACACTTCTCTGAAGAGGACATACAGAAGGTCCATAGACACATGAAAAAATGCTCAACATCATTGGCCATCAGAGAGATGCAAGTAAAAACCACAATGAGATACCACCTTACACCAGTCAGAATGGCCATCGTCAACAAATCAACAAGCAACAAGTGCTGGCGAGGATGTGGAGAAACGGGAACCCTACTGCACTGTTGGTGGGAATGCAGACTGGTGCAGCCACTATGGAACAGTATGGAATTACCTCAAAAAACTAAAAGTGGAACTGCCTTTTGAACCAGTGATTCCACTGCTAGGATTATACCTGAAAAATCCTAAAACCCTAATTCAAAAAAACCTATGCACCCCTATGTTCATAGCAGCCCTGTTTACAATAGCTAAGTGCTGGAAACAGCCTAAGTGCCCATCTGTAGATGAGTGGGTCAAAAAACTGGTACATCTACACAATGGAATACTATGTAGCAGAAAGAAAGAAGGAACCCCTGCCATCTAGTTCCATGGATGGATCTAGAGAGAATTATGCTTAGTGAAATAAGCCAGGCAAAGAAAGCAAAATACCATATGATATCACCCAATACAGGAAACTAAAGAGCAACACAAACAAACGAACTAAATAGAACAAAGAGCAGAATAGTAGTCAGTAGGGGGGAGGGGGGAGGGAGAGAAGGGGGATAAGTAAGGGAAGGGTCTAGTGAAGGAACGTGTATGAATGACTCACGGACATGGACAACGGGGAGGGATATGATTGTGGGAGAAGGGATGGGCTGGGAGGGGGGAGCAATGGGGGGAAAATGGGACAACTGTAATTGAATAACCAAAAAATAAAATTTAAAAAAAAAAAAAAAGAAAGTTAAAAGCACCTTCTTACCCTCAGCTCCACCCCCAGCAAAGGGTGCATGTGGGACTAAGTCTAAATGGGACGGATGTGAAATGCTTCTGGAGAGTAAACTGCTTCTGCCCAGTGTGACTGTGCATCCCCCCCACCCCCACCCCAATGCACCTCAGGGCGTTTGGCCAAGGGTCAAGAAGGTGAGTGGGGCTGAAAATCCCGCCTGTACTCCATGCCAGACCACACACAGTGGTCACCCCAGAGACATGGCAGGGACATTTTAAACAGACACAGAGAACCCCTGGAAGCCCAGTGTGCAAGGAATCATTTCCAAGGTCCCAGGTCTACAGTGATTTTGCCTCTGAGTATGGACCCAGGTGCCCATTTAGTCCTAATAAGGCCAGGGATAAATAACTAATTGTTGAATGCATTTTCCTCCAAGGGGCTTTTTCTCACGACTGCTGAATAAGGACTGATTGGTGGCAAGCGAGATGGAGGTAAATTAGAGGAGGATCAATCACTGTGGTGGGACAAAGCGGGGGACAGGCAGGATTCACGTTTCCCTGTCTGTTTTCTAGGAGGGCGGTTTCTGGAGCAGGCTGATGGGTGCACGTTGCCCTTTCAAGAAAAATGAGGCACAGAAGCTGCGTGACAAGAATTTCTCTGATGGGGAGGAGCTTTCAGACAACATGTAAATGACTGGGAGCTATTTAGAATTTCTGTCTAAAAGGGGGAAATAACGAAGAGTTTCATTGTTCCTTTCTAAAGTAAAAGCTTTGGCCTTCTCTCCCCAGGGAGAAGGAGAAAGCCTTCACCTCTGCAGTCTTGGACTCAGGTGCAGAGGAAAGTGAAACCCGATACTCCTACCAAGTGAACCCGATTACCAATAAATTGTTTTTTCCTACTGAAATGTGTACATTGGTAACCGCCTCTAGCCATGAGGGAAGGAATTAAAATGTAAATAAATACATATACACACAAATAGCACGGGCCATAAGCAAGAAAAGCAAGGTTGAAGCAGGACTCCTGGGGTAGCCAGCACTTCCTCAAGCAGCAGTGTGGTCAAACAAGAGTGAACAGGGACCCCCCCACCCCCACCCCCGTGTCCCCCAGTACAGTCAGTCCTCGAGAACTGGAAGACACATCATCCTCCAGGGCTGTGGGTTATTATGTCAAATAACAATTTATCCTGGTGCTCTGTCCCCTGGCTCACCAAGTGCCAGTTATGTACAACATACTTGATCTCCTTTCTATGGAGGGTCATCCCTTTGTGGGCCCCCATCAACAGGTCTTTGAAACTGTCGGAATATTTGGATCCCTGAGCCTGTTACAGAGCGAAAGGGAGTTCTTTCACATGGCACTATAAGGGATAGATAAAAGTGACTCTCAAACCTGTAGGTAATGATTAGCAGCAAAAGAGAAATGTAATCTTGAACAACTGTAATTTAGAAATAAGAGGGGCTGGAGACATAGACAGTCAGAGTTAACCCAGAGTGTAAAGGGCATAATATTTATCACCTGGGAAAATGTGATAAGTAGGTTAAGAAAACTTATTTGTGAGTTAGTTACTACCCTAAATTGATTTAGTCAATTGCGTTAGATTGTAACTCTGGAGTATCCAGTAGGGAAAAACGGAGAGGAAGGGGAGAAGGAGGAAAGAGGGGGTTACTCACCTTAGGATAAAAGCGGCCTGCTCTGAGCTTCTGTGTGTGCCCTGTGTTAGGCTGAGCCCGGAACTGCAAATCCGTGAATAAACAAATGCTTTGTTTACTGCATAAGTCCGGGGTCCCAGTGTTTTCAGTGTGAGCATTTCTCACAGCCTTGGTGTAAAACCCAGCATTTAGTGTTGAGGAAAACAGGTCTTTATTTACGATATTTCAACCTGACGAAGGCCATGAGCCCTTCAACTCAGAGCCCTGTTCTCCCATGGGGCCCTGCACTTTCCTTGCTCCCCAAAAGGCTAAAAGCGGAAAACATGCCCAGAAGTTCCCCGTCCCTTATGTGTCAGCTGTCTCCTTCAGGATCTGGGGTATGATGCCATCAGCCTCCGCATAACAGTCCAGGAAAACATGTGCTGTGTTGCCCTGGATCACGCATGGTTCTCTCTCTGCCCTTTCAAAGCTGCATGGATCTCCTCTTCTAATATGCCTGCCTCCTTATTTTTTAAATCCTTGACCGTGGCCTGTGACGTAGTGGGTGTGGTAACCAGTTCTGACCATTCACAGAATCTTGTGGAGGCTCTGTGTGCTATTTCCTTGCCATTCCATAGTCAAAACCCCTCCCATCTCCTTGGGGCCTTAGAATGAAACTATTTGCATAACTAAGACACTAGTTACCAGCTATAGTTAGGCAAATTAATTTTAAAAGCTGTTCCCAGCCCTTGCTGCTGTGGCTCAGAGGATTGAGGTTCCGCCTGCGAACCCAACTATCCCTGGTTCGATTCCCAGTCAGGGTACACGACTAGGTTGCATGCCAGGTCCCCAGTTGGGAGCATGTGAGAGGCAACCGCACATTGATGTTTCTCTCCCTCTCTTTCTCCTTTCCCCTCTCTCTAAAAACAGATAAATAAAATAAAAATAAATAAAATAACCTCGTTAAAAAATAAAATAAATAAAATAAAAAGAATTTAAAAGCTGTTCCCTTCTCCCCATCCCCCAACCCACAGGCTATGAGGTTTTTGCGGACACCTACTCTGTAACAAGCCTACCTTCATGGTGGGGCCTGGCTTCTCCCCTGAGCTCTTAAACTCATGTGCAAATGTGTGCCTTGTCTTGGTGTAGAGGGTTCTCTACCCTTACAAGCTAGTAGAAAGTTTACATTAGGTTGTTTTTTCTTTTTAATTTAAAAAACTTCCAACTGTTGGCTAGCCAGCAGGGAGATACTAGAGAGCTAGGGCAAAGAAGAGTGTGTGAGAGCAGTAATCGTTTCAAGATTCTTGTAACTTTACATTGTTAAGGTATATAACCGCGCTCCTTATTGGCAAAGAAAACAAATTAAAAATCCAAAAGATAAAATACAAATCAATAGGAATGAAAGTTGTACGATTTACTCCCACATCCTCTTCTGGAGCCCCTGGGCAGCCTTTGAAGGTTTGGGGGGGAAATGACTAGGGGGTGTATCCCCTCCAACTAGCACCACCACACCCCAGCAGGACAACAGCCAGCCACTGGGAACCTGCGGGGAGGGTCCAGTGCAGCCCCACACACACACACCCTGCCAGACCACGGGCCTGGAGACGTTCCTGCAAGCTGCGTGCTGCACAGCTGGTGACAGGCCCGGGCCGCCCAGGAAGGCCCAGCCTCCCTCACCCTGGGTCCCCCAAAGCTGCTGGTTTTATGATTTGAAAACTCCTTTGCCACTTCTGTTCGAACCAGCCCTTGCTCGATCCTGGTCCCCAGCATACAGGGGAAGGAGGGCAGGGAAGCCTTGGGACAAGAAAGTTCTCAGTGTGCAGTGACCCACAGGCCTTACAGAGAACGATTCCACGCTCCCTTATCCTAATTCCAGAATCCTAAAATGCCTGAAAACGAAATGTACAGGATGGCAAAATCTGACCTTTATTTACTCCGGTGAGGGTGCACCTCATACGTTTTGCTGCAGAAATGTACATGCCTGATTCCGGATGGCTGTTCCAGGTCCCCTGGAGGTGCTGTATCACGTACAATTCATGCATTGAGGTTTTGTTCTAAAATATGGAAAATTCTGAATTCCAAAACCCAGCTGGCTCCCAGGGTTTTAGATAAGCGGATGTAGATCTGTGTGACGCCCATGTCACTGAGCAGAGTCAGGGCTCAGAGGGGTCAGTCACAGCAGAGTGAGCTTACGGGTCTCCTAAGCCAGGTGGTGTCTCCCTAACCGCCTCCCAAAGAATTCCCCACCCTCCCTGCCCCGTTCCCTCTCCTGACCCTCCTCTGGGGAGCTTTTCTTGTCCACCCAGCCAAAGCTATTGCCCTTCTTGGCAAATGACCTTTCCCTGCTGAGTCCAAGAGCCCAGCTCAGTGCCCACCACTTATGGGCACTTTGCTGGGAGGCCAGAGAGCGCAGCAACTGAAGGCTGACCGGAGGCTCCGACTGCTCAAGCCCCAGCCTTGGTTTGGTCATTTTTCAGCTGTGTGACATCAGGCAGCTTACTACCAGCTGCTTTATGTCGGGGGAGGTGAGCGCCTTAAAAATCAACTGACCTGACATATGGTGGATGAAGAAACCAAGCACTTGAGAGGGAAGTGACTTCTGAAGGTCACACAGCTCCTTCCTGTGAAGCTGCTACCAAAACACAGGCTGAGTACAGTTGTGCTGTTTACTGGTAGGTGAGCCACAAACCACCAGAGATGAAGAACTTGAAGAGCCCTAGATGAGGTCAGTCATTTAAAGACATAAAATTTATTGCATATCACTCATATACCATAGATACAAAAGTGATGCAATTAATCAAATAAGAAACTATTTTCTAGGAATTTGTCCATAAGGGAAAAATTGATGAGGGGAAAAATCAGAAACTCAAGCTCAAGCTCCAGATAACTGAATATTCCTAATCCTTTTTTGTTGGCTGGGCAAGTCTACATCACAGTATTGGTATTGTTGTTCTGAGTAATTACTTCTGTCTGTCAGTTGGAATGCTTACTGGCCATAAAACAGCAGGGCAATAAAATTAAATTGATTTAAAAGGATGCATTCAAAACACTGCCTTTTTTGGACACAACCAGCTGTGGCCAGAGCTGTTCAAGCAGTATACGCAACCATGTGTGCACAGCATTCCCAGGGCAGAGGACCTGGTGCCGTGGAGGATGGGGGTCTGTGAACTACAGGGTGTTCACTCAGTAAGGTTCCGATGAAGAGGCTGGATGGCACTTCCATGACCCCGAGCAAGCATCTCTGCACCCACGCATGTATACCAAGGCTCTGCGAGGCAGGGATACAGGCCGGTACTGCAGTTTGGAAGCCGAACAGATACTTTTTTGGAGGAGGAGCGGAGACAGGACCTGAGGCTGGGCAGGGATTATGGGGCGCACACTGGTTTGCTGGCAGAGTAGCGTTGCTAGACAAGGGCAAGGAGCACTGGAGGGTGCCGCAGGACCAGTTAGGGGGGACCCAGCTCAGTGCGGCTCACAGTGGACAGCTGCAGCAGACCCATGGGTGAGAGAATAGCAGCCCCAGAATCCAGCTAGATCTCCTCACAGCCAGCCAGAAAGGAAGATATGAAACCCATGGAACTTTGACCAGGGGCAGATCCAGAAAGAGAAGACAGCGCCCAAAGGTTGTCCTGG